>NC_090931.1:1367928330-1368236285 GCF_040938575.1 Ambystoma mexicanum
ATGGGCTAAAGGTAATGTTAGGGGCACTGATACTGGCACTAGTGACACGATCCATGGTGAAGATTGGTATCACCCAGTGTCGAAAGATAGCATAGCAAACTAATGGCATGAAGGTGCTGATGGATGTGAACATAGGCAGAATGTGTTAGGGAGAATCACCTGCAGTACCCTTTGGGAACACTACTGGCAATTAGACTACAAGTGTAAGCACAATTTCACCTTTGGTACAAGCCTGTACTACACAGAAAAGTGGTAGTGATGGCTGAGCAGCCAGACGTATCTCAAGAGTTTAAGTGAGCAGTAGAACAAGTTACACAAAGGACCAACCAATACAGTGATTCAAACAAACACATACTCAATGTTTCTTGGTAAAAGAATATACATTTATTTACTCAGTCAGTTAGGAAACATTACACTAGCATAAGCAGTTCAATATAACACACTAATACACCACAAAAACCCAACCGGTAAGTAAATTAACAAGTTGAGCTCCAGTGAAGTGGGCGCAAAATGGCACTTCAGATACTTATTAAAGGGATACAAAGACAAGGTTATAAGAATAGACAGCCCAAATACATTCATAGGCAGGGCAAAGGGTTTCAGTTTAATACAACCAGCAATTCATATCATAGGCCTGGGCCAAAGTCAATGGTTCAGAGTCTTTGTATAGAATAGCACAGTTCTAGGCGAAAAGTTTGACGAATGTTTAGGGAAGGACGAGCCTTCCAAGTTGAGAAAAGTTTCACACACTTTTTTTCTCGATGGCTGAAAATAGTTTCGGACCACATTTGCACAGAACCTTGTCAATGAAGAAAGCTGTAGCTGAGGCAGTTGTTCCTGGCAGTTTGAGCAGATCCCTGAGCTTCAGTCATGCGGACAAGAAGGAGGACGTCAGCAGGTTCCTGCACTGCCCAGCGATGAGGCCAAAAACTGTAGCAAGACGTTGGTTTAAGGTGTGAGTGCCTTAAAGTCCACAAGCTGGTTTCCTTCCCTCTGGGTATCTGGTTTTCAAGAGCACTCTGATGAAAATTCGACCAGAAAAGGACGGTGTTCAGGTGGCTTATGAGTTGGTTGTTCCCACCAAACTCAAGGGAAGAAGTTAACCTTGAAGGTCTTTGTCAATTTGAGATTCAGGCAATTCGGACCTGCAGCAGGGCTTCACCGGTCATCCAGGAGTTGCAGCAGTCCTCTTCCTTCAGCTCGTCTTTGGTTCTTTCGTTCCACTGGTCGACTCTGCTTTCCAAGTCCCAGAGACCTGCTTTTAAACAGTTTCCCCCCTTTAATTCCAGCCTGGCTGTCACTCACACAGCAGGGTGGCTGTCCTTACCGGACAGCCAGCCGGCCAATCACACCAGAGTGCATTCAGGTGTCCTAGGAGACTAAGCACAGGGAGTTTTGGCTACCTCCCTCACATCCTGTCCACCCCAGACATGCTGGCACCAGAGAAGGGCTTCAGCACAGAAGCCCACCAAAGGGCACAAACAAAGGGACCAAATCTGGTTTACACACAAGAAGGACCTTTCCTAAAAGAAATGGCGAAAAAAGATAACTGCAGTCTATTTTTACAGATAGATCTTGGGCGCCATATTGAAAAACATGGCTACCCCTGATTTTTAGCTACCGTTGTTAGCGGTCAGGAAAAGTCACGGTAGTTGATCTAAACCACTGCCACCAGCCATTTAAAGTAGGAAAGGGTAATATTTTACTGTTACATGAGTGTTTTGACTCTGGGGAAGCTAGGCACTCAATAGTAAGATAGGGTGTGCTCGGTCAGTAAATTTAAAAAGACTAGTGAAGCCAATTTAACTTTACAGGCTCTGGGAGACGGTAGTCAGTCCCAGAGAAGGTATTTAAACCTTGGGGAGTCTGAAAGACACCCTTGTGCCACTGCACTGAAGGTGCTGTGTGACACACAGAAAAAGATGATGCCACTGGAGTTGTTTTAAAACTCCATAACCAAAGAACACAAAAGTAAAACACAATGAAAATGAAAAGTTCAAAGCCCCAAAATATAGCAAAAGAGCTGGGGAGCTCTAAGGTAGAGAGAATTAAGCACTTGTGTGAGAAATCTCCCTAACACAGGGGAAAACGAACAGGACCTGAATAGGACCCTCACAAGATCATGAAACTCCTGTTCGAGGATGACTCTATTGATGAGCCAAAAATTGACCGCATACATAGAGTCGGGGGTGCCACAGGTGGACCAAAGAGAGTCTTGGCACGATTCCACAACTATGCTGACAAAGCCAGGGTTCTTGAAAAGACCAAATGCATCACACATATCCCACTGGATACAGCACAGATTTCGATTTACCAGGATCTGGCGTCACTCACCCTGGCTATGAGAAGGAAGTGTGTCCCACTCACAAAATGGATGAAGAAAAAAGGTGTCCAGTATCGCTTGGACTATGCATTCTCGCTTACTTTTGAGTTGGAGGGGAGCACGATTAAGCTGAGATCGGAAAGGGATATCCAGAGCTGTATGTCTGATTTAGTGGGGGATCAGACGGATGGAGCGAAACAGGAAGAAAGAAGGGAGGATGACAGACAATGGTGCATCAAAGGCCCGAAGCAAAGACAAATACCAGGATCCAGGAAGATTAGGAGGATGAATGTATCCCCAGAAATGGAATCTTGAACACTGTTGAGATGTGAATTCTGAGGAAATGTACCAGACCAGCTACTGTGCTAGTATTAGAACATGAACCAGCGGCTGGTCCCAATAAAATTGTGAGACGCTAACCGGAGGATACTGTGATAGATGTCCAATGAGTCCTCCCATGTCTTAGACTCCGGCGCCCACAGTGAGGTATCTCCTATTAGACTCAGTTCAATCAGACATAATGGTCCTCGTTGGTTATTGTTATGACTTGGAGGGAAAGTGGGGGAGAGGGGCTCAAGGTTTAGTTGAATGTTTTGTGATGGGACCATGTGGTGTACGGTCCCCACTGATGGTCTGAGACTGGCTGGGTGAAGATAACCCAACCGGATCGGACACCGACAGGGGTGGATGGGTGGATGAGGGGGGTTCAAATGGGAGAGGGGGACTGGTACGAGCTTCTTTATAGTTATGTTGTGCATACTGGAAGACGCTATGAGAAAGAGCAGTACAAGCTCATCTCAAGAGCGAAGTATGCGTAAGGAAGGACATGGCGGGATCATCTGAATCCACTAGAGTAGGCCTTCTCAGGGTGGGTACAATCAATGTAAAAGGGCTGAATTCACCCACTAAATTATCATTGGTCTGCAGAGAATTCAAGAGGGCAAGACTAGACGTGCTCTTTCTACGGGAGACTAAGTAAATAAGGGGGGAAGAATGCAAGGTCCTGCACTCTAAAATGGGAACGGAACACTGGAGCTCCAGGGGAGAACGGAGACAGAACGATATCTGCGAGGGGTAGAAATGCCAAAGCTCTCCCCCGACGAAATGGAAGCACTGGACGCTCCAATCATGATCGAAGAGATTGAGAAACGATAAAAAGGCTCCCACTTGGGAAGGAATTGGGCCATGACGGCTACATGGCTGGCTTCTATAAGACGTTTATGGCATCTCTCCTCCCCTTTTTGGTGGGTTTATTTAATGAAGTCCTACTGACGGGGATGGCCCCTGACTTCTTCTCAGAGGCACTTATCACGGTGATACCCAAAGGAATACAAAGTAACCCTCTACGCTGACGATATGCTTTTACGCATAAGGAATCCCCTAACATCAATACCAAGAGCCATACAATTGATAGAATTTTACGGAGATCATTCCGGCCTCAAAATTATTAGATCTAAATTCATACTGTTCCTGTTACAAGAACCTTCCCCGGACACGGTCACCAGACTCTCTGCACCAGAATCTCCAATCATGATCGAAGAGATTGAGAAACGATAAAAAGGCTCCCACTTGGGAAGGAATTGGGCAATGACGGCTACATGGCTGGCTTCTATAAGACGTTTATGGCATCTCTCCTCCCCTTTTTGGTGGGTTTATTTAATGAAGTCCTACTGACGGGGATGGCCCCTGACTTCTTCTCAGAGGCACTTATCACGGTGATACCCAAAGGAATACAAAGTAACCCTCTACGCTGACGATATGCTTTTACACATAAGGAATCCCCTAACATCAATACCAAGAGCCATACAATTGATAGAATTTTACAGAGATCATTCCGGCCTCAAAATTATTAGATCTAAATTCATACTGTTCCTGTTACAAGAACCTTCCCCGGACACGGTCACCAGACTCTCTGCGCTTGGTGTTATAACTGGTGGAGCTACCCTCCGTTATCTAGGGATAAACTTAACACGAGAATTGGAGAACTTATATGACGCTAATTTCCCCCACCTTCTAGCTGGTTTACGTGGTGATCTGGCTAAGTGGCAGAAGGTAACGATCTCCTGGATTGGAAGGCTCAATGCAGTCAAAATGGTGTGCCTCCCAAGATTTCTCTACCCATTCCAAATGCTACCGATAAGACACCTGGATGTCCTTTTTGTGGAGATTAAAAGAGCCTGTGGCAGGGGGAAGAAGGCAAGGATAGCTTATGAGGTCCTCACTCTACCTAAAGAAAAGGAAGAGGTGGGTCTCCCCGATCTTAACAAATATTACCAGGCCGTTCAGCTCAGGATCCTGGTCCCACACTTGAGAGGGCAGAAAGAATTACAGTGGGTACATCTAGACAATTATAATTTAGCCCCAGCCACCGTTTCGGAATGGCTTTGGGTTCCAAGAGACAAATTACTCTGAAGACTCTGAAATCATCTAAGTCTGGGCACGATATTGGAGATCTGGAGGGAGGGAGCAGCCATGCGGGGAAATACCACCTGGCCTTCCTCCTTAAGCCATTTATGGGCTCCAGGAGCCCGTGAGGAGATCCCTAATCATGAGTGGTTCCAATTGTGGTTTGACACAGGACTCGAGAGGGTGGGACAACTCTGGATGGGGGGAATTTTCCTCACAATCACCAAATTGGAAGAGGCACTTGGAAAACACCCATTACCAGTCTTTTCCTTCCTACATCTTAAGGGCATTCTCATGAGAAATTAATGGAAGGAGAAGATTCAGAGAGACCTCACTCCTTTTGAAAAATTGCTTGACAGAGTGACACTGACCAAGGGATTGATCTCAGCCATGTACAGAGCACTGATGAAACTGGTAAGGGGTCCACTGCACAGCTGAGACAAAGGAGGGAATGGGATTTAGGTGTGGAGATAGACCTTGAATTATGGACAGGGATCTGCAGGAGGGGCTCGCAGGTATCAATAATGGCCCAGTACAAATTACACGCCATTAAGTTTCTCCACAGGTGGCAATATGACCCTCATAGGCTGTCAAAAATGTTTCAATCTGTGGCCCCCTGTGCTGGCGTCAATGTCGGGAGAGGGCCAATTACTGGAACATGTGGTGGGGGTGTCCCCAGGTGAAAGTGTTCAAGAACGAGGTCCTGGGGTGGATTAAGCAGGTGGATGGGATCTCCTGTGAGGCAACACTCCTCCTAGTCTTGTTTGGATTGGGAGAATGCGAAGGTGAAATTACTAGAATAATGGGTATAGCGGTCCCGCTTCTGCTTGCGGCACAAGCCTGCCTGGTGATCAAGTGGAAAGCGGACACTGCCCGAGCAGGAGAGAGTGGATCAATGTGGCAACAAACATCTGCACACTGGAAATAATTACTGCATCCCTACATGTGATATGAGTCTCTGTGGGGTGATTTTGTGAATGTATATATAACCAGCACTCCACAAGGGGCGACGGAGGGGGGGTGAAAGTTGGACACATTATAAACATATGACCAAAAGTGCCCCAGAGGGACTATTCCGTGATGAGCAATCACCAGAAGACTGCTAAGAAATATTGCCATCTATACCATGTTTAAACTGTTAGAACTATAGATTGAGAATGCACAAAACACGAGCTCCACACGCTGTTACTTAGAACACGAATGATAAAGTGACAAGTGAGAAGAAACACTGTTCCGGGGGCAACGGGGAGGGAGGGAAGGGGAAAGACTCTGGTTTAGTTTCAAGTTGATGTATTTTTTTTGGAGGGAGGAGGGGTGAGAAGAAAGTTGACAGTTTTGACATGTTCCAAATGATACTTGTATGTGAATTACTATGTTTCACAAAACCTAATAAAATCAAATTTGAAAAAAAAAAGTGTGTCTTGCACCACTCTGACAAGAGGACACTGCAGACACGACAGCAAAAGACTCCCTGTCCACCCAACCGCTGGTGCCTGGAGAACATATCTACGTGAGGAGCTTTGTTAAAAAATGGAACAACCCCAGAGTTCATTGTCCCTATGAAGTAATACTTTGAACTCAACTTGCGTGAATGTAAAGGGGCTTTGCTAGTGGATTCACATTTCTGACATCCGCAGGGCACCCCCAAACACCACACAACCACCTTAAGGGCCCCTTACACTTCCCATCTACCTCAGTGCTAAGTACACAGGCAGATAGTTCAAGTTGTGCACACGCAGAGCTTGTTGAACAGAAATGTCTAATACAACTTTCTTTTCTCTCTATCTCTCTTTTCCTTTTCTTTCCTCATTCTATCTCTCTCTCTCTCTCTCTCTCTCTCTCTATCTCTTCCTTTGTCTCTTCGTCTCCCTTTCTCCCTCATTCTATCTTTTTATCTCCATCCTCTGCCCGACCCTATCCATTATATGCATCCTTTTTTCTCTAAAGGTGAGAAGACGATGAAACCAGCAGCTTCAGATCCTTCACTGCATGTTAAAAAACACGTTAGTTATAAGATTGTTCCTAGATTTTCATATTCATATATGTGTGTCATGCATTTGTAGGTGTAGACCTTTAGCTCCACCGTTTTATCCAAATTAGACCCACCTCTAGAATGAGTAAGTGTGCCTTTTCTCCATAAACCAACTTTATTGTACAGACTGTCATGAGGGTGCTTAGATGACATCTAACAGTCACACTAATCCTGGTCTCCATGAACTACACAAAGAAAACACATTATATACAGTTTGAATATAATATACACAATACAGAACAATATACACTCCCTCAGATACCATTACAAAGGCATCCCACAAACATGATTGGTTGCCCTGTACAGAGAATTCTAAAACCTTCACCGTTCATTGGACACAGACATTATAACACAATTCCCTAAAAAACGTATAATTACAAGGTTTACATTTTCAACACACCCCTTCCTGAAAACATCTCCATATTTGGTGGCAGCTTTGCCTCTTTGTTACTCAACAACAGAATTCCTATTAATGACGCACAGGGGCCTGCCTTAAAAATACCTAAGCAGATGAAGATTTATATGACTACTGACATTCCCTATTCACTTGAGTTCCACCCACTCTCTGGCAACACAATCACTCTCCACCTGTTCCAAATACACCCACGAGTTCACAAGATGCCTATCCTTTACAACAATGAGCTCTCCTGTTTACCAGAGATAAAATCTTCCCTTTGCCCACCAGCACATGAGCCATCTGCAAACTGACTGCAGCCACCCCGTTGACCAACTTAAAAAAAAAGGTTCCCTGACTGCTGACAGGCCTTTAAAGCCTTTGTCACGATTATGAAAACACCCTGTTAATGAATCCAGAATACGAAAACCCATGATACAAAGCGCAACCACACCTCATATATTTCATATCTTGTACTAATACTCATTGATGTATACCATTATGTGTGCCTTTTATACCTATCATGATCTCCTCTCATGACCGCCATTCATACAGCTAAACTCCATGTGCACATTTTCATCGCCTGCTTCACCTGAGTGGGGAGGGAACCTCCATGTGAATATTTTCCCTCGTTATGTTTCTGCGCACATGCACCTCTACAAATGTATCACTCTACACAAAATAACACAAAGTAACCCAAATGTAACACTTATCCCATTTACCATGAGAATTGTAAAAATTGTAGCAATTTGCAAAAGTGACAGAAAGGACGATGCTGACGTGCCCACCCCCAGTCAGTAGTATGGCACGCACATTTTGAACTTTTCCAATTTCCCAATACATTTCAGTGCAGGACTATTTACCATTTTAATGTTTCATTTTTATATTGAGAATGTATTGGGGAGCATTTTTTATATTTTCCCATTTATTTTTAAGATTTGTTTTCATAATATAAGCATGAATGATGATATTAGCATAAGAAGTGTTGTTAGCAAAAACATTAAGCCAAATATAAGGATGAAAAGGCAAGCACATTGGGCAAAATAGGATGCCTACCATGGGCTAGGCCTGGCTGCTATTGAAAATGTGCAACACCCAGAGATGATTAAGATATGGTAAATGGATATGAGTGCAGTGGGGGAAGAACCCGTGAATGGTAGCGGTTATGTAATGTATGTTCACTAATTCTGAACAAGTCGGAAGCACCCAAGGTATTAGTACCACAAGAAGTAACAGTCATAGAGGCACAGTGCCTAGTTCATTTTGCGCTATGTAGCAGCATACGACTAGAACCCGTGGATTCAGATCCCCTGCAATGTAATGAGAATCTGAGAGACATTAAATGCTTACAACAACCATATCTGTTTATTCTAGGACTTAAATATAAAAGTAAGAGATGGCAAGAGACTACACTCAGCTGCATGGCGGAAGGCCTCATAGGATATGAAGAGGAGCTCCTGGCACGAGTGAAAGCATCCTGTGCACAAATGTGGACATAGAATATTACAAAGTTGACATGAATTGCTGCAATGGAAAAACCAGTGAAACATATGAACTTTGCTTCCACAGTGAATTAACGCTTTTTATCAGCTTGAATGAACATTGCAACAATACCCTCCTGAATCCAGTCCTGAAAATAGGCACAGCGAAAGTGATGGATTACTATTGGGTCTGCGGCCAACAAGCATGCTTGCACCTCCCACTATCATGGTGGGGCCACTGTTCAATGGCAATGCTGCACTCAGTGCTGTTAGTAATCCCAGAAGAACATCTGCAAGAGGGGCCAATATCCAATAACTCCCAAACATTTCTCTCACTTTTGAAGAACAGAACCTGTTACCAACACCAGGGTTTCTCATGTTAACAATCCAGAAGAGGGCAGTAGGAGAAGCTGTGGACGAAGAATAGATCAAACTATCTATCCAGAGTATCAGCCGTGTTGCTCGCTGAAATCCCTGATAAATACAGACTTTTCAGATCAGATGAAACATTATTTGCTTCACTATTTCTACCCGGTGTGCAAGCAGCAGCCAATGCAAAATGGCTGAAAATTGTATGCTGGGAACTGGTCCAGCATGAGAGCATGGGTTCAGCGTCATGAAGTTCGAGCTGTGTGTGCTGAGACTGATGACAATGCAGAATCACTACATCCTTGATATGTTGATGGCAATGGAAAGAGGCTTGTGCCAAAAAAAATACCAATTCCTGCTGCACGTAGTTACCTCCTGAAGACGTTGAGAATTAGTCAATGTCGCATTTAATTGCAGCCATACATGGACTATGAGTTTGCATGAAGAAAGAAGGAGGAATACAAGGAAATAACTGGTTTCATGTTGCATTCGACTGGGTGCCATCCTGGTTAGGTGCCATCGTGAAGATGCTGGTGCCCATCATCATGTTCAACTTGGTCATCTTCTGCCCTTTGTCAAATGGGCCTCCGGTGTTGTGCAAAAGCAGTGCCTAATAGCGCAATGATGATGGTTTAAATTGCGGTTTCAAAGGTACCTCGCAATACAAAGGATTGTGATATACATACTGACCACACCATCCCTCGCATGGTCCCCATCCGCTACGGAGAATAAGTAGACAGGTTGTATCAAACTTCTATTGTCCCACCCCCTGAACCTGAGAATTATAAGGAAATATGGGTTGGATCTGGCAGGGAATGGGGGCGTTAAGCTGACTGGGGGCCTCATTACGACCCTGGCGGAAATCGAAAAACGATGGCGGAAATGCAATACCGCCATCGAATACCGCTCGTTGCGATTATGACCCGTCACCGTAAAGTACGATGCCATTAGCGACACCGTAGTGAACGCCAACGCTAACTGCACCAAGTACGCGCACGCGCGCCTTGCAAAACCGTAATTTCCGCCATGGCGCAACGGTACGCGAATTATGACCCTAGCGGACATTTACTTAACGCCATCAAGCATGGCGGAAAGTACCATTCCGCCATGGTGAGAATTACGGCATCGTGAACCAACTGTAAATGGCCCTACTGAGTGCCTGTACTCCACTCCCTGCCCACATTGCACAACTCCTCGTAGGCGCAATGTAGTCACACTATGCAACCAGTGAAATGTACAAGTCACCCATGCATGCCAACGAACAAATGCATGCAGGTGCTCCAAGTGCCTTGTGAGTGGCCATCCATATTCGGCATGTCACCATTGCCGTACTGATGCAGCACAGGCATGTGAAGGTTCAAGTACACCAAAATGAACTGTAATATTTCATGACACAAAACAACAAAAGTCCCCCATCGCTTGCCGCCAGTGTAAGGCAACATTCAAAGCAGTATCCTGAGGGAGATTGCACCAGCCCTGTACTCTTGCCAGTAAACAAACCAACCATCAGCATAAGCATGTACCACACAAGTTGGCAGAGTGACTGAGCAGTCAAGCTCATCTCAAGAGGGGCCAATGGGAGCTGCAGGGCACAGATGGCACGAATACAGAAGCTATTCCAATGGACATGACCTCAGTCTCCCTCCAAGAAACGCACGCAAACACAGGCACCTGTGACCAGCCATTTTCTGATAATCCCATCATTCCACCAATCGACCTGGCTGACCGGCATCTGTAGCACAAAAGCTAATCCCCCGCCCCTGAGCATGACATCATTAAAACAGTCATAATGCCAGCCCCTATCCGTGACCTTACTGTGCTTCGTAGGCAAACGCGGCCAGTACAGTACCACGCAACTCAACTCAGAAGCCGGAACACAATGCAGATCATCTCACAATACATAGCGCCGCAAATCGGAATATGCCACATTACTTGCAAAGAATAACGCTACATGGTTAATATCGGAATATAAATTTAATGCACATCAAAATCACAAAGCCCATACAGCTATTTGCTCATAAACTCCAAAATAATTTACATCACTGTGGGCTGCATCCGCAATAAATGACCAGCTTCTTCTTGTGTGACGCCCTGTTCCTTCATGGTACACAGGGGCTACATTAACGTTCAAAAAGGCAACATGGAAGCGCCTAGAACCGCAGGGCCGTCCCATGAGGTAGGCACTAGTCCAGCTGAAAGGTTGAAATGTTGCTCCTAGCCACTAGTACTGCGTAAGGGCATGTGGCCCATTGGCGATCGTCCCATAAGATCGTAATGGTGCTCCACTGATTGACTCGAAGCTGCAGGTGTCGAGAGTAAAAGCCATCTGCAGGAGTGGCGTACAGATGGCAGCGGCAAAAGGGGATGAGATACCTGTCACCCAAATGAAATGAAAATGATAGTATGGGCATCAGAACTTCAGATGTATTACTCTCTTCATTCAACACACTAAATCCACAACCATATGCATGCTAGCCCGCTCAAAAGGATTATTTTCACCCAATAATCACTTGCGAATCATACCGAAATAAATCGAGGTGAATACACTATTACAAACGTCTGTTTGTGTGCATGCGTCTGTTAAAACAGAATCCATTACATGGGATTAGTAACGTGCATAGACACAAGTGTTTGAAGGCGCGTCGAGACAGGGAGGATCCAACAAGGGCAGATAGACGATGGTCCCACTATGGCAGCTTTGCATCACATAGCGCAGGGGAAGGGGATAGATTCCAAGAAGCCATGTACATGGCATACTCTCAATGTAATCATCTGTCCATGCATCCATTCATCATTCCCTCATCCCGGTATGAAAACGCCTGAATATTTACTCACATAACATTTGAAATTTCCATTGAGTCTGTGCGTAATGCAGTCTGCAAAATCCACTGTGCTCCTGCCTGGATTTGTAGTGTTGTGAAGTAACATGTATGTGGGAACGTCCTGCCTGATCGTCCACTACGCTATTGCGCATCCCATTCAATTCATATCAATCATTGCTTTCTCGTCATGGGCCCTGTCCCAAGGACATTCAACAATAGAATGTTATATTTCCAGTCAGACCTGTGGGAGTCTCCTCGCCGCTAGTTGAAAACCAAAAGCGCTGTCCTTCGAATTCCTCATTTGCAACATCACGTCGAAAAGGCATCTGTGAACGCTTGCATTCACTAATACAGCTATGTAGTGCGGCTGTGTGTGAAATTGCTAACTGGCTTCAATCACAAATGGGACGCCCCGCCCGTCGGTGAACGTCGGTACAGTGCTGCATGAGGGTCCGCCGTTGATCGAGTACTACATTCCACTGACCCTTCACAAGTTTGTTCGCGACTTCAAAAATAGTATGTTAAACAATGGGACCATAGCAGAATTAACATATGAACAAATATTTCACTGCCATCGGGATTAAATACATGATTGTAATTGCAAGATGCCATGCGTCAAATTGCGGCGTTGTGTGCGGGACGTGCTCGCCCAAAAGTGATTGCAGCTGGCAGAGGTGGAATGAATCACCACAGGTGGAGGCTATACAGCCTGAAAACACATAAATTGCACACCCAACCCCCTCCCACAACCACACCCACTCCAAAATGCTACCGACAGGACTAGCGATGTTGGCCCTGGGGGACCTGATAGCACTGCAAGTACTCCAACTTCAAGAACATGACGAACACCAACTACTACAACAACCGGCCGCACAGAGGAGACGCAGGAGGAGGAGGGCAAGGCAGGGGCAGCAAGGCCCACCAGCACAGCCACCACCACCACGCAGGCAGCCCGCAATCCCACGCCTCCGAGCTAATCCGTTCAACCTCACTGCTGAGCAGATCCACACCCTCTACCGTTTGGACCAGGACACCATAACCGCCATTGTGGACATGACACACGCTGACCTTGTCAGCATGATAGATAGCCCAACCGCCATCCCACCCCTACTGAAGGTGGTGTCTGTACTCCACTTCCTGGCCACAGGCACCTACCAGCACACAGTCGGACAGTTGCATGGCATTTCACAGCCACTGTTGTCACGGACACTATTCCAAGTGCTCGATGCCCTCCTGAAGCACGCAGACGACTACATCTCTTTACCACGCTCGGACCATGAGATTACAAACACAAAAGTGGGATTCCATGCACTTGGCGGCATACCGGGTTGCATTGGTGCCATCGACTGCACCCATGTGGAATTGGTTGTCCCACATGCCATGGAGGTCCAGTACCGCAACCGGAAACAATATCATTCTATCAATGTACAAATGGTGTGTGACTCCAACAGGATCTTTACACATTGTTGTGCCCGATTTCCAGGATCAACCCATGATTCTATGGTCTTGAGGAACTCTACTATACCACGCTACATGGAGCGACACGCAGGGCACAGATCCTGGCTACTCGGTGAGTCTCATTTCATTCATGTGAATGTGGGGTAGGTGATGCGTCAATGACCTGGCAGGAAGGGGGGGGGTGCGCACGTAGCAATGTCATTCCACAATCATCCTTTATTGTCCACATACAGGTGATGCCGGGTATCCACTGAAGAGATGGCTCCTTACACCACTCCAGAACCCCCAGAACCAGCATGAGGAGGACTACAACCATGCCCACTCACGTACCCGTGTAGTCATAGAACAGGCATTCGGCCTACTGAAGGCTTGTTTCCGCTGCATCAGCAGGTCTGGCGGGGCACTCCTGTACAGCCAAGAGAAGGTTGCAAACATGGTCATGGCATGTGTCATGCTACACAACATGTGCGTACGTAGAAATGTGGCCATGCCCCCTGACGCAGAACTGCAAGCACCTGAAGATGTTCATGATGAGGGTGGGGATGTGGCAGCACCTCAAGGAGTCCGCGAGGCACAGGAGGCCCGTGAAACTCGTCAGAATATCATAGATACATGCTTCTAGCACTCACGCCTGGTGGCTGTTACATGGACACGGGACTTGTGGCACTGTGTGTGTGTGGAACATGCACAATGTGGACTGTACGCCTATAAAGGCCTCGTACACAAAGATCAATGTCCACACATCTCATTGGATGAATATAAAGAAATGTATTGCAAATGTGAAATGATATTACACACCCAATCGACCCGCCACCCAGAAAAGCCGAACACACCCCCTCCACCCTCCTACCTCCCCCCCGAACACCAGTGTCCAAAGATGCATATTGTCCGTGGGCAGACGCTATTGCAAGCCCCCACTCCGGGTATCAGGGGCACCCCTGCCTGTGGAGCGCAGGTTCCTACCAGATCTATGTTGGGGGCTGCCCTGGACGGAACTTGCAACGGATGATGTCTCTGCCTGCTCACGTCCATGCATGTCCCTAAGGGTTTGTGAGAGCTCAGTGAGCACACGGCGCACAGCGGCAAGTTCACAACATACGTCTTTGGACGTCGCATGCAGTTCCCCCCTCAGGCTCTCGGTGCTTCTCTCCATTTCTCCCCTCAGGCTCTCGGTGCTTCCCTCCATTTGTACCCTTAGTGTCTCAGTACTTCGCTCCATTTGTACCCTTAGTGTCTCAGTACTTCGCTCCATTTGTACCCTTAGTGTCTCAGTACTTCGCTCCATTTGTGCCCTCAGTGTCTCAGTAGATGTTTCAATGGCTGCCTTCGAACCCCCACATTCATCAGCATGCTCCTTGAGGAGCGTGGCCAGTTGCTGCTGTTGCACAATCATCTGGTCGAGGGACTGTTGCCTCTGCTGGGCCATGCCCATTTGCGCTGGTGTCACAGAGGGGCTGATGACCACATGTTGCCTTGCCACAGGGCTTGTGGGGGTTGGCCAGTCGTCGTCTTGTGGGTGCCCCTGCGTGGTTTCCTCATGGTGTACGGGATGAAACAAACAGGGGGATTGAGACAGTTCATGGATGGGTCCTACATCGACAGCACCGTTTTCTGTGTCGGAGCATGCTGGCATGAAAGCGGTGTCACCTATGGTGCTGCTACCACCAGAAGCAGTGCCATCTGTGGCATCCATTGGGGGGACCTGTGGTGCTGCTGTTGTGGACATGCTGGCTGCTGGGGTGCCTGTTGAAGTCCCCTCCAGTGTGCTGCCACTTGATTTGTGCTGCTGCCGTGTCTTGATCCGTGCAGCTGAGGTGGAGGGTCTTTGGCCGTTGGTCTTGGCCCTCTTTGCAGGTGTGCTGGTAGGGGTGTCCTGAAGCTCGTTGTTTGAATCGGACCCTGTGGTGGTGTAAAGGAGGGCGAGCGTTATTTATGGGTCTGTGGAAATTGGAATGGCAATGTATCACATGCATTGGGGTGGTACCTGAGGGTGATTTGGGTCAGGGCCTTGGAGGTGGTCTCATTTTTGTGTGGATTGAGGATGCATTTATTTAGCAGCCTGCAGTTAGGGGGTGCATGCTGCACATGTAGAGGGTGTTTTTAGGATTTTAACTTATTTATGTATTTGTTCTGACTTTTAAAGGGCGCTATCAGGCAAAAGTATGTGGACGTTCTCCTGGACATGTGTTTCTATTGCACTATGGGGACACATGGTACTTCACATGATTGTACATTGTGGATTTAGCATTGTTTTATTTGGCCCACCTACCTGATTCTTCGGATGTCTGCACTCCTTTCTCCATCCCTCCAACTCCCTCTATGCTCTCCATTCCAATGGTGGAGGCACAGATTTCTTCCCAGGGGGTCAACTTGATGGGTGATTCCGATCCTCCACCGGTAGCTGTGGCAATGTTTCGGTTGGCAGAAAGTATGCTCCGGACGCGTATCCGCAAGTCGTCCCATCGCTTTCTGCATTGCTGTGGGTTGCGGGGTGCGGTCCCCACCGCACTTACCCGCTGTGCCACCAGGGCCCATATGGCCTTCTTGTTTGCAAGTGCCGTCCTGGTCATTTGCGTCGAGAAGACGACGGCAGCATTCTCCTGGAGGGTCTCTGTGAGCACGGTGAGTTCCTCATGGGAGAAGTGGACCTGCCGCTTGCGATCGCATGCTTTTTTAGCAACTTTTCCCATGTTTATATATTTTACTGGGGTGGCTAACGGGTTGGGATGTGTCTCAGGGTCGGATTTTTAATGGTTTTATAGGTGTACGGCGTGCTGTTTCCCGTTCCGGCACCATGTTTTTACTTCCGTTTCCGTATATTTACGGTGACCATAATTTGCGCTGACCGCTCATTACGGTGACCGCTAAAATGGGTGGTGGACTTGCACCTAGGGCGGCGTACGACAGCGCTAAAGGGCGTTTTGGGGTCATTTCCGCCATCGCAGACTTTCCAATTCCGCCATGGCGTAATGCTCGTGCCCGATGGGTCGGAATTAGCCGCACTTTACTCCATCGTGCAATGGCGGAAACGCTATTTACACTATGGCAGTCAGGTCAGTTACTTTCCGCCAGGGTCGTAATGAGGGCCTGGATCTCCACAGACTACAAAGAAATATGTTACGAGACGCCAGGCGTTAAAATAGAATCAATTGCAACATGGTTTGGGGAGTTTGGAAATCACATACATGGTGTTTTTTTGCAAAACAAAGAAATAACTGTCTGATGTTGGTATATGAACAACAAATCCACGCTCTTTGAAATATTGAAGATTTTGCATTGATTTAACGCCATAGGATTGAGGAATTTAACTCTTGTACCTGTTGATGTGGGTGTCTGGTTTAAGAAAGAACAGTGTTGAGAACTGTCCCTGAGGTTATTAAGAACATAATCCTGTGAAGAAGTTCTTTTACCTGTTTGAAAACACATTTAAGAATGAAACATTTTGGGTTTTGATTACTGCAATCTCTAGCAGTAAAATTAATAACTCTGCATTTATGTCTATATAAGCTATGGAGAAATAGGTTGCTCTTTAACTATGTGTTCTTTATAGTAAAGTACAATTGCTAATCATTGGGAACTTGCGGCTCTGCACTAATGTTTTGGTGCAGGAATTCGATCCTATCGAAGTTCTCTAAAACATTATTTTTTAGATACAAGTTTTTATAAATATATGCATCAAATTGATGTTATGATGCACGTGTCACTTTAGTCACTTTAAATGAGTTAACACATGTATTTTATGCTGTAATCTTCAATAAAATGTTTGTTTTACCCTTTTGCCCTATTCAGATTGAATATGCTGGTGAGAATTGTAATTAAGATATGGTAGGCGTGTTATTAGTCCAACCCATATGTATTGAGTTTATCTTATTTGTAAACAGTGTAGTGTTGCTGGGATCTTATTTTGGTTTTTCGTTGTGCTTTGGGTGCGGTCCCTCCAAACTTTAACTGCCCTAAGTCTCTTATGAGTTATATGTGGGGTGATGTATTTATATGAAATAAACGCCTAATGAGTATGCGTGATCAGGAGAGAGTCTACAGTCTGTGTGTCAGGTCTGGATACCAAAAAAGGAACACCACCCTATGAAGAGGCGGTGAGAAGGGAGAATGAGTGTGTACATGGGGTGAGTTTGTAACTGAAGAAGTAACAAAGGGGAGAATGTTGGGAAGGGGGCAGCCCATCCCAGCCCCTTAGGCCCTATAAGGTGAGATGAGCCCCACTTAAAGAACCATAATAGACCAGGGTGTAGGGGGCATCCTAAAAGTTCCCACACAATCATAAAAGTGCATAAGATTTAAGCAGATTTGACATAGTGCACGTAAGCAAGTGAAAACCATTTTTATAGATATTAGCAGCCATAGTCAAAGCACAGGGCCTGCACGGCCATGTAGTATTTAGTGTGTCAGACACAGGCCGCAAGACTGAAGGGGAAATCTGGTTAGGCCCAAGTGCTGGTGAGAGAGGCCCATGCTGCCGACTTCCACAGAAACCCTTCTTTGTTCTAAGATTGTTGCCAGTATGTTTGTTTTGAAAAGAATGCACCCTGCAAGGCCACGAAACAGTGTTAGGTGCCTTGGTTTGTGTGTTATCACAAACAGACCAAAGCAGGCCTCCAATCCCACCCAGCTAACTATGAGTTATGGCCCCTAAAACTGCCCTATGTTATGTTATGTTATTTTATGTTATGTTAATTGGTATTTATATAGCGCCTTATGTATCATTAGTATGACTTCAAAGCGCTGGTAGGTTGAACGCCCTCGGGAACTGTAGTTCAGATCAGAGAGAAAGAGTGTTGTATGGTGCGTGGGTGCACCGGCTATGTGTGCAGCTGGTGTGGTTGTTGGATGATAGCTGCTTTAAAGCGATAGGTGTGGTGCTGATGAAACTAGTTGGATGTGTTCAGTCTGGTGGGTGGACACCTAGACTGGGTTCTGGCTGCGTTAGTCCTGAGGAACGCCTAAGCTAGCCGGAATGTGCTCAGCTAGCTGTGTTTTATTAGGGGGATGAGGTGTTTGTGGGGTCGTGTTCGTATGATAACAGCTGTGCCGAATTTGTCATGGTATAGCTGTGTTCTAGTTGAATGATGGTGTATAGATCAGAGTAAGCATAGTGGTGTGATATGGTGGACATGAGTATGGGTGCCTGCCTGAGCCCAGGGACGTGAGCAGGACAGTGGGAACATACACAGTGATATACCTATATATAATAAGAGGATGGATAGGGGTGTATATGGGATACAGATACATAGGCGGATACTGGTACAAAGCATATATAGGCGATACAGATATTAGGTAGCTTCATGGTGAGCAGGTGTTGTCTCTATTTGCACCATCCGTATCATCCCCACTATTTGCACCAACATGGCATCCATAACATCCGCGCCATCCGTATCATCCGCGCCATCCATAACACTCTCACCATAAGCACCATCAGTTCCATCCGTTCCGTTCACTCCGTCCGGTCCATCCACTCCGTCAGTTCTATCCACTTCTTCCGTTCCAACCACTCCATCCGTTCCATCCACTCCATCTGTTCTATCCACTCTATGGGTTCCATCCGTTCCATCCAGTCTATCCACACATCCACCTGCACCAGCTGTTGATATTGATATTGATATTTTATTTCTATCGCGCTCGTACACAAGTGTTTCGAGGCACGACAAGGCAAGGGAGGGGTACAGGGGAGAACAAAACAGCGATCTTACTAAGCCCAGTGACATTGAGAACGAGCAAGTGCATGGGAGAGGGGGAGGGGAAAAGTGCATGGAAGGGGGGAGAAGTGGAAAGTGCGAAGCAGAGGAGAAACAGATAAATAACAATAAATAAATAATAAAGGCAACAAACAGTTTTAGTGCAGCCAGCAATTTGCAAGTGCTAGGTTTAAGGCAGCAGACAGGGTAGGTCTGATAAGTGCAGGAAGAAGGGGGGCTGTATGGGTACAGATACAGACCCCAGTGCAAGGGGTGGCCCGGAGGCAGTGCGGGAGGGTGGCAGGGTGAGCAGGTACCTGGGCCCGGAGGACAGAGGGTGGCCAGGTGCATGGTGCCAATGGAGAACAGATCAGCAGGGGAGAGGGGGAGCGAAGGCAGAAGAAAAGAGGAAGGCCTTGAGGTGCTTCCGGAACCGAAGATGGATCTCCTCAAGTTTTAGAGTGGCAGGGAGGCTGTTCCAGAGGGAGGCCCGAGCCGAAGACAGAGATCTACCCCCAACTCGTTTCTTTGACCCTGAGGGAGTTGGAGTAATAGGAGCTAAGAGCTCAAGAGGGGAGGTATTTGTGGAGGGATAGCTGGGAGGTATTTTGGATGCAGACCCAAGAAAGCCTTGTGGACAATGCACCGCGAAGCACCGCAAAGGACTGTTTGCTGTGCTGCGGTCTGTTTGCTTCTGGTGCTCGCTTCGCCAGATCCTTCATTTTTCATTTACTTGGACTTCTGTGGAGTGCCTCACTCGTTGGATTTGGGATGCCGCTCGAGCTGGAGGAAGTACTTCTCTGCAACACCAAGTTTGCCTGACTCTTTCAGGTGACTAAAGGACTAAATGTTAGGAACTCCATTGACTTTTAGATGCTCGTGTATTTTGCTCGTGCATTTATGCTTGTGTCTTTATATCTTGCTTTATATATTTAGTTCTATTAGAAGTCTGTCTATGAGAGATATATAATTATCTCTATCTCACTTACTTATTTATTTATTATTATCCTTTTTATAGGTGCTCCGCCCTTAGATCTGCCCATGTGATCAGTGACGCCTTTCACGCCTCTTCTTAAACACTGGGCTCCAGCGCACCCGTGCTGCGCACCGCAAAGCACCGCAAAGGACTGTTTGCTGTTCGCGGCGCGTGGTGGCGGGTCCCACTACAACAGAGCGCGTACTGTCATTTCTCTGCTTGATATATTCCAACCTTGGCCATATAATTTTTCTATCAGATACAATCATAATAAAAGTTTGATGGCATTTTGTATGTGTTGTGAGGATTTAGTAATCTAAGGTACTGTGTTTGTTCTTTTTGATGGATACCTCATCACTTACTTTAAGAAACGGGAAAAGACGAAAAGACTCTATCAAAAAACGCTTAGCTAATATTCCTTCTAAACCTAAAATGGAGTTATCTCATTCCCTAAAAGAAGGGATGCCTCAAGTTATTCTTAAGCAACATCAAGCGATCCCGGTGTCAACTGCAAACACGTTACTGGCGCCCTACCATCTTTCTGATACCTGCTCAGAACCATGTTCTTCAGTGTTAACTTCTAAAATAACAACTGAAAGCCTATTTTCACTGAAAACAGCTAATGAGCAAGATCATAACTCAGATATCCTCCCTATAATGCCAGATAAAATTTCCATTCCAATTTCCGACACCTCGTTGCTTGCACCCGGGATTATAGCTGCATTGGAAAGACGTATCAGTCTCTCTTTGGGTCCTTCTACTCCAACAGCGGAATCCCGTGGCTTGCGTGAACAAGTTCACTTTCATCCCACTCCATCCACTCTCTCTCTTATATGTAATCCCCATACTATTCTGTCTAAATCCAATTTGAGTTTGTTTGCGCCTGGTAATTCAGGCAGCTCGCCAACTTTAGATTCTACTTCTCCCAAGAAACTCCATCTGGATGATCCCCCAAATCTTGAATCTTCAAATAAACTATTTCCTCAAACGTCTCCTTCCCAATCTTTCACATCCCATCAACAATTGTCTCCCATTCCCCAATCAGAAAACTCTTCACAATTACTTGAACAAGAACTCCACTCTTTTCCTGTTCTTACGCGCATACTAAACCTATTAGACAAAGGCCATGAACTTACTCATTTGCATCTAAAAGACATTAAAGATTCAATCACAAATAACTCTATACAACTCGCTAAAATTGAAGGTTTTATGCTTGCTCAGGAAGCATGTCATTCCACTCATAGCACCTGTGCAGAACGCAGTGCTCAGCTCATAATTAAGAGCTTACATCCCTCTATGCCAACTATAACTCATGCCTCTCAAAGCACTCAAACTCTAGATGCAACTTTTCTGCTAAGGGGGAGACCGACATCTTTTGCAAATGCTGTTACCGCTCCAAGCACTTCTACATTGCCTGATGGAACTATGCCACAAATAGATCCAATAAATGTGCTCCATCTGCAGCACGAAAGAATTCTTCAAATTGAACAGTTGCTCTTTAATTCTCAGTTGTTCTCTGCTGACTTGTCTCAAACCGATATTCCAAAACCGAGCAATACCATACTAGAAACTTCTTTGCATAGTCCTTCAGCCCTTACTAATTTAATAGAAGAAGAAGACAAGGAAAGCTCAGAAGTTACTGAAACTCCATCCAATCTTTATCTCTCCTCTCGTAGAATAAAAAGATCATATTTAAGGGCACTAAAACGGAGAAATAAATCCAAGTCAAATAAAGCGTCTACGATCAATCCAAGTAAGACCACTATTCCCCCACAAACTCTAGACGCTATTTCAATCACCTCTCAAGTGCTAATTAATGCTTCCTCTTTAGGTAATGAAGACCTTCAGTTTAATGCTAGTCAATTGAACGAAGAAAGTCTATGTGCTCTTCAACTCCACTCGACTCAAAAATCACAAAAAAGAGCAAAAAAAAAAGCTGCTTGTTCTCCATCTCGCACATCGATTGCTGAGCCCACTACCTGTTCTAATACTGGACCATTAATAGTGCCAAGTACGGACGGTCGCGCGACTGGTACCTCAATGGTGCAAGCTAACATGAATTCCTTTTTCCCCTCAGTGGAGAATAAAACAACAACAAACTGCACCAATGTAAACAACCCCATACAAACAGGTAATTCTCTTCCTGTCTCACAGTCTTTGACTGTGCAAGCACAGATTCACCAAACGTCACCTGTTCTAAATGCACAGATTAAAAACAGTCCAATA
This sequence comes from Ambystoma mexicanum, assembly GCF_040938575.1. Classification (NCBI taxonomy): domain Eukaryota; kingdom Metazoa; phylum Chordata; class Amphibia; order Caudata; family Ambystomatidae; genus Ambystoma; species Ambystoma mexicanum. The sequence continues at coordinate 1,367,950,508 of NC_090931.1, forward strand.
TTGCAAAATTCTGTGTATTCTGCTCCTGCGTTGACTAAAGCGGCACATATACAGAGTCCTGCTAAGGTGACGTTGAAGCCATTTTCAGCTTCCTCCTTAGAATCCTTTGTACCCCCTATTATACCAGTAGTGACGTTTGGCCACACTCAAATTGTACATGGATCCTCTTGCGTGGAATCTCAGGTGCCGTTAGCACTTTCTTCCTCCACTTCATCAATAGATGATAAGGAACTTTTTTCCTTTAACGATATTCCTGAGGATATGCAAACCCTAATCGGATGGTCCAGTAACCCCCAGATAAATGGCTTAGTGCCTATTAGTCGTTCATTTCTAATGAACACGCTTTACAAAATTCCAGCACTGCGTAATTTAATCTCTCTTGATGTTGTTTGGATAAAGCTCCCCCTAGTTAATAACAACAGGATGTTATGCAAGGTTATGTCACCGATAATTGCAAAAGTAATTTGGGAACATAATCTTGATCTAAGCTTTCTGGGGCTTACACTGCATGCTTTCTCTTCTCTTGAGAGAGCGATGCAGTGTCTGGAATTCGAACCCCCTCTGCCACCAAAAATTAAATCTGTAGGTGATAATGCTCTATCCCCTCTTTTGGAAAATGAAAAAGTTCTGGCAAACATAGCCCTTTTGACTTCTGCGCTAAATGGTCTGTTGGGTATTTTGCCTTTAATGCCAGCAGTCGATTCAAGGGGGACTCCCAATTCTAACTTTACTTCCACTACGAAATCATAATGTAACTATATCCTTATCCAATCTTGGAATTGTTGTGGTTTTAACAACTTGTTAACATGGTATGGCAATAAGTGTTATGAAGATCTGCCTTCTATTTTTGTTTTACAGGAAACAATGAACTGTTATGATTTTCAATTTGATGGATTTACTGCTATACATAATGTTGCTTTTCATCCCCTGGCTGGTCGTCCAAGTGGAGGCCTCACTCTCTTAATTAACAACAAATTATTATTTACCATATCTCAAACATTTTCCAACCGATTATGTCTGGCAACGATTATTGACATTGATCTCTTTGAAAAGACAAGAATTCTGCTAGTTTCTTTATATTGGAATCCAAATTCCCTTTCTTTAGATTCTGCTTTACACATCCTAAATGATATGTTGCTAAATATTGTTTGCATGCTGCCAGACATTATGGTCATCATTTGTGGTGACTTTAATGCTTATCTATATGATCCTACAATCTGCTTTACGCAGAACCAATTTTCTACTCACTTTAAAATCGCATGTGCAAATGGTAAAAAATGGGCACAATTTTTTACACATTGGGATCTTGTTGTAATACAACCACAATGTCCATCTTCTTGTTCTACATGGAAGAGGGGAACTTTACAATCTGCTATTGATTATATTGTGGTGTCAACACAACTATCAGGATTGTTGGATCCAATCAGAACTCATTTCCCAGTTTATGGAGATCATGCCATATTGTCTACCACTTTATCCATGAAAGCTGCGTCTTGTGACAGACTGAAAACATTAGCCCTAGTACATAGCGATCGACAATTATTGTCTATTAGATGGAACATTACAACCTGCCGCCAACTAACTTTCCTTGTAAATCGCAATTGGTGGCCTATTTCCCTACATGATGATAGTAATTCACAGATTATTTTAGCATGGAATTTGCATATGATACAACGTCACTTAGTTGATATTGCAAATGCTTCAATTAATCAAAACATTATATCATGTAGGGAAAACCTTCTTTCAACTAGACTACGTAAATTAAAGCATGAAAGAAATACTGCTTTAAGAATTTTGAATAGCCAACTCACCTATATGAAGAGCAGCAATTATCTAAATGCTAAAAAAGCCATATTAAGGCATCATAAAAACAAAATAAAAGCTGTACGCTTTTCACTCCATCTAACTAAGAATCAAAACCTTGTAAGAATGATTTGCAATAAGAATACCCGAGACATATGGAAAATACTTAGGGGAGCTAATAACAACACCCAACCCTCGTTCGAATCTGCCTTGGATGGCAATTCCAGGGTTGTTTTCTTCCAACGCAAATATCTCTTACCAAAATGCTTCAATGAAGTTGATATAAAAGCTTTAATTTCACACATTCCTTCGCTCTGTCCTTGGGATACAGAAGACGTCCTCTATGCCATATCTAAACTAAAACCCTCAAAATGTGCGGGCCCAGATGGTTTGCCACCATGTGTCATTAAGGATGATCCCCTCTTTTGGGGTACCGCACTATTGAAGATTTTTCAATCTATCTTTGTCTCTAGAAAGCTTCCAATTTCCTGGACATCTTCTATTATCATTCCACTACACAAGAAAGGGCCTCTAAATAACCCATTAAATTTTAGGCCCATTGCACTAATTGATGTTGCTGCCAAGGTTTTTGCACTGCTTCTTCTGCAAGACATAGAAAAACATATCGTGCACAAACGTATATTAAATAAAGCCCAGACAGGCTTTAGAAGAAATATGGGAACTCAATTAAACGCAACTATTTTGGCACACCTAACAGCGGGGGCGCACAGTGCTTCTAGTGGACCCGTTTTTATTGCGTCACTGGACCTTTCCTCCGCATTTGATTGTGTTATTCGCAGTAAACTTTGGGAAAAAATGCTCAAGCTGAAGTTTCCATCAACTTTGGTCGCACTTATAGCATTGTTACATTACCAAACTTCATTTAAAGTACGCATTTCTTCTACTGGGCTAGTGACTGTGGATATACCCACGTCGATAGGTGTGAAACAAGGGTGTAACCTTGCGGCAACATTATTTAACCTTTATCTATCTGACATGGAGGAACTCTGGGATTTGTCACAAACTAACGCGGTTCAGCTTGGCAACCTTAAAATCTCGTGGTTAGCATACGCTGATGATGTGCTACTCTTTGATAGTACTCACTCTGGTCTCCAGAAAAAACTTGAAATCTTTAATCATTTTTGTATATCAAATAATCTTACGATAAATTTTGCAAAATCCAACATCTTAATTCTTACTTCTAAGAAAAAGTTGCGCAAATATGTTTGGCATGTCAATCAGAACCGCCTTCAAATTGTGACTCAGACTACATATTTAGGTTATTTACTTGCTAACAACTCTTCTGCCCTTTTTTGGCAAAAAACATTGTGTAGAAAAATTATCCCCTTGCAAAATCAAATGAAATTCATTTTTCGAAAATATTGTATGTTTTCTCTGGTACCCTTGTTTGAGTTCTATCTAAAGAAAGTTGAAGCAATCATCTTATATGGTCTCGACTTATGTCTGATTGACCTATCGTCCTTCCTGGATAAACTCCAAGCTAAACTATGGAAGACAACTTTAGGATTGCCAGTGTATCTCCCTAATACCATTCTGCGCCATGAATTAGGGCTTAGTTCATTGGCAGCGCGTTATAACTGGCGTATCCTGAACATTTTCGCAAAAATGAATTTCCCATTAGAGAATTCTCTTTATGAAGATCTCTTTTTGATGCTCCAGACTTCACATCCGAGGTCAATAGGGAATTTTCAGAAGCGAATCTACTCTATACTTGGTGGTATAAACATAACTGCTAATGAATTAGAAGATACAATAATTACTGCACACAAACGCTTATTTTGGAACGATTGGGCAACTACATGCGATCAAATTGCCAATTACTCATCATTTTCAGAATATGCGTCTTTTAGACACAAGCAAGTTCCGCGCCTTTCTTATTTGGTGCTTTGTCCCAGTGCTGAAACTCGAACACAGTATATGCATTTTCGTTTAGACCTATTACACACTAAGGTACGAACAAAACACTGGGTGAAAACTACTAATTTTATGGAAGACATTTCATGTAGATTTTGTAAGAAAGCTAATACTCCAGAAACTTTAAAACATCTTTTTCTTTACTGTCCGTGCTTTGAGACTGATAGAATATCTATTCTTACTGCCTTTACCCTTACAAATTCTGAAATTGGGAGAGAATTAATTTGGTCTCGTTGCATATGGGGATCTTGCAACTCTATTATTTTTGCGACTGTTCGCTTGGTAAAAATTATTGAAGCTGCTTTAAATGTGTCAACTGTAATGTAATGTTTATGTTGCAGTAGATGTATTTCCTCACTTACTGTTTCTACATGTGACAAGATATTTACCTCGTTAAGAGGCTCTTTTGTTTTAATATTTGAATTATGGAATCTTTTTAAGTTTTTCTTTTTTGATATAATGTTTGAAAGTAAAGTTTTTATTATGAGCTGTATTGATATTTTGTAAAGATGCGTTTGCATCAAAAACAAAAATTTTAAATAAAAAAAATAAAATAAAATGCAAGGGTTTTGAATTTAATCCTTGCATCCACTGGGAGCCAATGGAGAGATTTCAGAGCTGGAGAGATATGATCCCAGGGCTTGAGACCAAGGACAAGTCTCACACTCCTGTTCTGGATTAGTTGCAGAGGGTGTAGAGTAGAGGCAGGTAGATTTAGAAAGAGGCTGTTACAATAGTCCAAGCTAGAGAGAACCAGAGCTTGGGATACCATGAGCTTTTGGGTGAAGGAGAGGAAAGGCAGAGTATCTCTGAGGAGGTGCAGTCGGAAATGTGACTTTTTAGAGACCTCAGAGATGTGGGCAGAGAAGGAAAGGGTGGAGTCAAAGATGACCCTGAGGTTCTTAGCCTCGCAGGTGGGGGTTGGAGGAGGGCCAATGGAGACCGGCCAGAGAGTGAGGGGAAAGGATGGTGAAGGTGTGCCGATGAGGAGGATCTCTGTCTTGCTGGCATTCAGACAAAGATCATTGGCGGCACACAAATCTTGAATGGCAGTTAGGCAATCAGAGATAAGAGAGGGAGAAGAGGTGGCAGAGGGCAGCCTGAAAATGAGTTGAGTGTCACAAGCATAGCACTGGAAATTTGAGCAGAAAGTGGCAATGCATTGGGCGAGAGTTGCCAGGTATTGGTTGAAAAGCCAGGGCGAGAGGTTAGACCACTGGGGAACACCAAAGGTAGAGAGGAAGATAGATGAAAGGAAGGACCCAAGTTGGACCTGGGAGGGTCAATCTGAGAGGAAAGAGGTCAGCGAAGCCAGAGCCTTATCAGTGATACCCAGGTTTTCACAGAGATGGTGGAGCAGGATGGTATGGTTGACCGTGTAGAAGGTAGAAGAGAGATCGAGGAGGATGAGGACAGAGGGAATGTTAGAGTCAAGGTTGGAGAGTAGATCTTCATGGATGTTCAGGAGAGCATTTTCCGTGCTTCTGGCTGCTCTGAAGCCAGACTGGTGGTCATGGAGACAGCCAACAGAATTGGAATGAAGGTTAAGCTGAGAGATGGCCAACTTTTGCAGGAGTTTGCCAAGAAAGGGAGTAATGGAAATTGGACCTTAATTTGCTGGACAAAAAGGATCAGCTGTGGGTTTCTTGAGAAGAGGATGCACAAAGGAGTGCTTCCAAGGGAAGGGAAAGGATCCTAAGGCAAAGGAGTGGTTGCAAAAATCAGCAAGGGTGGGAGCGAGGGTGTCAATGTGGTCCTTGATGGTTTTAGAGGAACAGGGATGAACCTGTTTTGATGAGGCTTTCATAGATCTGGCTTGTCTAGCGACCTTGTCAGGGGAGAAAAGAGGAAAGGACAAGAAGGATGGAGGGGGAGTGGCTAAAGGAGGGTCAGCAAGCACAGATGGGGAGGGGAGAGGAGAGGTGTGGGTGGTGTAAGGATATTTGGCATGTTATAGCACAGAGTACAGCACTACTGCACAGGTAGCAAACAGCACAGAGTACAGCACTACTACACAGGTAGCAAACAGCACAGAGTACAGCACTACTGCACAGGTAGCAATTTTTTTTTGCAGCACCACCACAAGGGTGCGGTGCATTGCTATATGTGTTACCAGATTAACAAGAAAAGACAGGCTATTCAGTCAAAAACGATTTTACCATATAAGATGCAAATCTATTTTTACAGTTAAAAGCACATGTGCACACCCAAAAATGCACACTATTTTTCACCTGAAATGCCTATGGTGCAAGAGACACATTTGAAAATGAATAACTAACATCAGTAACAACTAACCTAACTAATAAAAATCAATTTAACATAACCCACTAATAAAAATGTGTCTCCACTGCAGAATTAGGCCTATTCTCAAAGTGAACTTTTAAACGCACATCCATTTCTTTTTCTGTTCTCTCTGCTGCCCTGTCCACATAACTACAGGAAGCAAATGGGCTCGAAAGAACAGGAAATCAGTTGGTTACAAAGTAGTACTATAAAAATGAGCCATTGTGTAGAGAAGGAGGCGATGGCGTGAGTAATTCTGATTGGAGCAGCGTCATAGCAAGTATCATGCGAGAGGGAGTGATCAGGTTTTTGCTGGGGGGAGTTTGAAGAGAGAGAAGGGCAGTCAAGATTTGGCACAGCTGGGAGAAGGACCTCTCTTTCCTGACTGAGGGATTCCTATCTGCAGAAGCTGTGAATTCCAGATAATGACCCCGGTTTGAGAACGAAAACCGTTCGTTTTCACTGGGGTTAATTTTCAAGGGAGCCACATTCAGAAAGAGAACAGCTGAAGAAAACTCTGAACAGATAAGGTAATGGCCCGGTTATTGGACATCACAAGTGTGGGAAATGCTCAGTGTGCCCACAAACCAAAAATATGAAGAATTTCACCCTAGGGACTCGAGTTATCCCATTACGAGAATTCACTAACTGCGCCACCACCTGGGCAGTATATGTCATTCTCTGCCCCTGTAATCTAGCATATATTGGAAAAACAAAAAGGCAAGTTAGACAACGCATCTGTGAACATAAGTCATGTATAAAAAATCAAATAGAAAACAAACCGATGGTGTCACACTATGTTCAAAAACAGCATAAACCAACAGAGATGCTTTGGTGCGTCTTACAAACCGTGAAACAAGCGATAAGAGGTGGAGACCGCAATTTAACTCTTATCAAGTGTGAACAACGCTGGATTTTCGAAACTGACTCTGTAAAGAATGGCTTAAACATAGCGGTTGAATGGAACAAATTTTTGGAAACGATTGAACATGTGTCTCACTGATTGGATTAAATCTTGTATAAAGTATCACCATGCCGAGAGTTGTCCGGTAAATAAGAAGTTATGCTCATAAGTAATTTGCACATCGAACAACTGTGATAATTGATAATTTATCATGTACACACAAATTGATGGTTGAAGTGAGTGTAAGAATATTGCATATTGTCTATAGTATCTATGATCTAAAAGATGGTGCCTAACAGATACAGGCTTCTTGTATATACGCATCACCAACATGCTAACCTTACAGGATTATATACAACATACGGCTGTAAAATGTGTTTCTGCTACTTGATGTGTATCAAATATGAACAACATAAGTGATTTAGCCCAACTGTAAATTACATTTACTTTTTTGGAATATAGAATACAACTGGTCGACGTGATGATGTTCCACTTTCAATCTGTCTCTATCACCACACTGACTATGTGTACTACAAACCCCAGCATGCATTATACAGGTGCATTTTGCCGTACCGACATGAGAGTTGGCCGTAATTGCCTTGTCACTACGGAAATCTTACAGTGATCGTAGGCCGTTCGTGCCACTTTCTTTCTTATGCATAACATTAGATGCTGTGAAAAGCAACTAAATGTAGAAATTGAGAGATACAAATTCACGGGACGCATACGCACGTGATACTTCTCACGTGCCGCTTACGTTCTTTTGAAAACACGTACTTAGCCGATATGTGCGGTCACTAGGCGTAGCAACGATATCTCGAATTGGATCGTACTTTTTCAGACTTGGACTGAAGGTGAGCTCAGACAATATATCTATGGCGCTGTAGGCTTAACAATTCACCTCGCGCTGCTCTTTTCAACACGGGTGCCAGAGGCCAAAGGGTCTTCCCGCGTTCGAAATATGTCACTCTGTTTCAGCTGCCGGTCCCTATGTTGCATGGGAACCGGTATGATCACTAAGACCAGCTGCACAACGTGAAGGATTTCAGCCGTTAGGCCATCAGTTGCCTTTTACCTAGAATACACATGTGCATTATGCACCGATACAGCTATTGTTATTTATTGTTTCTTCAAATCTGACTCAAAAATATCTTTCACATATGAGCAAGCTGTCAATGTCCCTGTTATTTTTTATTTTTTATAGCCTCAGTGGAATAATAAGTGGGAATTGTAATGACCACTTATACTAACTGCACAGTGTAAAGGACTTCAGTTGTTCGGATAGTAGTTGCCATTAGCTTAGAACACATATGTACATGATGCACTGACATAGCCACCGTTATTTAGAGTCTTTCTAAAAACAACATGACTCAAAATACCTTTCATATATGAGCAAGCTGTAAATGTCTCTGTTATTCTTCACAGCCTCAGGGTATTAACACGTGCAAGAATACCATCACCATTGTGAACCGAGCTTAGTGAAGTTGTTGTAGCTCACCAGCCCATCAAGAAAGAAAAAAGAAAAACGTAAGGTAACCTTAAAAATCACTGGCACCTATGCACTAACAAATTACTAAATAAATAATGAAGAGTCAAAATAGGTATCTAACGAATTATTGCCTGTATGTTTTACAGACACAAGATTTAAAATCGAATGGATGGTAACCCTATAGGAACCCATCTGAATCTGCCGATATTTTCTACCAGATACGACCCTAAGAAATAGAGTTACTCTCAGGTCAGTCCGAGTCACTGCAGTTTTATGACCAGCAGTCCACACCCTCTTTTAAATATTGGCCAATAATATGTCATAATTTATACAATCTTTTTATGCATTCTTTTTATATATTCTTATCCAGATATTCTACCATTGGGAAAGTATTTAATACGAAAAAGTTTTCAAATCTGCCTCTGTCCTGAAGACGGCCATTATCCACATCTTGACCAACGGTACCAGAGAGAATCCCGTATGAGTCACAAAGGCCGAAACATATGTCGACGTGTTATTAGGAACGTGTGTATTAGCTGATTCCTATCTCTCACTTAGAATAAACCACGATAGGATAGTTGGCGTGTACTAAATCACCCGCTGCTACCCTGTATCCACATAAGTCACCTTACACAGAGTGATTAACCAATTAAGAACATAATACTACATCATTCACTCTGGTTAAACACCTTTGAGGTATACATTAGAAGTTGGGAGACCACAATATATGTTGATTCCTCCTTGCAAATACACATGCACATACTCACAGTAAGATATACTGTTCTTTCCCATTACCTTTCACTATGGTCACTGACGATTTGAAAGGTTTGGTGCTTTGTCACCATTTAGATTGTAAGTGATTAGCATAGTTTGTTTTTATATTTCTTTAGGCGTTGTCTTGTATATTAATGTTTTTTACACTAATCTTTTGAATAATAAATTAAATATTGAATAATAACCGTTTGTATGAGGGTTGGTGTGTGTAACCTGAAAATTATATAAGTCTACCTTGGACATAACCTTTGGTAATTCAGGGTCTTGAGGTAGGGGTAGGCGACCTATCACTTCTTGTTTTATACATATTAGTCTCCCATTGATAGTGCCGCCCCCTCGATAACAAAAAATTGGGAGTACCCAATCATATAACACCCAGATAAGGTAATTACATAACTGTGTGAGCTGAGTGTGCACGAAAATATGCAGTCAGTGTAGGAAAGGAGATTCCTGTGCGTGTCTTAATCAAGTGCTAATGTTGCAATTTGAGTTCTGTTCTCCGCCACTCTCTTTGCAGTGTGTCACAGACAATGCTTTGACTGTACCATTTTATTTCTGTAAAGAATGAGATCGTGTTTAAATACAACTTTTATAATACAGAAAAATATTTGAAAACAGACGGGTGGTGTATTTACTATTTACCATTACAATGCTGATGATGTGGGGAGATTTTTAAACAGTGCAATGGTCATTTTAAGACAGATGTGTGCATGTCAGAATCAGTATGAATAGTTGTGAGTGACTGTAGCATAGCTCGTTGGAGGTACATGAGCCAACGGGAAGAGAGACTCTCTGAACATAGCTCCCTACCGTATATAAGGTAGTGGAAATTACCACAAGACTACCATATATAGCTCTCTGTCGTAAATAAGTCAGTGAGATCGCCCATGGTGGCACACCAACACTAACACTGAAAAATGTGGTATTCCTAAAATGTAGGTCTGAGGTCTCTCTAGTGATCACACGAAAAATCTAAGCAAAGATAAGGGATTCTGGACATTGGGGCCACAAATAAAACAAGGGAATTATGCTCACCAAAATACCACCAACCACGCCTACCAACCACGCATACCAAATATGCATGCCTGGGTGCTGAAATAATGCATGTTCACTGTATTATTGTTATACATGGCCCAATATGAATACAAGGAGTGATTGTTGCTAAGTTATATTTCGGCGGTAAGAAAATACCGTCAGGCCCCAAATCTCCACAAAATACCCTACATATTTATGGTGCGTTGCAGGCCGGGAAAGTGATCATAGAGTACCTACTGGGCGTGGCAAGCGTGTATCACACTGCCATTTGCACATTAAAGGGAACCCATTTTATAACAACAGTGTGCCACTAAAAACGAATTTCAGAATGTCACAAAGGGAAACCACATTCTCAGATCTAGTGCAATATTTAGAGGCAAAGTTGTTTGCACATGGGAATTGGTCGTCAAATAGCACGTTAGAATGGAGTAACCGCATTCAGGGTGAGGTGCAGAAAGAAAAACTAGACAATATTTTTGCAGAAGGCAGCATAATTCAGGTCTGCCTTACAAGATTATTAAATGCAGCCGATAAAAGTGCAGAGAAAGACTGTTTAATACGGCTATGTGGCAAAATATGGTTTATTTTAAACAAGTGCCTGCAAATGCAAGAGAATGATACTCAGCTAATTAACAGGTTAAAGACTGAATTAGATGGGGCAAGTAAAAATCAGGAAATGTTGAGAGCAGAATTGGATGTATGCCAAAAAGACATGCAATTAAAATGCAGAGACTTTGATACTCAATTATCCAAAAGCAAGAAACAATTTGAGGATAGTGAGCAAGAATTGGAGCACTTAAAAGCCTTAGTGGACCACATTAGGCAGGATAAAGATGAGGTTGTTTCAGAAATGCAGATGTTGCAAAAAGAACACTGTGAAAAAGAACGTGATCTCCAGAGCGCAGAACAAGAAATGATTAAAATGATTCAAGAAAGAGACAAGAGAAATAAAGAGTTCAATGAATGCCAAATGCAAATGTGCGACATGCAGGAGGTGATTAATAAGATGAGTGATGAAAATAATTATTTGCAAAATGAGGCAACCAGACTCCTTAAAAAGTGTAAGGACTTAGAACAGCAAATGTGCATTCCCAGGACCCAGGAGAGGCGGCAGGGTACCACATTCAATGGAGTGGAGGTGAATTCTAGCTCTGCCCAAAGAACTAGTGCTCCAGTGACTGGGCCGGTGACTGAACTTGGTTGCAGCGCCCTTGGGGGATTTGATACTCCCATTGGGGGCGGCCACCAATCTCATACACCTGAAAACAGGATTGACTCACAAAATAGTGCAATTCCATGCATTGCAACAAGTAGCCCCATAAAAATAATGAAATCCATTAAAGCCCTGATCAAACCATTTAAAAAGGGAGGTGAATGCTGCATTGAGGATCACTTAGAAGCGGTGCATGACATTTTTAAGGCACTCCAGATACCTAAGGAACAGTACAGACAATATTTTCATTTAACTTTAGATGCCCCGACGGCCAGCATCATAAGGGGATTAAATGAGCAACAGAATATGACCTGGTTGGAGTTTGAAAAAGAAATTAGGCGTCATTTTTCTCCTTTTCAGTCATTGCAGGAGGCAAAGAAAGTCGCGTACACAATTACTGCTGGACCTAATACATCCCCTCGCCAATTTTTACAAGACTTAAAAAGAGCATTTTCTCGCTTTGACGTATCTTTTGACTCAAATTCCAATGAGTTTAAAACTGCATACTTCTATGGGCTACAGAAAGACATCATATCCCAATTGGTCCGTGAATTTGACCGTGACAAGTCCCTTGAATGGGTTGTACATCAAAGCACAAAACTATATGAGGTACTCTATTGTCAGGGTAGAGAAAGTGATAAAATGAAAGATACTAGACCCAAATCTAAAGAACCCTCAGCCACAGTAATGGAAATCAGGTCAGCCAAAATGTCCCTTGAGTCTGCTCAAAGCCAAGGTAAAAATAATGTGACACCTGAACAAAGGGGTAATCAACAAAGATCGCCATTTCCTGTACCAATGTTCCAATCACATGATCCTAGTAATAGAGAGAGCTACATCAGCCCTAGGTATTTAGGGGACAGACCCCGGGTAGGATATCGGCCTGATATGGCAGGTATGAACAATAACCAGAGACAAAATCAAGATCAAAGAAATGATGGTCCCTACCAGTCATTGGGGACACAGAGTAGGTTTGATCCCAACACCATGATATATGGTAATCAGGATAGGCCCCGATATGTGGATCGATTTACTGATAATGGAAATCAACATAGGGGCCAGTACCCACAATCTGAGAGACAAGACATGAGGCAAAACGTGAACTACAATCCACGCCAGTACAATGATTCCCCACCAGGGGACTATAATCAAAGGATGGGTGCAACCAGCTCCCCTCCACAAATGAATCAAGAGTTCAGAAACCATCCCAACCGACATCAATCACCTGAGAGGTATCAGAATAGATCCAATCAGGGGGAAAACAACCAATATCGACCTAGGCCACAGAAAGAGGATCCTAGAGAGATGGAAAGGTTCCAGTGCCTTGAGGCCCAAGTGAAAATGTTAGCTGAGCAAATAGGAAAGCTCTATACAGCGCAAAAACAACCTTCCAAAGAGGGGGCTGATGGCCATAGCAATGACCGGGGGGCTTCCGAAAAGTGACTAAGTACTCATGATAACTGCAGTGCCAAAATGACAGATTGCTCTGATATAATTTTGCATAACGACTCTGAGATGCCTAATGGATTAAAAATGAAAGTACCAGTAAATGAAATTGTGACAGAAAGTGCAAATACTTCTAAAAAAGAGGTACGGTTTAACTTAGAGCTAAATAAAACAGTAAAGATTTGCACAAATGAAAAAGAAACATTAGGAATTCCAAAAGAGCAAAGGGACAGATTTAAGAAAAATGACTCATGCATGGGGAATACCAGTGAACAGGGAGTAAGTGGGGATGCCATAGCTCCTTCCCTGGGCAAGCAAAACAATGACCAAACACAGACAGAAAAAGGAAATACTCAAAAGGAGGGTACAAGTCAATCACCTGAAGAATTCTTTGAGCCACATATTTTTGAAGAGGCTGATATGACACTAAATGATTACAAATGCACAGAATTAAAAAATGACAAATTGCTGAATGATGTTATTACACATGTTCAGTTGGAGGATTGTAATGTGGTCTCTGATGTTACCCAGATGGATGGGCGAACAGTGGCCACACTCCAAAAAAACCCTGATCATGGAGAAATGAATAAAGTCTTTCGCGCAGAAATGGGTAAAAAGGAGGGAAAAATGTCTTTCCATTTACCAATGTGCTTAGCCAAAAGTGAGAAAGATCTGAGAAAGGTGAGCCCTGAACTCAGTAAGAATTCACATTTCTTATGTGTATTAGAGGAAGTTGAGGACAGATATTATGCACCCATCACTGTAGAAGGAAAATGCCACACCTTTGCTATGATTGACACTGGCGCACAGGCCACAATTATGTCCAAGGAGCTGGTAAAGAGTATCAATGAAGGGAGACCTCCACAGAGTCAGATCACAGTGAAGGAAAATCTAGACCCAGTGCATAACTTTAATGGGGAGGAGGTGCCCATCATAGGTGTAACTGAGGTTGACATAAAAATAGGAAAGCACAGAATGAAACAAGAGGTATTGATCACATCTATTTGTGAAATTCCATTTCTGATGGGGACAGATTGCCTGAAAAGATTGTCTCCTCTAATAGATGGGATGAATGGAGTGCTGTGGTCCTTAACCAAAAAACCATTGAGACCTAAGAAACTAAAATCACAAAACAGCAATATAAATGAATGTCACACCGTTGCCAAAACAAATGATGCTGTGGAGATATATCTCCAGAATAGCTGCATACCTAGTGTCACTGTTATATTAATGTTTCAAGACAAAATGCAGAGCGACAATGAAAAACTACCTGTACAAATATACTTGGACCCAAGGAAAGATTGGCAGACTGCCATAGATGAGCACACATTACGTTTCTATTTAAAAGAGAAAACATGCAAACAGAATATTGCTCCTAAAACAGATTCAGAAAAACACATTACCACTCTGGCAGAAATACACATGGAAGATGAGCAACCATGGGTTCATGTTGGTATAAATGACTATTTTAAAACAATAAAAGCCACTTTAGCGCTTGGACATGAAAGGAGCTTCATTAATGAGAAATTGTTGCAAAAAATAATGGAGAGGGAAGAAATCCCGAAATTTAGGATTAAAAACCAATATGTTTCTGGGTTGGACAATCCAGACTTTGAAAACCGAATTGCAGGCAGATGCATGCTTAATATTAGCATTGGGCAGAAAACAATTTACCATAATGTATGGATAGTGAGTGGAGCACAAAATGAATTTTACATGGGCAATGACATCATGCACAGAATGTGTATGGTGTTAGATTTCCTTAATCAAAAAATATGGTCACGCCTAGGTGGTCCGGCACCTGAATTTGAAGACAAAAGAAGGGCTTATCATTGTGCACAACTGGTTCCTTATGCAATCGAATTACAAATGAGGAAAAATACTATTATTCCTGCATTTACAAAACAGTTTGCAATAACACTGAAATGCAAAAATGGACAGCAGATGAAAGGCTCTGATGCATTTGTATGCCTGAATGAATCCATAAAACAGCAAGGCCTGTATTATGAATACATTCCATTGGTAGACATTGGTGAAGGATCTGTAAAAATCATGGTAAATAATAAAGGTTGTCAGGATATTCATTTAGAGGAAAACTCCCCATTAGGAATGGCCATACAAAAATCACATTATACGGCAGATTTAAATAACATGGTGATTGGGAACATTCCTGAAAATTATGTAGATGCCAAGGGCGAGTTGCTAGAACACCTGGACTCTCAGCCCAAAGGAATATTTAAAATTCATTCTGTGTATCCTTATGATTCAAATGAGACAGTGTGCTGCCATCAAGAGGATTGCATAATATTTAATTTAAATGAAAATGAAACAGGAAATCAGCCCATTGAAGTGGAAGCTGATATGCCAAAATATTTAAAAGTGGCAGCTTTACAAAAAGACACAGCCACACAGTTAGAGGAAAGCGCTGAGATTCCTTTACCAGAAGAGTTTCCAGAATTTTCCAGAATGGTAGAAGAGCAGATCTACTTAGCGGATGCATGTGAAAGCGATAAGGATAGAGACGACCTGAGGGAAATATTTATGGAGTTTAAGGATGTATTTGCAAAAGATGCTTATGATTGTGGTTTAACTGATTTACATGTGGCCACACTACCAGAAGGTTGTAGCAGAAATCCAGTGTTTGTACGCCAGTATAGACTACCGCTGGCATGTTTAGAATCATTGGCAGAGATTATTAGAAATTTGGAATCACTGGGAATAATCAGGCCCATTCATAGCACATCCAATACGCCTATTTTAGGTGTGTTAAAGCCAAATGGTCAATGGCGGCTGTGTGCAGACTTAAGAGAGTTAAATAAAAGAGAACCAATATCTAGATGGCCACTGCCATTCATTGATCAGGGCCTAGCACAGATACATGGTTCAAATGTATTTACCACATTAGATCTCACCTCTGGATATTGGTGCGTGCCATTGGCAGAGGAGATACAACATTTATTTTCCTTTACATTTGACAGGACTCAATATGCCTGGCTTAGAGGCCCGTTCGGGTACATCAATAGTGGGAGTGAATTTGGCATATTTTTGAGAAAGGCCATGCCGGATGCAGCAGAAAGAGGAACAATAGTTTATGTGGATGATGTCCTGATAAAAAATGAAAGCCTGAAAAGCCATTTTGATGAAATAAGACATGTACTTGGCCAATTGCAGAAAGCAGGCACCAAAGTATCTTTGCAAAAAGCACAATGGTGCAAGAAAAAAGTGAACTTTCTAGGGCATGAAGTGACTGAACATGGGCTAAATCCACAAAGGAAGAAAATAGAGGCCATACAAAGATTAAAAGATCCTAAAAATGTGAAAGGAGTAAAAAGTTTATTAGGGATGACAGGCTATAACAGAAAGTTCATTGAGAATTATGCAGAAATCACTCAACCATTGACTAAACTGCTTAAACTAAATACTCCCTGGAGATGGGAAAAAGAGCAGTCTGATGCAGTGGCTAAATTAAAGGAATGTCTTGTAAAGGCACCATGTTTAGCATACCCCATAAAGGACAGGGATTTCTTTATAGAAATAGGTTTTTCTGAACATTGTATGTCAGCAGTGTTATCACAAAAACACGATTTGAATCACAAAACCATTGCCTATGCAAGTAAGGCATTTTCCCAAGTTGAAATGAAATTTAATGAATGTGAAAAGGCCCTATTAACCACTGTGTGGGCGCTACAACATTTCCGCCCCATTGTTCAGGGAGAAAAGGTGATTATTGAAACAAATCATCAACCTTTGCAATTTTTAGAGAGTAAAAGAATTAGATCGGGTAATTTAGCGCAATCCAGAATCACCTCATGGACGCTGGCATTACAAGGTTTTCCCGTAGAAGTGAGATATGGACAAAATAAAAAGAGCCCAATTGCTCAAGGGTTAGCTGACTTACATGACTGTGCAGCTGAACAAATACCAAATGAAATGGAAGTGGAAACTAGTTTGCAGGAATTTGAACAATCACCACACAAAGCTTTTGATGAAAAAACATGCAAGGATTTGCCAACTGTATATGTGGATGGTTGTGCTTTTCACATTGAAAATGACAGTAATAAACAGCTAGTGGCAGGAATAGGAAATGTCTGGTTGAAATGTGAAGGCGTCCCCAGTATAGGGATGAGGATTGGGGATAGGAGCAGTCAGGTGGCGGAATTGGCAGCCATTTATAAAGCAATTGCTACTGCAGTTGATAAAAAGTTCAGTGAAATTGTCCTGGTGACTGATTCTGACTATGCACGGAATAGCTTTGTGGAGTATTTGCCTGGTTGGAAAGCAAGAGGCATGGTTACATACAACAAAAAGCCACTTAAGCATGGAAAAATGATACAAGCCATAGACAAATTGGTGTCAGAAAATAATGTAACAATATACTGGAGAAAAATTTGTGGGCATTTAAAAACACCAGGAGAGGATAAGGAGGGAAATGATAAGGCAGACCACCTGGCTAAGATTGGGGCTGTGATGGGAGAATTGCTACCTATTGATTATTTAATGGGTGAAATACAAATTGATGCAGTGACACGTTCTAAAGCACCAAAGGAGGTAGATCAACCGGTGGTGCAGTGGAGTCATGACACGCCAGACCAAGATTTGATTGAGGCACAAAAGAATGATCACATTTTGGGAATCTATTATAATCATTTGATAGATCCTGAAAAAAATCCTTTAACAGAAAAAGATTGTATGGGAAAAGAAGAGTTGAGGGTGCTATTAAAGAACAAAACATGAATCAGATTACAGGATGGACTCATGATTAGAGAGTCCATAACAGGGCAAATACAGTGGGTAGTACCCCTTTCATTCAGAGGACTAATGCTACACCATGCACATGATGCCATAACTGCAGGCCATAGAGGTTCACAAAAAACATTAGAAATACTATATATATATATAATATTGCTATATTGTAAAAGAAAAAAAAAAGAACAAGTTGTTTTTAGGAATTGGCTTGGATTATAGCCAAGTTCTAAAAACAAAAGGAGGGTATATGTAAGGATATTTGGCATGTTATAGCACAGAGTACAGCACTACTGCACAGGTAGCAAACAGCACAGAGTACAGCACTACTACACAGGTAGCAAACAGCACAGAGTACAGCACTACTGCACAGGTAGCCATTTTTTTTTGCAGCACCACCACAAGGGTGCGGTGCATTGCTATATGTGTTACCAGATTAACAAGAAAAGACAGGCTATTCATTCAAAAACGATTTTAACATATAAGATGCAAATCTATTTTTACAGTTAAAAGCACATGTGCACACCCAAAAATGCACACTATTTTTCACCTGAAATTCCTATGGTGCAAGAGACACATTTGAAAATGAATAACTAACATCAGTAACAACTAACCTAACTAATAAAAATCAATTTAACATAACCCACTAATAAAAATGTGTCTCCACTACAGAATTAGGCCTATTCTCAAAGTGAACTTTTAAACGCACATCCATTTTTTTTTCTGTTCTCTCTGCTGCCCTGTCCACATAACTACAGGAAGCAAATGGGCTCGAAAGAACAGGAAATCAGTTGGTTACAAAGTATTACTATAAAAATGAGCCATTGTGTAGAGAAGGAGGAGATGGCGTGAGTAATTCTGATTGGAGCAGCGTCATAGCAAGTATCATGCGAGAGGGAGTGATCAGGTTTTTGCTGGGGGGAGTTTGAAGAGAGAGAAGGGCAGTCAAGATTTGGCAGAGCTGGGAGAAGGACCTCTCTTTCCTGACTGAGGGATTCCTATCTGCAGAAGCTGAGAATTCCAGATAATGACCACGGTTTGAGAACGAAAACCGTTCGTTTTCACTGGGGTTAATCTTCAAGGGAGCCACATTCAGAAAGAGAACAGCTGAAGAAAACTCTGAACAGATAAGGTAATTACATAACTGTGGGAGCTGAGTGTGCACAAAAATATGCAGTCAGTGTAGGAAAGGAGATTCCTGTGCGTGTCTTAATCAAGTGCTAATGTTGCAATTTGAGTTCTGTTCTACGCCACTCTCTTTGCAGTGTGTCACAGACAATGCTTTGACTGTACCATTTTATTTCTGTAAAGAATGAGATCGTGTTTAAATACAACTTTTATAATACAGAAAAATATTTGAAAACAGACGGGTGGTGTATTTACTATTTACCATTACAATGCTGATGATGTGGGGAGATTTTTAAACAGTGCAATGGTCATTTTAAGACAGATGTGTGCATGTCAGAATCAGTATGAATAGTTGTGAGTGACTGTAGCATAGCTCGTTGGAGGTACATGAGCCAACGGGAAGAGAGACTCTCTGAACATAGCTCCCTACCGTATATAAGGTAGTGGAAATTACCACAAGACTACCATATATAGCTCTCTGTCGTAAATAAGTCAGTGAGATCGCCCATGGTGGCACACCAACACTAACACTGAAAAATGTGGTATTCCTAAAATGTAGGTCTGAGGTCTCTCTAGTGATCACACGAAAAATCTAAGCAAAGATAAGGGATTCTGGACATTGGGGCCACAAATAAAACAAGGGAATTATGCTCACCAAAATACCACCAACCACGCCTACCAACCACGCATACCAAATATGCATGCCTGGGTGCTGAAATAATGCATGTTCACTGTATTATTGTTATACATGGCCCAATATGAATACAAGGAGTGATTGTTGCTAAGTTATATTTCGGCGGTAAGAAAATACCCTACAGTGGAGAGGGTGGACAGGATGTCCTGGGCTTTTGAAATGAAGTGAGAGGCAAGTTGCATTGCAAAGAGCCTGGGAGGCAACAGGAGGGGCAGAGACTGCAGCAGGGTTGGCCAACTCCTTGCAGATTTTAAAGAGTTTGGCCAAGTTGTTAGATGCCGCAGAGACACGAGCTTGAATGTGGACTCTCTTCTTGGTGAGGACAGAGAGTCGGTATTGCCTTTGTAGCAGGTGACAGGCCAGTTTGTCAGAGGATGAACAGGAAGCCCTCCATTTCCTCTCAGCCTCCCTACACTTACATTTAATTGTAGCTAGGTCAGAGTCATACCAGGAATTGCACTTGGCTTTGGACTTCAAATGGATCCTCATGACAGGGGCAAGAGCATCAAGTGTATCAGAAATTGAAGAGTAGAGCAGAGACATGGCTTTGTCAGGATGTGAGACAGCCAAAGGTGGAGGGGGGTAGAAAAAGTGGCAGCAAAAGCCTCAACTGACACACACTTCATGGGCAGGATGTCCGAGAAGGTAGGTGGCAGTGTTGGGGTAGGCTTGACTTGGGGGGAAGAGAGGGAGAGATGAGAGGAGAGGAGGGAGGTCAGAGGAGGTCAAGACATCCAGTGTGTGCCCTGCAGAGTGAGCCCTGCCAGCGGGGAGGATGGACAGGGAGAGGGAGTCGCAGAGGTCACGGAAGAGCACAGAGGAGGATCAAGGAGAGTCTAAATGTATATTGAGGTCACCGAGGAGGAGGAGGCGTTGAGTGGTAGAGGTCAGAAGGGAGGAGGAGAGGTCTGCCCACTTAGAGAGAAATGAGGTGATTTGACCAGGAGGCCGGTAGATGGTAACCACAGTAAGAGAATAGGTATGCAAGAGAGAAAGCCTACAGATAAGGCATTCAAAAGAGGAGTAGGCCTGAGTGGGAATGATAGAGGCAGGAATACACTCAGGAAAGATCAGGGACTGCTCCCCACTTGACCGGAAGGATCTGGGTGCTGAGAGGATATTGTAGCCATCAGGCAGGAGAGTGTCAAAGCTCGTGACGGAGCTGGCCGTGAACCATGTCTCAGTAATACCAAGGACATCAAGGTCTAATTCTTCAAGGAGGAGGCAGATGTCAGAGGAGTGTTTGACAGCAGAGTGAGAGTTGAGAGTGGAAATATGAAGAAGGTTGCCATTCCTAAAGACCCTCGGGGAGGGGTACTGATCAGAGGTACGCCCTGCGGAGGAGAAAGAGCCCTAGGAGGGGCAGAGGAGGAGGAGGAGAAAGAGGGCAAGGTAGCCAAGCGGGAAGAGGAGGGGACAGCAGGAGATGAGAGGAAATTGGCGAGGGAATCACCTATTAAAGAGGAGGAGATTGGCCTGAGGGCCTTGGACCATGACAGTGCCATTTAGGTAGACATTTATGAGGACCTTAGAGGAGTTTAAGGAAGCCATGAGAACTTCCCAGAGAGTGCCACCATTAAAGGGAGAGGAGGAGATAGGGAAGAGCACAGAGACCATATGAGGAGTCCATAGATCTGGCGAAGGAACGACAAAGAGGATGTCGGTGAGGGTCTGTCTGGCGGAAGCATTGGAGTAGGTGTTGGCGATAGGAAGAGCAGGGTTAGAGGTCAAGATATCCTTTTTGAACTTCTTCCTACCAGACTTAGTGAGAAGGGAAGGATAGTCAATGGAGAAGCAGTTGGAAAAGATAGGAGCAACAGAAAGCGCCACTGAGGTGGAAGCGAGGAGAGGATGGAGATACTGGGGGGGCTAAGGCAGGTAGGTGTGGGACAAAAGAGAGTGGTGAGGTCACTGGGCTGGCAAGTTACAGAGAAGAAACAGTGTACAAACAAAATACAGAGAATTGTGCAATGGGCAGCAAGATTTGACTTTTTAGCATGAAGCAAAAACAGCAAGATTTGACTTTTTAGCACAAAGTAAAAACAGCAAGATTTGACTTTTAAAACAAAGCAAAAACAGCAAGATTTCACTTTTCAATCTTGGAATCGAATGTTAGCAAAGGGTTTTAGGAAGCACTGCGCATCATGATGACAACATGGGAGTAACAAGCAGAAAGAACAGTGATAGTCAAAGGAGGTAGGAGTGAGCCCATAAGGAGGGAACTAACCCATAGTTTTGGAGGAGGCAAAGTCAAGGCAGTCCGAATTTCTTAGAGGAGTGAGGTGGCAGCATCATTGTGGTTAAGGTGCAGGGAGGACCCCAATTAGCGTTACGGAAACGGACAGGGAGCAGACAGGGGCCTTAGAAGTGGGCCTTGCTGAGAGGGCCGGCTGAAGCCTGCCGGTCCCTGATTGGAGGGAAGAAAACACTCAGCAACCAATGGGAGTGCAGCACAGGGAGAGGTGGTTCAGCACAGCCTGCCTATACAACAAAGAAAACCACGGTGGCCATCTTGGAAGGGCCAAAAAACAGTGAAATAAGCAGGCAATAGTGGGAAAAAATGTGTGCTTTTCAAATAGGAAGGCAGCTCCAGGTATTAAAAAGCTGTTTCATCCACACGTACTGTTCCATCAGTTCCGTCCGTATTACGGTTCCATCCGGACCAACCGTTCCATCTGCACCAACAGTTCCATCCGCACTACCCGTTACATCCGCACCAACCGTTCCATCCGCACCAACCATTCCATCTGCACCAACCATTCCATCTGCACTAACAGTTGCATCTGCACCAACCGTTCCATTCACTCCTTCCATTTCATTCACTTCTTCGGTTCCATCCACACCATCCTTTCTTCCATTCCTTCCATTCCACCAACTCCATCCATTGCATCCACTCCATCCATTCTTTCTACCCCATGCGTTCTTTCCACCCCATCCGTTCCATCAGCTCCATCCGTTCCATCCACTCCATCCGTTCCATTCATTCCATCCGCTCCATCCACTCCATCTACTCCATCAGTTCCATCGACTTTCTCCAATCCCTCCATTTCATCCACTCCATGCGTTCAATCCATTCCATATGGTCCATCCAGTCCATCCACTCCTCCATCCGCACCAGGCGTACCATCCGCATCAACCGATCCATCCGCACAAACCGTTCTATCTGCAAAAACCGTTCTATCCGTACAAACCGTTCCATCCGCACCAGCCGTTCCATCTGCACCAGCCGTTCCATCCGCACCAGCCGTTCCATCCGCACCAACTGTTCTATCCGCACAAACCGTGCCATCCACTCCATCCATTCCATCCACTCCATCTGTTTCATCCAGACCATCCATTCGATCCACTCCATCATTTCCATCCACTCCATCCGTTTCATCCATTCCATCTAGTCCATCCATTTGATCCACTCCATCGTTTCTCCTCTCCCTCTGTTCCATCCATTCCCTCCATTCCATCCGCTTCCTCCGTTCCATCCACTCCCTCCGTTCCATCCACTCCCTCCATTCCATCCTCTCCCTCCGTTCCATTGGCTCTATTAGTTCTATTCGCTCCATTCGTTTCATCCACTCCATCCGTTCAATCCACTCCATCCGTTCATTCAATCAATTCCATCCATTGCATCTACTCCATTTGTTCTTTCCACTCCAACTGTTCCATCCGTTCCATCAGTTCCATCCACTCATCCGTTCCACCCACTCACCCGTTCCATACACTCCATCCGTTCCACACACTCCATCCGTTCGATGCACTCGATCCATTCCATACACTCCATCTGTTCCATACACTCCATCTGTTTCATACACTCCATCTGTTCCATACACTCTGTCCGTTCCATCCATTCTGTCTGTTCAATCCACTCCATGGGTTCGATCTATTCCATCATTTCATCACTCCATCCACTCTTCCATCTGCATCAGCTGTACCATCCGCATCAACCGTACATCAGCACCAACCGTTCCATATAAACCAACCGTTCCATACGCACCAACTGTTCAATCCACACCAACTGCTCCATCCACACCAACCGTTCCATCCGCACCAATCGTTCCATCCTCACCAGTCTTTCCATCCGCACCAGACTTTCCATCCGCACTAGTCGTTCCATCTGCACCAGTCGTTCCATCCATACCAACCGCTCCATCCGCACCAACCGTTGCCTAGTCCAGAGACCCCTGAATTTCAAGATACCAAGTGACCCCAGACTACCAGCCACAAACCAGTATGGTGGTCCCACCTTTTTTTCATAATGACATGGTTTGTAATGCGAGGTACAGGGAGGGATAGATGATAGATCAAAAGTGAGAGAGGAAGCCTTATGAGTGGATGACGTGATCGGGAATGAGTGGAGAGTGTGTGGTTGAAAGTGACCTTGAGACTCCCCCTTGAAGCAGTCTTTGAGCCCACCAGGGGAACTGTATGTTGATAGAGTAGCACTGTTTATAAATATAGCTAATTGCTTCTTTGGCCTTGGTTCCCTGGAGATGATGAGCCCAGCAGAACCCATGTGAAGAAAGACAGGCGAACTGGGCTGGGACCAATCCCCTATGGAGAAGGCCGACCATGTATAGGGTCGCACCAACCAGCCTTGTGGATTTTCACTGTATACAATGACGTCATCTATGATGCTGTGCCTCCCTATACAATTCTGCTTGTGCACTTTTTGGCAGAACATTCTACGGCAGCAGAGTTCTTTGTTGGTGCTTTTCCTTTTTGTGTGGAAATAAACATGTGTTATCCTTTCAAGAGTTTCTAGGGCCTTCTCCCTTAGCGGGCTGTATTTTTTCTGTTGTGGGGGGTTTGTTTGTTTGTTTTGTTTGTTTATTTAATTTATATAGTGCGTCTGACCCAGGGCTATCTGGGCACTTAGAGTATGGGTTACGGTTACACAGGTGAGCAGCAAATAATACAGATGTGTACAGATATACAGAGAAATAAAGGATACATAGGGTTGTATTTTTTTCTGTTGTGAGCGTAAAGGGGCGCGTCTTTACCAGTATATGTGAATATAGCCTTATTCCCCTATGAATGTGCCTCTCACATATCAGGTCAGCTAATGGTTCAATTGCTAAGGCAAATAGAAGAGGGGACAGTGGGTACCAAAGAGGAGACAGAGATACCAATGACACAAACCCACTCCCCTACCCACATCCTCTGCAGCACTGTGAAAAGGAACGGCCACTCTACAGAATCAAAGGCATTTTCTGCATCAAGAAAGGCAGCGACCACAGGAACGCATTGATTCAACTGCAGGTATCAGGCCGAAGAATCACCTAAGCCTTAAGATGTCAATCTACCTGGTGCAAAACCCACTTGATCGGCATTCACACACTCTGTCGTCAACTGTGCCAATCTGGTGGTTAGAACCTTGGCTTAGATCTTATTGTCCACATTGATGATTAGGAACAGCAGATAGGCTGAACACTGTGAGGGTGCTGTCCCAGTCTTAAGCAGCATCGTTACCGCTGCCTCCAGAAGAGTCCCTTCTTCGAGAGCTCAATGGTACACCCTGAGGAGGTGCAGAACCAGGATCGCAGAGTATGCTTTGTAAAAACCAGCAGTAAGTCCATCTGGACTGGGGCTTTCCCAGAAGGCAGTCCCCTAATTTCCTGCTGTACCTCCTGCAGTGTAATAGGATTGCTATGCATTCCCTCACTTCCAGGCTAAACCAGTACATCGCCACCCGAACCAAAAAACCCACAAGTGGCAACTGTGAGACTTCCAGCTGTGACACTTATAAATGAGAGTAACATTCCCTTAGGACATGCATAATTTCTGTATCTGTTCATCTCACCACCCGGTAATGTATTTTATGGTGCTTATATGTGTATTCAAATGTTCTACTCTTACCACCAAGACTAACAACTTTCTAGGCCCTTGCCCTATATTCCTCAACCACTGCTTGTCGGCCCAGGAACTTGAAATCTCTTTGTGCTGTGTTATTAAGCCTTTGCAGTTCCTCCAATATTCTGGCCTGTTGACAGGGTCAACAATGCTGTAACCGTCAGCCTTGAGAACTCTGGGCGTCTTCTCTCTATGCTCTAATTCTGCTCCAATAGTTTTCAATGTTCTGCTTTCCTTAGCTATACAATCACCCCGCATGATACACTTCAAAGCCTCCCACAGTATTGTGTGCAATTCAACCGTACCTTCATTTTCCTTAAAGTAATTACTGATTGTCCCCAAGATCGATTCTCGAAAAACTTGATCCGGCAAGCCCTCACTTTTGAAAATACATCCGTTCTGTTTCATCACTATCCCTTGCAGGTTAATTTATCTGCTCATGGGAGCATAGTCAGAGAGAGGTGTAAGGATATTTGGCATGTTACAGCACAGAATACAGCACTACTGCACAGGTAGCATTTTTTTTTGATGCAGCACCACCACATGGGTGTGGTGCATTGCTATATGTGTTGCCAGAGTAACATGGACATATAAGTAAAGACAGGCTATTCAGTCAAAAACGATTTTTACATATAAAATGCAAATCTATTTTTACAGTTAAAAGCACACATGTGCACATTCAAAATGCACACTATTTTTCACCTGAAATGCCTATGTTGCAAGAGACACATTTGAAAATTAATGACTAACCTTATTAATAACTAACCTGACTAATAAAACTTCATTTAACATAACCCACTAATAAAAATGTGTCTCCACTGCAGAATTAGGCCTACTCTGAAAGTGAACTTTTAAACGCACATTCATTTTTTTTTTTCCTTGCTGCTCTGTCCACATAACTACAGGAAGCAAAGAGCTTGAAGGAACAGGAAATCAGTTTGTTACAATTGCCACTGTATAAGCGAGCCATTGTGTAGTGAGGGAGGAGATGACATGATTGATTCAGATTGGAGCAGCGTCATAACAAGTATCATGCTAGAGGCTGTGATTAGAGTTTTGCTGGGGAAGCTTGAGGAGAGGGGAGATCAATCGAGATCTTGCAGAGCTGGGAGAAGGACCTGTTTCCTGGCTGAGGCATTCCTGCTGCAAAAGCTGAGAGTTCCAGGCAATAACCCCCGTTTGAGAACGGCAGACGCTTGTTTTCACTGGGGTTAATCTTCAAGGGAGCCAAATTCAGAAAGAGAATAGCCGGAGAAAACTCATGCTGAACAGATAAGGTAATTACAGAAGCATGTGGGAGCTGTGCGAAAGTGTGCAAAACTGTTCAGTCAGTGTATTCGAGGGAGTCCCAGTCCCTTATCAGCATATTTAATGTTACCAATTGAATATATTCTCACAGCTCTCTGTTCATTTGATCACAAATAATGTTGTACCATTTCATTTATTTCTGTAAAAAAAAGTTAAACTGTGCAGTAGTGCTGTATTCTGTGCTGTAACACGCCAAATATCCTT
Organism: Ambystoma mexicanum; assembly: GCF_040938575.1. Lineage (NCBI taxonomy): Eukaryota > Metazoa > Chordata > Amphibia > Caudata > Ambystomatidae > Ambystoma > Ambystoma mexicanum. The sequence goes on from NC_090931.1 coordinate 1,367,977,311, forward strand.
ACAGAGGGCAAGCCATTACATCACAGTCCCTAATCCAACATGCTACCCTCTTTGTGACCAGTACATAGTCCATACGGGATGCTGAACTGTGGACCCTTTTATACGCCTCTGTGCCTTTCTCTCCAGATGTCAGTTACTCCATATATTGCCCATTAATGCTGTTTTTGTGGTTCTGGAAACTGACCGAAGCACCCCTCTCGTTCTGTGTAATTCTGGGTCTAACACAACATTGGAATCACCAGCCCATACTGTTATATTGTTAGCGTATTTCAATTGTTGATGGTCTGTCCATTCCAAAGTGTCAGTCATATCCATGTTTGGGCTGTAATATTTAACCAACGTCATTGGGCCTCATTACGACCCTGGCGGTAAGTTACCGCCAGGGCCGTGACTTTACCGCCATGGCGTAAACTACGTTTACGCCATGGCGGTAAGGGGATTTACCGCCCCATTCCGACCTTGGCGGGGCGGTAAATCCCCAATCCCCATTTACCCTTCCCCATTCCCATTTTTGCCCCATAGGGCATAATGGGAGTGGGGAAGGCGTTAATTACGCCACCGTAAATTACGGTGGCGTAATTAACGCCAAGGTCCGTTTCCGCCATGGTTTTTTACACCCGCTAATAGCAGGTGTAAAATCCGCCATGGCGGAAAGGGAACTCGGAATTGGCGGAAAGGGGTTGGCGCAGCTAACGCTGCCGCAAACCCCTTTCCGCCAGGGTCGTAATGAGGCCCATTGTGTTGTTCGGTGTAACCTCAGTTACAATCTGAGCCCTACCTGTCGACTCGCCTACCGCTTCCAGAACCTGAGAGCCCAGGGACTAGGGAATTCAAGTACATATCCACTTGGAGTAAGCCGTGTATGAGGCGAAATATTGGTGACATTCCCATGTCTTAGCAAAGTTTCGATTCATTGGATTGGCTGGCGTCAGGTGAAGTTCTTTGATAAACGCAATCTCTGTGTGATGTCTAGCCTAGCGCAATATTACCCTTCTTGCCTTTGGCGGGCATTTGAGACCTCTGATGTTCCAAGTAAGGAAGTGTACCACTATAGCCATAGCCATTGCCAGCACTTCACTGCCATTAAATCTCCTGTGTGGGCCGGAGCATCCTCTCCGTAAAACATTGCAGAATAAAATGACTGCTTCCTGTCCATCCCCTGTGCTCCCTTAAAACAAAAAATGAAACTATAAAGAATTCCCCCCCACCAATCCAAACTCCCCTCTCCCCCACCAGCAACAACAACATGCATACACGCCAAACCAGAATAACCCAACATACCAAGCGCATTCGCCTTGGCGGGTGCTTGAGCCCCAGCCGACCCACATACAGAAAATGCATTGTCATCTTCCACAAGGGCAGTGATGTCATTTGAGGGCGTGACCCCCGATTTCTCCCTGTGACCTCAGGCCAAAAAACAAAAACAAAAACATGTTTTTAACAAAAATAAAAAAATAAACTGGCTGCTCCAGGCCCTTCACTTGCGCCATTGTACCACACCACTATTTTCATGGTTACACTGCTTGCTGTCTCCTCATCTGCTCCATTGTGTGCTTTCACTTCATGGGATAGACCCCTGTGCTGCTGTTTTTTGTTACATAGTGTTTAATTATAGCCACAGCCAATGCAATTAGCCATATCATGGGATGTGTGAACATAGTGAGTCATAGGCAGGAAGGAGCCAAAGAGCAGCTGAGCCACACTCGGAGTGTGTGCGGACCTCCAGCAGCCTCAAGGAAAGCTGAACTGGGCCCCGCTTCCATGTTCTGCCTTCTCCTGTCCTGGCCCAAATGTCCCCTATCCGTGCTGGTAGAGTGCACTGAATTGAAAGTTTTACTTGCGATTCCCTGCATTTTAACTACTTTGACTACTATTTTCGTTCGAACTCAGAATGAAAACACAGTGCATTTTCTTCTGTCTTGAGTGGCAGCCACACATCACCATGGCAAGTCACCAGAACCCCGCTCATGCTGTCTTTTTGTGTGCAGAAATATAATAGAATTTGAACGGCGGCCGAGGCAAATGAGATTTAAGGGCCGTATGAATGAGAGGGTCAAACAAAACAACCCTTGCTTCTCTTTTCGTTTCACCCCTCTCTTGAAGCCTTCCTGTTGGTGAACTGGGTGACGCCAGAACTCGCAACACCATTGCTCATTCATTCTGGTTGTGTGTGCATGTAATTCGCGTGCACGCTTGAAAACGCATTAGTGAGTGGTGGCTTGGTGACCTATCCGTTGACACCTTTCAGTCAGACAGAATGAGAATAAATTGCTCCAGCTTCTTCCTTTTAACGTGAATTCAAAGTAGGAAGGCAGAATTTTCAAAAGCCAAAGGTGGTTTTACAACGCAAAGATCCACCAGTAGGGGCTCATAACTTCACAAGAGTGTTTTCTTTGAATTGTGAACACTGGTAATGTCACTTACAGACACTCACTGTTGCTAGAGTCGGTACCCCCTGTTTGTCTCGCACGTCTTGGTGAAACAAAGAAATACAAATAATCCCCCTGCAGACATCATGAGGAACATCTCAATGTTTTTGAGAGAAGTGCCAACAGTAAGAGTTTCATCATGATGTGTGCAGGATAATTGTTTTTTGATATTATCTTTCTCTTGTTGCCCACACATTAATATGTCACATGAGGGAAAGTGCAAGGTGGGCAAAGGGGATACTGTTGTTTTCTGGTGTCATCGTGTATGTGTTTACTTTGTGTAATTTGAATTGGTGAAACCAGTCAGGACTTATTTCCTTAATGTGGCATACCATATTTGACTGGGTTTCAAGGGTAAACCCAACGTGAGTGTTGTTATTTGGCCATAAAAAGCTACAATGGTGGAACCATTCTGGACATCTTGTCTCGCTATGGCATGGCATTTTTTACCAGCTAAACCAACAGATATTGCTGGCATTATGCCCAAAGCACACATAAGTGTGTTCTTATATGAAAACAGAATATCCGCATACACTGGTGTAGCCAGCATGGACAAGTATGTGCACAGCGAGCATTAAAATGCATTTTAAATTTGTATTTATTTAGCGTTACTGCATATATCGTGAGCAAAAGCATGCTCATGTGCACTGTTGGTTACTTGTTATTTGTTATTTGTTCATGTTTTACCATACAAAGTTCATTGAAAACTCTAGTGTTTGACCAATTTATTTACAGAATGTGTGCTTGTAAAATTCATAATTTGAATATTTTTTTTTTTTAAATGTCTTGGCGGGTGGGCCCCCGAACTGAATGCTCAGTCACTTTTGCATTTTTATGGAAAACATTTAAACCCCTCCAATTAAAAAATTCACCAGCCATCACTGGGTAATCCAGAAAGAGTAGGCTGCGGTAAGATTACCATTGAGAGCACTGTGGTTAAGGTCTGCAGGGCATCAACCTTATGTATCAAACACCTGGTTTATTGAAAGATGCATTAAAGCTCTGAGCTTGCTCGCCTGAGATGTAAAGAATATTTTTTTTGTATTAAGCATCTCTCATGTTTGCGTTGGTGATCCTATATCTGCTAATGCATAATTGCGCCATCCGCTCAGTTAAATATTCTAAGCTTCTTTACACTCAGACATGCAGAATCGTCAATGTTCTGCATTGATCAGTACCTTAAGAGACAATGAACCATTTGTTGAATACTAAGTACTTTATAATGCATAATGAGAGCTTATGGCAGTTTCCCAAGTTATCACAGTGATATTGTAACCATATTTTTCTTAGTGTACTGGAACAATGCTATGTGATCCCACTTCCTGTTTTGTCAGGGGTGAAAGGTCATGTGCCATCACTTCCCCATGTCACTTGGGGGTGTGTTAAAATCACATAACTTCCAGTGATGTCATCAGAGTTTAAGGGTCATGTGACGTCACTGCCGCTACCCCAGGCATTTTGGTGAAATGACATCCCTGGATAAGGGTATGAATCACATTACCGGACGCCTTCAACCCACAAATGCCAGCCAATACCAGCTCAGACATTGTCCTTATTCAGGGAAGTGGTGGGATCCCTTCCCACCCCCGAGGAGGGTGACCCTCAAGGTAGCAAGTCTAGGAATTACCAGCTTCTTACAGTGTTTGGAAAAACAAAATCTTCTGTTTGGAAAAACATATTCTTCCCTTTTTGTGTTCCACCTGAAGATTTGCTGGGAAAAGCATGGTGTACATTTGTCCTCCATCTCACAAAAATGTTTTCATATCTGTGTACGTTTTCCTATGGGCCTGAACTCTATTGGAAAAGTCAAGAAAAATACTTATCTTTTCTCCCTTGTAGGATAACTGTCCTCTTTCACAGGAGCACCCGAGTACAAAATCTCTGTCCCTGTAGTTCAGGAGGCTTGCAATTATCATCCAAGCCAACAATCCAGGAACAGGTCTCTTCCTTGGAATGTGATGTGCCCACTCCACCATAAAAGCCTGTGAGAAACCTTCCATGGCCACCTCTTCCCTTATAATGGACCCCACCAGCAGTTCCATCAAACCTCCTGCAATTGACTCTGGAATTCCAACTATTCTCAAGTTGTTACGCCTCAATCTGGATTCTATGTCCTTCTGATTATCCATCATTTTCTTCTGAGCCTACTTGATTGAGCCATATCGCTTGAAATCTTTGTGGTCTCGTCTTCCTCCACCGATATCCTTGTTTCTGCATCATGAAGACAGTCCCCATGGATGCCTAGCCTGACCTTCATATGGACCACCTTGCACGTCTGTGTGTCTAGTTTATTATCCAGTGGCTGTATTCCAGTTTGCTGCCGTGTGAACATGTCCTTTATATCAATCAGCATATTGGGAGCGTGTTGTTCAGAGGGGAGTGTTTCTGTCATTTTCCCTTTTTTGCTTGAAGTAGGGGTCTCAAAGGGGAGCTTGGTCTGGCGCTTATCCATTTTCCCCATGATGACCCTGGAGTCTATACATCCAAAGGAGAGCATGAGTGGAATCTGTCACAAGCTGGTCAGACTGTCCCACTGAACTCCTGCTTCACCCAACCACTATGGAGCCAGTGCAGAGAATGTCACCCATTTCCTCATTTTCAGGGCACCAAGAGGCCAATTGAATGCAAATTACTGACGGAGTGTGTATTCACAATGCTGAATAAAAGTTCTGATTCACCCACTATGGTCTCTATGAAAGCGATGGCGTGCACGCATGCCCTGGTTCCGTGGGATCCTCCACCAGCAAACCCCAGCATAAGGGCCTGCGGACCCACACTGGCCTCCAAAAGTTACTTGGAAAACACCCCTTTTAACTTCAGGTGGCAGCTGGAGGCCTTGCAGGTTATTGAATGTTCCCCTCTGCCGTGATATGTGCTTTAATTATTGCTACCTCACCTTGAATTCCATTTGTAGAGTATCCCGCAGCGGTCAACTCCTGAGCTCCCTCTCATCAAAGTATTTTCCATATATGTCCCATCTCTGCTGTACCAAAGCTCCTTTGTTACCAATCCTTGCGGTCTCTCAGCTCGGCAGCTCTTGCCAGGAGAGGAGTGCCCTCCACCCATGCCCCTATCCAACTCTGCGAAGAGCGGACTGTCGGCCACTGCCAACTCCTCTCACCATCCGACAGCTCGTCTTCAGTGCCCGGGCCCCTTCCACAGTTCTTGCATCTGTGCATGAGCCCCACGTGTCAGGTAGATATGGAAGCTCAGACAGTCCAGTGCAGTGCTGCTACTCGCCTATGACAGCAGTATTTTAGTGCTGCTCCAACCTTGAAGCAGCTCCCTTAGACTCCAGCAGACTATGGTGGTAGTACCGGTGGGGCCATGCACAAGGCAGGTAACGATTCTGCTACATGTGCTAGGTCTGATAATTCATAGCCTGACCGGAGCAACCCACCGTGCATGCTCTGCATCTGCTAGGCTCGTTTGGCTACTGCTTCCCACCCGTCGGGTACTTCAACTCAGCGTCTTCAAGGCCCCCACCATGCTTGCCAGTCAACCACTCATGTGTCCTTCTCTTCTCTCCCGCTGTTCCCCATAGTCTCTCAGAAATGTTTTTCTTTTATTTAAATAGGCAGACTCTATGAAGCCTTAATTATACATAACTAGAGACACTCTATGATGCTTTCAATAACATAGGTCAATGAATAATGTTGAGGAACTCTATAATGCCTTCTATCACCTTCTGTAATGCAGAGTACTCTATAATGTCTAATATAATTAAATCCCCATGAATGGCATGACTGGTAAATGGCAATATCAATATGTTGACACAAACTAAATTCTGTCTCCTCAAATAAAAGGTAATTTATCAATTCAGCTAATTGCCATTGTACAGTTATGCTAAATCTCAGGATTACTTGGTATAATCCCTATATTTCAAAGATATACAGATGCCATGCTTTTTACTAAAATATGGCAAGCAAACATTTGTAGTGTACACTAAGTAAGGTGTAGATACCTCATTCCTAGTGAGAAAGACTTATTGCAGTTGTGCACAGAGAACATCATAAATGCACCTTTTGTATATGTTAATATCAATACACTTGTACACTTACAGGTTAAATATATAAGTCAAAGGACCTATACCAAAATATAATTAGCTTTAATCACCTGCACCAACTTGTTTTTAAATACTTATATAACTATTCACTCATCCCCTTCATCAACAATATATCTTAAATCCTCGATCACTGCGCAAAACTGAAGCTCCCCTTCCAGAGGGTGTCAGTGGAACATGATGTGATGATGGAGACAGAAAAAGCAGCAAATGGAGCAGGCTTCACAAACTGTAATGGGCCTATGCTCAGGATTCACCTGTTCTCTTTCATCTTCAAGCCTGCACCCTGAAGGAAATTATGAGGAATGTCATTCTGGCAAGGGTTTAAAATGATGTGAGTTATGCTGTCTCAAAAAGAGTGATCTGTCAACCAGGTCCCCCTTCCTCTAACTCCATGTCAAAAGTATATTTTTCAGCTGTGCCTTGCTGGATCAGTACCCAGTGGCACAGAGCAAGTTCTGGCCCAGGATATTCCTACTGGACTTGGCTCCTGACACACTTGCTGGTCACTTAGATGTGACTGGGACATCTGACACCTTGTCAGATTATTTTTACAATCTCTAACAATGAAAAACGTCCACTCTTGCTTAGGGACAACACGACTGGACAGGCAAACCAGAAAACCTTAGATCACTATGATTGGGTGATCTTGTGAGAGGGAAAAGTAGCTTATTTCTGGTGTGATCCCCAAGATATCATAGCTGAGAGGGGACTCCATGTCATAACTATGTCTGTGCAGACAACACAGATAAATCATCAAGCAAACACCTGCCACACTGCCTTTCAGCTCTGGAAACTTGACATGAGTAGAACCAAAAGGGAAATTCAAATAAAGTGAATATGAATACAAATAAAATGAATGATGGGGAAATCTTGATATCACCTCCCAATTACTATTCCAGTATTATTCAACAAAACTGCAGCAGCACCTCTGAATAAGCATAGTGAAGAGATTACTCCCTCTGTGCATAATGGGAGTCAGCCTTTGAACTCAACAAATTATGATGATATTGATAATAATTCAATATTAGACCTCTGCTTATCCATACAGAGATCAATGTGGCCGACTCCAAGGAACACTACTGCTGATGATAATATAATGGGGTTACCCCAGAAAGCAGTAGCTATTACTGTTGAGGCACAGGTGCTCCAGCCGGCAAATAGTTCCTCTGTTGTTCCAAGCACTGGTCGTTTATCTGAGTCCCCTAATCCCCGGATTGACATCGAGGATACGGAAAACCCATCAGAAGATCTCACAAATGACTTATCTCAATCTAATGCCACTGCAATTGCCAATCTACAGCCATCAATATCTTCTTTACAGTTTGCCTTAAACATTCTTCTTAAATTGTGTGAGAGAATTCATGTGAACACGGTATTACAACTTAATTTACCTGATCCAGACATGGTATATGATACTGAGACCGAGAAGGAACCGGTGATACCTGAGGCCCCTCTGGATATTGAGGTACCTGTAATACCTGCGGAAAAACAAAGAACTTATCTCACTAAGAAACAGCGCAGAATGACGAAGAGAGCAGCAATGAAAAATGTAACGGTTGTGGTGGCATCTCCTCTACCTAATAAGGCCAATGCACAGCAAAAATCTAGAAAGGCTAAGAAGAGAGCCCTTAAGGCTATAAAACGGCAGAAAAAGAGCACTGGGACACTAACGAGTTGGATCCTATCAGAAAGTGAGTGAAATGAACATTGTTGGTAATAACAGCCAAGTTACTGCCTCTTCTGTAAATTCTTCTACTAAAGACAATCAATTCTCCACCCCTCATAAGAATACCTCAAGATGTAGTCAAGGAGTTTTGACTCTGACATGGAAAGTATGGAGGAGTCAAGAGAGGAAAATAAAGTGGAGCATAAGTTCTGTTTAGTGAAGAACCTTAACCAGCAAACAATAGGCAAGTGGCTACCATGAGGGCCTATACTTGCCAAACTGCATTTAATACCACAACTGAGAGTAATTCTCTCTGTGGATTTTTCTTTTGTTGAACGCTTACATTCCTCTAACCCTAATGTGACAGCTTTGCATTGTAAGGTCTTGGCTTCAGCACAACTGATACGGAAACACAGGAACATCCTATCCCAGGTTGGGCTGGGGGTGGATGTTAACCCTGAGGACAATGATCCGTTGATAAAAACGAAGCCCATGTCCTCTAAGGATAATGAAATCAGAAAGACTATATTAACCACTGGGAAAAATGTACAAATGAGTGATATCCAGAATACCCTTAAGTGGTTAGCGGATGCCTTACCCTTGGTGATGAATAAACCTTGAACCTTTTCACTGTTGAACTGGGACACTTGGGGTTTCAAACATTTTATGGTAAGAAATGGCTCACTTCCACTTATTGTAGAACATTCCTGTTTTATGTTGCAGGAAACCTGGCTACTCACTCCTTTTGTAATAGATGGATATACGCTATATCATACTCCAGCAAAAAATTGGCAAATTGGAAGACCTTATGGTGGACTAATGATCGGGGTGGAAAAGTCGATTGTATCGAGATAAATGTCCACTGAGTATGAGGATAATATTAATGCTGTGGAGGTGGTCATTTCCATGAAAGATAAATGGGGGAAATTGCTGTTGGTCAATCTATACAATCCCCATGGTGCAACTGGCAGAGAGCGAATTCAAGACTCTTTGCATGAGTTGCTGGGTGCATGGAGGAGTGATTCGGAAAGAGACTATGTTATACTTGCTGGTGATTTTAATTGTCAAATCAAAGGAGGATATGGAACTTCGAACAATGAATTGATTCATCCGCTCTCTCTCATGCAACATAATTATGATGAGGAGGGGGAGAGGTGGCTGTGTTTTCTAAAAAGATGGGATCTTGAAGTCTTTAATGGGCGCACTCTTAGGGACCGTCCAGGGAAATACACCTGGAGGGCGGGTGGGGTGTGCCGAACGCTTGACGCTGAACGCTTGACTATGTTTGCACTAGTGCTGATGTGGCATCTTTAGTAAAACATATGAAAGTTCTGGATAATGATTGGAGCGATCATGAGGTTCTGAGTTTGCATCTGTAAAGCACTATGAGCCCGTCCCCGTCGATACTGACTGGCAACACTCTAGTTAATCAAGCAGCCACACGATTAGTGTGGTCTGAAAAGAATATCTTGAGAGCTTGCCAAGACAGTGAAGATTGGGAGATATGGAAACAGAATCTATTTAATTCCATGACCCTTGAGGATATGGAGGGGTGGAATTATGCCTTCACGGGCAAGTATGCCAACAAAAAATTATTATGTACTATCAGGGATGTGGGTTCTATTCCGATCTACGATCGAGTAATTAGAGATGCTAAATGTGAACTTAGAAGTGGAATACGTAAAATAAAGACTACCACATGATTGTGGCTCATAGTAAAATCAGAGAATTGAAGAATCACTATAGGTCATGGTCCAAACAACGGAAAAGAACAAAAAAATTGTGATGCTGGCAAAGGACTGTGCAAGTTATTTGTTCAAGAAATACCTGAAATATCTGGCCCTTGCTCGGTGGGATGATGGGGAGAAGGTAAACTCCCCAAATCAACCCCATAAATGCTGAAGAATGGGTGTGATTCCTTGAAAAGCGCAATGGGAATATGGTGAGGCAACTGAATGGCATTTCATAGATAAGCAGATCCCCCTGCCTTTCACAGTTAGCGTGGTTAAACTTCTTGACAAAATCTCGAATCTTAAGGCTTCACATGCACCAGGACCTAACGGTCTTGCAAATACAGTCATGAAAAACCATCCAAACTTATTGAAAATCTTAATTGAAAATGTTTTCATGGAAGGCAGAATTCCCGAAACTTGGCAGACTGCAATATTAGTTCCCGTATTCAAGAAGGGGAACAGATCTGAGACAGGTAACTATAGACTATTGTCTATGTTGGACTTCTCAGGGAAAATTTTCTCTTCTTTGTTATTACAGAAACTTCAAATTTGGGCTGAAGGAATAGGGGTCCTAGACCGCTTTCAAAGCGGTTTCAGGGCCGGATATTCTACTTCTCATAATCTTTTTATTATGAATAGTTTAAGGGACAAAGCCTTGCAACCAAATAATCCCCCATTGTACGCCTTATATGTTGATTTTAAGGCAGATTTCGATGTTGTGAATAGGGAGAAGCTGTGGAGTAAGCTGAGAGGAATGGCTTGCCCTGAGGGGCTGCTTTATTACTTACAGCTTCTTCACTGTAACACCTCAGTCCAGTTAAGACTAGATGGCAGTGGAACAACCACTAAACCCATAAAACAACTTTGGGGGGGTGAAACAGGGATGTGTTACTGCACCTACCTATACAATCTGTTTGTATCGGACATCCCTGAGTTTATTAGAGTTGCCCATAACTGTCCCCCGAAAGTGGGTACCAATCATTGTCTGGTAATGGCATACGTGGATGATTTGGTCATTTTTGACCATACATTCAGCTGTCTTTTACGATCCACTGAGCGGCTCTGGGAATATGCAGAACTGAATGAATTAGCAATTAATCAGAACAAGATGGAACTAATTCTTTATTCCCACGGGAAAATCTGCCGCCAACGTATGCATGTTGGAGGCTATGAAATCCATTACACCCTCTCATATAGGGATTTGGGAGTAGAATTTGATTCTAAAAGAAATTATGATACCTGTTCCCAAAATCGTAAAACAAAAGCTGCCCAATGAACTGCCATGATCTGCCAGTTCACTCGAAACCAGAGTGGGTACTCTATTTGGGCTGCACGCCAATTATATATTCAAGGCCTGGTACCCATGGTAATATATGGATTAGAGGCCTTGGTTAGTACAAACTTAGATTGGCTGCAGGTAATAGAAGGCAAGTTATGGTGTAAGCTATTGGGATTACCGAAAGGGATACCAATGGCAGTGCTGAGACTTGAACTTGGGTTGGTCTCACTGAAATCCATGGTTCTGAAAAAAAGACCGGAATTCTTCATAAAAATACATGTGAATTCAATCAATCTGTTACTGACATCACTGAGAGAAGATATCAGTGGGAATAAAAAGGTTAAGTTTACGGATAAAATGACCACACTGTTCAGGACCATAGAGTGGAAGCCACAGTGGGGCAAAGATTTTGAATATTTGAAATTCCAACTGGGGGAGCAATTGAAGTTATGGTACTGGCAAAACAACTTTAAACACTTAGAAAGTCTGGGAAGCTATGGAGTCATCACACATATCCTATATCAGGGGTCTCCAACCTTTACGTTAGCTAGAGCTACTTTTAGTGGAGGCCAACAGTGGAGAGCTACTAGCGGGCGATATCAGGGTGGGGATATTTATAAACCTCTGAATTTTTACCAATATTTTTTTGCCCCAATTATTTCCTCTCTATAAAAAGATGGAATAACATATGCCTTCATGATTATATTAAGAACTTCAAAAACCTCTTTGTTGCATTATTATTTATTAGTAGCTGTCTCAAAAAGACAGATATTTGTTGGACTACCACACAAAAATCCTGTAATTTTTGTGCCCTTCCTTTGCATTTTATGCAGGCTTTCTACATGCTAGGCACACTATTGTTTTCCAAATGTGCATTTCACACTTCCATAAAAAAAACAAAAGTAATTTCCAAATTGAAAAATGCTGCTTGTGTTCACTAGTTTTCGTTGAAATGTGTTTTTGTCAGACACCACACATACGCTCATTTGTGTGCCCCTCTGTGTTTTAGCACATGTTATATTTATAAAGATGTTATATGCTTGTCAAACTGGTTAATCACAAATAAATGCTTCTGTTGTGCTGACAGCACTTTTTAGGAAATTAAACTGTGGGTTCATGGGTGCCAACTTTTGATTTTCACTACAGGGGCAGAAATATCCCCACCTCCATCCTGAATATAAGCAAGCAACCAGCCCAACCCATACCCCGGCCAAACAGATTTTATAGCACTTTTTCTATGATTCCAGTGCTATGCGGACGATACTCAGCTCATTTTCAGTCTACCCTCAGCCACCTCTTCTCCCTCCCTCATCTCTGACTGCCTGTCCGCCACCCAGGAGTGGTGTGCCACCAATGGTCTCTGCCTTAATGCCAGTAAGACCGAGATTCTCCTCATTGGAACACCTGCTCCCACCTTTCCTGTCACTCTCTGGTCGGCCTCCATTGGCCCTCCTCCTGCTCCCACCTGTGAGGCTAAAAACCTCGGGGTCATCTTCGACTCCTCACTCTCCTTCTCTCCTCACATCTCTGACATCTCTAAGAAGTCACACTACCAGCTGCACCTCCTCAGAGGCATTCTTACTTTCCTCTCCCTCCCCCAGGTGCTCAATGTCTCCAGAGCTCTGGTTCTCTCTAGGCTGGACTATTGCAACAGCCTCTTTCTAAATCTGCCTGCTTCTACTCTCCGACCCTCTGCAACTCATCCAGAACAGGACCACAAGACTTGTCCTTGGCCTCAAGCCCAGGGATCGTATCTCTCCAGGACTGAAATCTCTACACTGGCTCCCAGTGGCTGCGAGGATTAAGTTCAAAACCCTCTGTATGGTCCACAAGGCCTTCTGGGGCCTGGGGCCTCAATACCTTCAGCTCTCTCTTCCAAAATATCTTCCTTCTTGAGCCCTTCGCTCATCCGCCTCCACCTCCCGTTGGGTCAGTCGCATCTCCAAGCAATGAGTTGGTGGTAGATCTCTTTCCTCGGCTGGGGCCTCCCTCTGGAACAGCCTCTTTGTCTCCCTGAAACTTGAGGAGAATCATCTCCGGTTCTGGAACCTCCTCAAAACCTTTCTCTTTGCTTCTGCCTTTTCTCCTACTCTCCCCTGCTGACTGCCTGGCCGATACTGAAACTGCATTGGTCACCTGCACTGGTCACCTGACAACCCTCCCTGTTCTCAAGCCCAGCCGCCCCCTCCGCCCCCACTCGCACACCTGCACTGCCTTCCTGCCAACCCCCTGCACTTAAGGACTGTTCTGTACCCCTACAGTTCCGCCACTAGCACTTGACACCTGATGTCTGCACTACCCTTGCACTTGCCACCAGTTGGCCGGACGCTAGTGATTGTTGTTTATTATCCCATGTACTGCACTGTCCCCTTCCTCTCGCCCCTGCACTTTCCTCCTTCCCCGTCCCATGCACTTGCGCAATCTGAATGACACCTGGCCTAGTAGGATCACTGTCTGTCTTCTCTCTGTTCCCCCTCCCTTGCCTCGTCGCGCCATGAAACCCTTATGATATGATATGATACAGCATTTAGTTTTGAATATATAACATCTCAGCATCGGTCTGTGTTAGGCGGAAACCTGTGCAGTTCCCTCTGGGACCACTGCAAAAGATTTAGGACTACAGGTGTTGCGATGAACCCACTTGGTAGCAGTCTGTACCACACAGATTCAATTGGTAGCTGTGGCTGAGCAGTCAGACTTCTCTCAAGAAAAGTTGGTCAGTATAGGGAGTATACAAGATAGGGCAATTCTTCACAGCAAAACAAGTAAGCACGCAACAAGACTTAGTATAAAGATAGTAAGTTATTTATTTATAACAGAACGTCTACGAAAAATACTAAGGCAAATCACGGCAAACAAATCAAAATGCAATTACTCTGCGGAATGGAATAAAGCTCGATCTCCTGGCATACAATATCGACAACTCTAGGTTTTTACGGCACCACTTATTTGCAGACAGAGGTGTATACCCCAACCTAGATGACACTCGAATATACTCGTATGGAAGGGAGAAAAGAGATAGGCAGGTAATGAAGTTCAACACGATTCGTTCGGAAGCGGGAAAAAATGCAAGGCAGGAATGCAATAATCACAATTAGATCGTAAAAGTTCAGCGGCCAGGCCCACTCGGTGAGAGGCAAGGCACGATGTCCTGGAAAGTCTCTAGTGAAGACGCGCTCAAGTCTTTATAGCACAATGTTAGCGACAGGCGGAACCAGATCAGAATAAAGAGTGAGTATAGCTTTGAGGCAACCCAACGGAACGGAGAGGAATCAGATACCTCACTCGAACCGATCGAAAAGGGGAGCCAGGCGGTTACGGTACCTTGTTGTGGAGGGCAGCTCCGACGGGGGCAGTTGTTCCTGGTGGTGGATGCACGATGGTCTTGGCCAAGAGTGGAGATGATCTCGTCGTCGAAGGAAAGATGTCCGGTGCACCACCAGGGAAGAAACCAGCCGCGGAGTGCTCCGTCACAAGGCACCACCTTTCGGTCGCGGTACAGGGGTAGTGGCTATCCGGTTGCCGGGTGCTCTGCACGGGCAATTCGACCACTGCGTCCTGGGCGAACAAAAAGCACAAAGAGGAAGACGACTGGTTGTTCCCACCAGCCAGGGGAAGAGACTCTCCGGCAGGGAGATCTCCTCTGTCGTCGGGAGATTGTGAGGCGATTCTGCAGGGCTCCACCGGAGGTGTCGGCGTGCAGGTCGACTCAGCGTTACCCTCGTCGGATTCTTTAGGTCCTGTGGCGACTTCTGAAGATCCAGTCCCAAAAGCCCTGCTTTTATGCAGATGCCCCCCATTCATTCAGCCTAGCTGTCAATCAACACATGCTAAGTGGTGAGCGGGAAGGCTCACCACCTGGGCCAATCACTCCAGAGTGCGACCTGAGTTGGCAAGGCAACTCGGTCCAGGGTGTCTAAACCCCCTCCCACACCCCTGAGGTAACCCAGACAGAATGGCACCACTTTGGAGGGTCTCTGTCCAGAGGCCCGCCAAAAGTGGAACAAAGGGCTCAACCTTTGGTTTAGGAGTCACAGAGACGAACACAGACGCCATTTTACAAACCGAGTTCTGGCAGAAAATACCACTCGATAAACTTATTTAAGATAGGTAGATCGGTGGTACGTTGGAGATTAACAAGAAAAGTATCAATCTTCAACAATGGGATAAATCCCATAGGGTTATGCTCGGGGTCGAACATAACAAGTAGTTTCCACTGCCACCAGCCAAAACTCGACGAGGGGGGACGGGACAGTGCCCCCTCGAGTAACAGATCCAGGAGTAATCGAATTACTCCTACCAGTACGTCCACAATAAGATGGTTGGTACTAGTTCTGTTAGTAAATTTAGGTCTAGTAAAGCCAATGGTGACTTTACATGCCCGGGGAGACAGTAGTCAGTCCCCGGGTATGGAGTCTATGGTGGGGGAACCTGCTAGGGCACCCCCGTGTCACGACACGTAAGGTGCAGTGGGACACACATAGAAAAACATATGAGACCCTATGGAGTAAAAGACCCCATAGCCCATCGAACACATTGACATTCAAAGGAATTACACGCATACATGTCCAAGAGTGAGAAAAAAGGGTCACACTCTTGGCAGGATGGGAAAAAACAAACTCCAGAAATCCAGCAAAGCTGCTGGGGGACTCACTAGGTTAGGAAATTCAGCCTAAACAGAGAATTCTCCCTAACACTCGCCCCCCCCAGACTAAGGGACAGGAGGATTTAATCCACTCCTGGATGAATCTCATACCTCTAGTCGATGACATACATCCTAGAGAGACCATCAGCATTTTGGTGGTGACATCCTGACCTGTGCTCAATGGTGAAATCAAACCCTTGTAGGCAGATCGACCATCTCAGTAGTTTTGGGTTTTCCCCTTTCATTTGCATTAACCATCTCAAGGGTTGGTGGTCAGTCTGAATAACAAAAGTAGAACCATACAAGTACGGCCTAAACTTCTTCAGAGCCCACACGATAGCAAAGCACTCTCTTTCGATTGTTGCCCACCTTGTTTCAGGATCCTTCAGCTTGCGGCTGATGTAGCAAATGGGGTGCTCCCTACCTTTCCCATCCAGTTGACTGAGTACGGCACCTATCCCTACATTGGAAGCGTCTGTCTGCACAATGAAGTGTTGGCGGTAATCAGGAGCTCTGAGTACTGGGGCTTGGCAAAGAGCCTTTTTCAGGTTTTCAAAAGCCTGATTGCACTCCTCGTTCCATTTAACCTTTTTAGGGAATTTGGGCGAGGAGATGACATTCAGTGGAGAAGCTATGGTCCCATAGTTCTCTATGAAATTCCTGTAATATCCGGTGAGGCCTAGGAAGGCTCTCACCTGAGTTTGAGTAGTCGGTGTTGTCCAATTTTGCACAGCTTCAATCTTACTGAGCAAAGGCCTTATCTCTCCACCGCCTACCTCATGTCCAAGGTAGACTACCTTACTCTGTCCAATTTGGCATTTACTCGCCTTTATGGTCAGATGGGCTCGTCCGAGAGCCTGCAAAACATCTCTCAGGTGGGTCACATGTTCTTCCCAGGAATTGCTGAACACTGCTATGTCATCCAAGTATGCCATGCAGAAGTCCTCCTTCCCATTCAGAACCTGGTTTACCATCCGTTGAAACGTAGCAGGTGCATTTTTTAGTCCGAAAGGCATTACCGTAAACTGGTATAAACCAACGGGGGTAGAAAATGCAGTTTTCTCCTTGGCATGGTTGGTCAGGGCTATTTGCCAATAGCCTGACGTCAAGTCAAATGTGCTGAGGAACTTGGCGGCGCCAAGCTTATCCACCAACTCATCTGTCCTTGGCAAAGGGTGGGCATCAGTCGTGGTGACTGCGTTAAGAGCTCGCTAATCCACGCAGAATCTAAGTTCTTTAGACCCGGCCTTTGGTACTAACACAACTGGGCTAGACCATGGACTAGTAGAGGGCTCTATTACCCCGAGATCAAGCATCTTGCTGACCTCACCTTTGATGTGGGTTCTTACGTTTTCTGACATGCGGTATCCTCTGCTTTTGACAGGCAGACAGTCACCAGTGAGTATCTCGTGCTGGCCCCAAGGGGTCAAGCCTGGTGAGAGCGAGAACAGGGAGGCAAACTGATTCAACATAGACTTGCACTCTTCTTGCTGCTCGGGTGTCAGATTGGAGGAGAGATTTACTCCTTCAATTTTTTCATTTAAAGGTAAGCCTCTGAGGAGATCCGGAAGAGCTTCACTCTCTTCTTCCTCCTCGGATGATGCGAGAAGCAACGCTCCTACATCAGGTCGTGAGACATACGCTTTGAGTCGGTTGGTGTGAAAGACTGTCGGAGCCTCCTTGGGGTTGCCCAAGTCCACCAGATAGTTAACCTCACCGAGCTTACCCACTACTCGGTAGGGTCCCATCCATTTATCTTGCAAGGCCCTCTGCCTTGTGGGGATCATAACAAGAACGAGCTGGTCTTGAGCGAACTCAACCATGTTAGCCTTTTGATCGTGCCAGTGCTTGACCAATGCTTGTCCAGCTTTCAAGTTATCGCTTGCTTCTGTCATCAGGTGCGACATTCTCCTCCGGAGACCTATCACGTAGTCAGTCACTCTGACTGGCTTGGGGGAAGGAGCACTCTCCAACCCCTCCTTAATCAGGGCCAATGGACCTCTGACGGGATGACCATAGAGCAGTTCGAAGGGAGAGTAACCCACTCCCTCCTGAGGGACTTCTCTATAAGCAAAAAGAAGGCATGGCAATAGAAGGTCCCACTTACGCTTAAGGGGTTCCTCTAGAGCACCTATCATGCTCTTCATGGTTCGGTTGAACCGTTCTACCAACCCATTGGTTTGTGGGTGGTAAGCCGTTGAGAACTTGTAAGTTACTCCGCAGGTTTTCCACATGGCTTTCATGTAGTGGGACATAAAATTTGACCCCATGTCAGAGATTACTTCCTTAGGAAATCCGACCCTAGTAAAAATACCAAGGAGGGCCTTAGCCACAGCCGGAGCTGTAACAGTCCTCATAGGAATTGCCTCAGGATACCTAGTAGCATGGTCTACTACAACAAGTATAAACCTGTTGCCTGAGGAGGTTGGAGGATCAAGGGGACCAACGATATCAATCCCTACTCTCTCAAATGGGACTCCCACAACGGGAAGAGGCACTAACGGTGCCACATTCTTGGACCCAACCTTACCAGAGGTCTGGCAGGTATGGCAGCTTCTGCAGTGTTTTTCTACGTCGGCCCCCATCTTTGGCCAATAGAAGTAGAGTGAGAGCCTTTCCTTAGTCTTCTTGAAACTCAAGTGACCAGCCAAAGGAATCTCGTGGGCTAACTGCAAGAACTGTGGTCTGTTTGCTTGGGGTACTACAAGGCGTTTGTAGTCTCCTGGTGCAGACTCGGTCGGTTCACTATAGAAGAGGCCATCTTCCCAGTGCAACCTATGTTTCCCAGGCTCTTGCCCTTCAGCCTGAGCTTCTGCCTGATGGCGAAGACCTTCCAGAGTTGGACATTCTCTCTGTCCCTTACTGAAGTCTGCCCTGCTGGGTCCACCTTCTGCCAGTAACGACTGCAGCTCAGGATGGTCAACAGGATCCAGATCTCCAATGAGTTCTTGGCCTTCTATTAGCTCTTCCTCAGAGTCTAATTCCACCACACAGGGTTGTACCTCCCTCTCAGCCTCAGCTGGAGGTGGAGTTACGGGTGTGACGTTGGACAACCGCGGGGAAGTCCGTGTCGGCTGCATTGGAATGCGGGCTGCTGGTTTCAGTTTAGAAGTCTTAGGTTTCCCCTTCGCTTCTGTGTTCTTAGAGACAGCGGCCGCCATTTCCAATGGAGCAGGAGTGATCTCTTTCTTCATCATCTCCTCGAGAGTTCCGCGCATGGTCCTCTCTCTTGCCGGTCTTGTTAGCTCCTGTAACCTTTTACTAGGAGGTCTGGGAGTATGCGATGCAACTCCGAGAGTCTTCAAATCGTTACCCAACAGTACGCGTCCTGGTACCTCACTCTGTATGCTGACAGGTATCTTTACAGTCATGTCGTTACACTGGATGAGAACTGGTAATTGGGGAAGCATCTGCACAGGCCCTCCAGCTAACTTGGTGAGGCGTTTGGGTGCCTTAGCAACATCCTCAGCCTGAAAAAACGATTTATCCACCACAGTTATGCTGGCCCCAGTGTCCCTAATGGCAGGCGTCTCCTGACCATTCACCTGGACACTGTCCTTATAATACTCTTTAGTATTATCGGGGATAGAATTATAGACATCTAAATTCTGTTGTTCCCACAACCCCAGAGATACTAAAGAAACGCTGGCTGAGACTCCAATGGGTTCGTCAGCCAGCAGTAGAAAGTTTCCACTTGCCATTTGGACTTCCTCCTCTGGAGCGAAGGCTAAGGAGACAAGTTGGACCCCTGAAGGTTTAACCTTACATCTGGGATCTCCTTTCACGTGATCAGTCGCGCCACAAACAAAGCATTTACCGAATGCTTTCTGGAATGGTGGCTTGTTCTGACCTCCTTCCGGTTTGGCACCAGAAGACACACTATTCTGCTGTGGTTTTCCCGGTGGCTTACCCTTCTGGTTTAGTTCGGGGCCCTCTTTGGAATGTGAGTTAGTCGAATTCTCCTTTGAGTCTTTTTTAGGCTGTCTTCCCTCGTCCTTCTTCTGAGTTGCCCCAGAATCCTTGTGAGTAGCCCTGTTGGCAACCCACAAGTCAGCAGCCTTAGCTAGAGCCCTGGAATCTAATTCCTTCGAATCAGCCAAGTGCTGTCTGAGCTCAGGAGAACAGGCATCATAAATCGACTCCAACATAAAAAGATTTCGCATACCCTCGTAAGTGTTAACTTTGTAACCCTTAATCCATCCCTCTAAGTTTTTCAACCCTTCACTCACCCAGGTAGCCCAAGGGGTACCATCATGCTTTTTGAGGGTTCTAAACCTCTTAAGATACTGGGAAGGGGTCTTCCCGAATCTAGCTATCAAAGCTAGTTTCACACTTTCGTAATCCGTCTTATCCACCTCCCCCAACTCCATTACCACATCAGTCGCAACAGGAGGAAGCCTAGAGAACAACCAGGGAAGCAGCACGTTCCCGGTGATGTCCTGGAGCCCATGATTGTATTCAAACAGTTTCAACCAATCCAACACATCCAATCTCGGTTCGTACATACCCACTAATTCCTTCGGCATCCGGGGTCTTTTGGGACTGGAGCTCCTAGAGGAACCAGAGGAGAGAGAAGCATTTTCCATAGACAACTTTTTCATTTCTAACTCATGATTAAGCTCTATTTCTCTGAGTCTCAACTCAGCCTGTTTCTGCTCAGCCTGGGCATTCATCCGTCTGAACTCGAGCTCTTGGTTTCGTTCGGATTGAGCCAAAAACCGTTTATATTCTAATTCGAGCTTCATTTTTTCAAGTTCAAAATAAGCAGGGTTACTTGTGGGACCTGGTATGGGCCCCGTAGGCACAGTTGGTAAGGCAGATAGAGGAGCGGGGGAGACATTTTCGTTAGCCTCGCCACCCTCGTCGGCCTCTTCATCGCTATCATCAGAATTACGATTTAGATCAACACCATTACTGTTATCTACAGTTGCTGGAGAGTTTGGTTCCTCTGAACCAGTACCCAGACTTTGGTTCGCCAGCAATCTCTCTATCAATTCTAACTTCTTGCCTTTTACAGGAAGATTCTCTTGTCTACAGAGAGCTCGCAGACTCTCAGTATTTTTATCCGACAAAGACTCTTGGCTGTAAATTTCCATCGTAGACATGTTTTTTGAAAGTTGCTTTCGTAAAGTTTTGTGGTTAGTTGTCCTACAGCGTCGAAAAGCACTCTAAACTGTATACTCGATACTAATCCCACCGCTGTAAACCAGTGTTAGGCGGAAACCTGTGCAGTTCCCTCTGGGACCACTGCAAAAGATTTAGGACTACAGGTGTTGCGATGAACCCACTTGGTAGCAGTCTGTACCACACAGATTCAATTGGTAGCTGTGGATGAGCAGTCAGACTTCTCTCAAGAAAAGTTGGTCAGTATAGGGAGTATACAAGATAGGGCAATTCTTCACAGCAAAACAAGTAAGCACGCAACAAGACTTAGTATAAAGATAGTAAGTTATTTATTTATAACAGAACGTCTACGAAAAATACTAAGGCAAATCACGGCAAACAAATCAAAATGCAATTACTCTGTGGAATGGAATAAAGCTCGATCTCCTGGCATACAATATCGACAACTCTAGGTTTTTACGGCACCACTTATTTGCAGACAGAGGTGTATACCCCAACCTAGATGACACTCGAATATACTCGTATGGAAGGGAGAAAAGAGATAGGCAGGTAATGAAGTTCAACACGATTCGTTCGGAAGCGGGAAAAAATGCAAGGCAGGAATGCAATAATCACAATTAGATCGTAAAAGTTCAGCAGCCAGGCCCACTCGGTGAGAGGCAAGGCACGATGTCTTGGAAAGTCTCTAGTGAAGACGCGCTCAAGTCTTTATAGCACAATGTTAGCGACAGGCGGAACCAGATCAGAATAAAGAGTGAGTATAGCTTTGAGGCAACCCAACGCAACGGAGAGGAATCAGATACCTCACTCGAACCGATCGAAAAGGGGAGCCAGGCGGTTACGGTACCTTGTTGTGGAGGGCAGCTCCGACGGGGGCAGTTGTTCCTGGTGGTGGATGCACGATGGTCTTGGCCAAGAGTGGAGATGATCTCGTCGTCGAAGGAAAGATGTCCGGTGCACCACCAGGGAAGAAACCAGCCGCGGAGTGCTCCGTCACAAGGCACCACCTTTCGGTCGCGGTACAGGGGTAGTGGCTATCCGGTTGCCGGGTGCTCTGCACGGGCAATTCGACCACTGCGTCCTGGGCGAAGAAAAAGCACAAAGAGGAAGACGACTGGTTGTTCCCACCAGCCAGGGGAAGAGACTCTCCGGCAGGGAGATCTCCTCTGTCGTCGGGAGATTGTGAGGCGATTCTGCAGGGCTCCACCGGAGGTGTCGGCGTGCAGGTCGACTCAGCATTACCCTCGTCGGATTCTTTAGGTCCTGTGGCGACTTCTGAAGATCCAGTCCCAAAAGCCCTGCTTTTATGCAGATGCCCCCCATTCATTCAGCCTAGCTGTCAATCAACACATGCTAAGTGGTGAGCGGGAAGGCTCACCACCTGGGCCAATCACTCCAGAGTGCGACCTGAGTTGGCAAGGCAACTCGGTCCAGGGTGTCTAAACCCCCTCCCACACCCCTGAGGTAACCCAGACAGAATGGCACCACTTTGGAGGGTCTCTGTCCAGAGGCCCGCCAAAAGTGGAACAAAGGGCTCAACCTTTGGTTTAGGAGTCACAGAGACGAACACAGACGCCATTTTACAAACCGAGTTCTGGCAGAAAATACCACTCGATAAACTTATTTAAGATAGGTAGATCGGTGGTACGTTGGAGATTAACAAGAAAAGTATCAATCTTCAACAATGGGATAAATCCCATAGGGTTATGCTCGGGGTCGAACATAACAAGTAGTTTCCACTGCCACCAGCCAAAACTCGACGAGGGGGGACGGGACAGTGCCCCCTCGAGTAACAGATCCAGGAGTAATCGAATTACTCCTACCAGTACGTCCACAATAAGATGGTTGGTACTAGTTCTGTTAGTAAATTTAGGTCTAGTAAAGCCAATGGTGACTTTACATGCCCGGGGAGACAGTAGTCAGTCCCCGGGTATGGAGTCTATGGTGGGGGAACCTGCTAGGGCGCCCCCGTGTCACGACACGTAAGGTGCAGTGGGACACACATAGAAAAACATATGAGACCCTATGGAGTAAAAGACCCCATAGCCCATCGAACACATTGACATTCAAAGGAATTACACGCATACATGTCCAAGAGTGAGAAAAAAGGGTCACACTCTTGGCAGGATGGGAAAAAACAAACTCCAGAAATCCAGCAAAGCTGCTGGGGGACTCACTAGGTTAGGAAATTCAGCCTAAACAGAGAATTCTCCCTAACAGTCTGTCAACCTGCTGAGCTACCCTGGTAGGCTTCTACTGTACAGCGTGTCTATGGATCGCTTAATGCACTAAAAGTGGGTAAACCTGTGTCATGGAAGTGAGTTAAAGTGGAAATGTACAGTGTGGAGTTTGGAAAGAATCCACATGAAAGAAATTGCACCATTTTTTAAATATTATTTTGAACATTTGCAGGCGAGCAGCAGTGCTGCTGTGATATTTTCATTGTGTGGTCACAATGATCCTGATCCTTCCCCAACCCCTCTGACATCTCTGGCAAACAAGAGCAGCTTTCTTAAGCAAGACAGTGTTGGGGGTGCACAAGGCCAACTCTGGTACTACAGGCGGCCTGCAGAAGCAGAACGTGTTACCGACATCTGTCAGGGAATTTGCAAGCAGCTCCATGTGGCACTGCAGCCAAGCTCCCCGCCCCCAAATGGGAAGACCAGGGTTCAGATCCTGCTCAAGGAAAATAACTGCAAAAACACAACATTGAATTATATAACTTTAAAAAAGAGTTTCTTTTTCAGTATTTCCAGCGCGGGTGACTGAAGAGGCTCAGGCGAGCTACTAGTCGCCCGCGATCGACCGTTTGGCGACCTCTGTCCTATATACATATAAAAACCCTCAAGGATATTTTAATTTGTGCCCATCAGATAATCTCAGATGTTTTCTACTACTATTACGTATTAATCATCTTCCGGTGTCAATGTTGAGTGGCTGTGAATGAGCAATTCCTAAAGCTGAACATTTCTGCCGGATTTGCAAAAGAAGAACTTTATTTGAAACTGCCAGACATGTTCTTATGCTATGCCCAAAATTGGGCTCATTATATATCAAACATTATGGCAGTTACGTTCATGACCTGAATCACATTAAGGAAGATGAATTCTGGTATATGTGCTTAGACACCTTGAATGCCAGTCTCCATTTAGCACTATACAGAGTATGGTGTTATGTTGATAAATGACTGTGTGACAACTAGCTATTAATGCCATGAGGTTTGAATTGTTGCTCAGTATAGAAACTATCTACTCCCAGGGGAGGTGGGGGCAGAGCCCTGTTATACTCTATCTGGAAAAAGCAGTGAAAGATAGCTGCAAGAGTTGAATATATGTATTATATCCTTATGATCTGAATAACTGAATAATTGATGGATATGTACATATCTATTTGTTTGTCTGTTTGCCTAAGTAATTTCTGTCTCCTTTGATATCTTCCTTCATTATCATTATTTTAGAGATTGTGACTTATTTATATGTAACAAGTAAACTTTTCTTTTATGTGACCATTTGGAGATGATGAAGTTGGATTTTAAGGGTTGATTAATTGTGTTTATTTGTTGAATTATATGTGTAAAGTTTTTGTTTATAAAACTATATCACATTAAAATAAAATAAAATAAATACACTATAAATTCTCTGTAAGGAACACTCAATTTTAGTTGATCAGGATGCACACTCTGTGTGTGGACTGCGTTTGAACTTATATGTTTCCTATGTAGTACTTTGTATGTAATGCTTATCAATATATATAGACATATATTGAAATATGTGATTTGGGTTTTGCTATGCTGTCTGTAAATCTCAGGCCATCTGGATTAGTGTTAATATTCCTCATACATTCTTTCCATTGTTCTGTGGAACTGTCCCAGGTGATAGACAGGTTGTCTATGTATCTACACCTGATTGCAATTATTTCTTTATATTCCTTCAACTCTTCACAATTCAATACTTCTGACTCCCATAGTGCAATTGTAAGATTGGCATATGGGGGAGGGGGGGCATGGCCCCCATAGCTGTGCCATATGCTTGAATGAAATATGTGTTATTAAAGAGTAAAATGTTATGTGACAGGCAAAATCTTAACATTTCAAGAATCATGTTTGAAGGATCTGTGTAACTTACAGATTGCATAGCTAGGAGATACCTCACTGCCTTCACTGACAGATCATTCTATACTTGTACATAATAAGAACACATTAAATGTCATTTTGTTTAGGTTTCTACTGGATACATTTATTATTTGGGGCCTCTCCTTTCTTTGCTCGGGTTTCTGTTTCCTTTCTTTGCCCGGGTATCTGTTTCCCAAATTGTGTTTGCCATTCTTGTGGTGTATGATATCTTTTGGTTCTCACAGTCTGTTCGTCCTCTCCGGATTTGCCTCTGCATCTTCCTTCTCTGGGCTTGTCTTGTTTGTTCCATCATTTCCCCATTGCCAATTTTCCACCTTTATGTAACAGGCACATTTCTTCAGAAAAATGGAATGATAGGAGTTTTTGATTCCTCCGTTTCTGATGTTGTGGCAGATGGAGATTCCACTTTTTCCATGTCTTGTTAATGTATGTTTTCCTGCATGTTCTTGGATGTCTTGCTTCATCAAAGCATTTTACAAAAGTATAGATTCTGCCCATATCTTAATCCAAATTGTCTCTTAGGAATTCCCTTTCTTTTCTCTCTTTAATTTCGGCTTCATATTATTTCAAATTTGACTCCATTTAGTCCTTTGCCTCCACCACATCTTTGCCTTTGTGTACCACTTCCTCAATTTGATTTCATGGCAGATCTTATCTCTGTCCCTCTTCACAAATCTCACATGGATTTCCAGGAATTTAAATTACCAATTGTTAGTTTCCTCCGGCATCCACCAGCATTTCTGAACCGGGATCTTCAAATTATGGAATATTGATATCTTTATTCAGTAGAAAACTCCAAACAAGCAAAATCCACCCATATATGCAGAAGCCTGCATTTCATATATTGCATATCTTTGTTGCACACCTGATCTGATGTACAAGTGATGTGACTCATAATGCCATAAGGGATGGCATATGTGATATCATCAATGATGAAATTTATGATGTCATTGGTGTGCTTAGGAGATGCACAATGATGGCAATATAGTAAAGGTGGCAGAGCTTTAGCACCTGTCGAATTTCAGGGTTTTGTGTTGCATTACATCAGCACCTTAATGTCACTTCAACTAAAGTTTATTGAATTTCAAGGGTTTATTTGCATGTTTCACCTTAACGTCACTTCAACTACTGTTTTCTTTCACTTAATTTCAAGGGTTTTGTTATCCTATACCTCTCACCACCTGTAATTCTGTCTGTAAATCATGTATTATCAATATCTGTTCTTGAGCTATGCAACATCAGGCTTATCAAGTATGTCATATTTATTTGTGTCCACTAGATAATTTGGCATTAGTAATGGTGTACTTTGATGAGGAAGAGTGATGTAGGGTTAGTGGGGGACTGTTATGAGGCAGACTTAAGTTGTTTAGATGGGTACTATGACAAAGAAGAGTGAGGTGGGTAGTTAGGAACTGTGACTAGGAAGAATAACTACAAAAATGCGGGGGTGAGAAAGATGGATGTGCTTAAATGAGATCTAGATTCATGAACAATATCTATGTCTTTGACGATTGAGATCAAGAATTAACAAAAAAGGAACGATATGAAGACACTATGTGAATCTGGAAGTCATAATGTTGTGAATTATTAAGACTATACTGAGATGAGAAACAGCACTTTGAACAACAATGCAGATTAAGAAAAATTCATACAACCAACGAAATAAATCTTCCAATAAATTTATTTTATGGGACGGGAGAATGTAAACATTACAAAAAACATTGATAACGGCACTCTCTTTTGGAAAAAGTTCAATTAAAACGGAGAAAAACGTGGACTTTCTTCTTACCGATTTCGTGGTTCAAGGTCACAAGAACTTTGCAAATGGATTGGCCTAAGGGCACGTGCATGGTAAGTAGTTTAAGAGCAGATTGGTTCACAGACACACAGATCGTGAATCACAAAAACACAATGCCAAAAAGTGTCTTTTTTTTGTTTTATACTTGTTTTTTGTTTGTATTCCCTTTTAAAGGATTTTTTCAACCTTTTCCTTTTTTGTCTTTATGATATTTTTCTGAAGATGATAACACAACATCCCAAGTTGTAATGGGAGGTGCATCCCCATTCCCATTGGGTACATTGGACCCAATGGGGGCTTCTTGTCGTCATGTGGACCAGCTTGAACCACAAATCCATGTGCAACTCTTGGTACGATTCTGCCCTTGCCACCCTTAAATGCAAGTGTAGTGCGGTGGAGAGGAAGTGGAGATCATCAGGGGCACCCCCTGACAAACTGACCTGCTGCATCCACCAAAGGTAGTACAAACTCTCTGTCCTCTCTAAGATGAGAGCCTACATCCAAGCACCATCTCTGTAGCTTCTAACAACTCGTCCAAACTTTTCAAAATCTGCAAGGAGCTGGCCAATCCTGCTGCAGTCTCTACCTCTACTGTTCCCTCCCAGGCCTTCTGAATGGCCTTGACATCTCATTTCCTGTCCGCCCTCTCTTCCTCTACCTCCTCTTCCCCCTCCTCTACTACTCCTGGCATGCCTGAGGCAGTCTCTCCTCCTCTTTTCTCCTCCTTTCCTCTGTTCATCCCTGATGATGTTTCTAGACAAGTCTGATCTATGAAAGTCTTGTTAAAACAGGCCCTCCTCTCCACATCGAGAACCATCAAGGACCACATCAACATCCTTGCTCCAGCCTTAGCCGATTTCTGCAATAACTTCTTCCCCCCTGGAACTTGCCCCTCCCCCTTAAGCACTCCCTTAGGCACACCCTTCTTAAGAAGCCCCCAGCCGATCCTTCCTCTCTGGCTAACTATCGCCCCATCTCCATTACTTCATTCCTGAGCAAACTCCTGGAAAAGCTGCCCATATCCCAGGTTAATCTGCATACTGAATCTGTTGGTTGTCTCCATGACCACCAGTCTGGCTTCAGAGCTTCCAGAAGCATGAAACTGATCTCCTGAACACCGGTGAAGACATGCTCTCCAATCTTGACTCTAAACTCCCTTCTGTTCTTATCCTCCTCGATCTATCATCTGCGTTTAGCATGGTCAACCATGCCATCCTGCTCAAATGCCTCTGTGACAACGTTGGTATCAATGATCAGACACTGGCCTGGTTCACCTCCTTGCTCACCGAAGGACCTTCTGAGGTCCAACTAGGGTTTTTTCCTCTCTTCTATCTCTCTCTCTACTTGTGGTCTTTCCCAGGGGTCTAACCTCTCTCCCTAGCTTTTCAACCACTGCCTGGCACCTCTTTCCCACTGCATCGCTACTTTCTGCTCCAATTTCCAGTGTTATGCGGCTGACACCCAGCTCTCTTTCAGGCTTCCTTCAGCCACCTATGTTCCTTCTATCATACCAGGTGTCATCTTTGACTAAAACCTCTCCTTCTCTTCTCACATCTCTGATGTCTCTAAGAAGTCAAACTATCAGCTGCACCTCCTCAGAAGTATTCTTCCATTTCTCACTTTCCCCCCAGAAGCTCACTGTCTCCAGAGTTCTGGTGCTCTCTAGGCTGGACTATAGGAACGGCCTCTAAATCTGCTTGCCTCTACTCTTAGGGCCTCATTACACGGTAGGCGGTGAGCCATGGCGCTATTAGCGCCATGGCTCATGCCGGTAAAATACCGGCACCGCCTTGGTGGAAAGGCGATTTATCGCCCCATTCCAAGGTTGGAGGGGCGGTAAATCCCCCTTCCATCATTGCCCTTCCCCATTCCCATTTCTGCCCCATAGGGCTCTATGGGAATGGGGAAGGCGCTAATTACGGCACTGCAATTTTGCGGTGCCGTAATTAGCTCTGAGGTCCCTTTGTGGGTTGGATTTTAACGCCTGCAAAAAGCAGGCGTTAAATCCCCCAACCCGCAAAGGGACCTCGTAGTAAGGCGGTAAGGATTTACCGGTACCGGTATTTTACCAGTACCGGTAAATCCTTAACGCCATCCGTGTAATGAGGCCCTTAGACTTGTACAACTTATCCAGAACTGTACTGCGAGATGTGTCCTTGAACTCGAGCCCAGGGATCATCGCTCTCCAGCTCTGAAATCTCTTCAATGGCTCCCCATGGCTGCAAGCAACAAGTTCAAGACCCTCTGTGTCATCCACAAGGCTCTCTGGCGCCTGAGACCACTCTACCTCCAATTTTCTCTTCCAAAACATTTTCCTTCTCGACCACTCCGCTCATCCGCCTCCAACTCTCTGAGGGTCAGACGCTTCTCAAAGCAGAGAGTCAGTGTCAGATCTCGCTACTCGGCTGGGGCCTCCCTCTGGAACAGCCTTCCCTGCCATTCTCAAACTTGAGCAGAACCGCCTCTGGTTCCTGAAGCAACACAAGACCTTAGTTTTTGCTTCTCCTTTCTCTATTCCTCTTCCCTGCTGATGTACCTGACTGATCCATGCACTGGTCACCTGGATACCCTCTGAACTCAGGCCCAGACTCCTGCTTGTCCAGTTGCCCTTGCACCACCTCCAGGCACCCCCACCAGTAAGGTATGTATCTGCAACCCTACAGCACCTCTCTTTGCACTGCACTTATTGAGTTACCTGCACGTCACCCTTCCCCTCACCCCCTGGCACTTCTCCCCTTCCTTCTTCCCCACACCTGCGTGATCTGAAGGCCTAGTAAGATCATTGTTTTTATCAATGATCCTCTCCTACTCCCTTCATTCTCCATTATGTGCCTGACATTTTCCCTGCTGTGCCCCCTCATCTAGGTCAGGTATCCTCCTGCGTACCGGATTATGCCCTTGTCCTCTGTTAAGCAGCACACTCTGGCCATTTCCTGCCTTTTCCAATTTCCTTTGCTCCAATACTGGCTGCAACATCTGGGGATGTGTTGTTGGGTATTTTGTGAGGTTTCCTAGCTTGCCAAAAAAAATGAGTCTAAACATACAATGGGATAATTTGCTGAAACCAAGAGCAGGACTTACTGCTGCACCTGGTACACAATTTCTCTATTTTATTCATATTGGATTGCTTTGTAATTACCCTGCATAGTATTGCCAAGTCACCTATAAAATGATGTATGCATAACATGGAGAACCAGTTTGCAATTACCTTCACGTTACCTGGAGCCTCTTGGAGAAAGACTCAGATTCTGACACAGCACAGTACATGTAACATCATTATCATGGAAATCTACTCACAATGAACAGCCACATATGTATTTATTTTTTAAACCTTGTGCTTCAGCGTTTATATATTCATTCAAAATATGCAAATGCATGAACACAAATTATCAATGTCATTAGAAATACAGAGAGAACAGAATTATCTGTGGAACTTGGACCTACTTTCAGTGCATTCGCCAGCTTGCAACTGAATACTCACACGTAACACTCACCCCCACAATATTCTATTGCACACAGACATGATGTAATGTCCTGGGTTGGTTACTTATATACTTACTGAGGTGCCTGAAGGATTTTCACTTGTACAGCCAGCGAAGGACAGGCTCTGTGCCTTCGTTCTCAGCACAGCTTCAAATTCCCCCTCTGTCTCCCTCCTTTTCTCTTCTGCAGAAAAGGCCTCTTCACCATGGTCAGCCCTGGTCTGTCTGCCTCTGATCGTGCCTTATTCACCTCCTCTTTCTGCAATGTCCTTCTCCCTCTTTCAGCAGCCAAGAGCAAACCACCTTGCTCTCTGTGCCTTCTTTTTAAAGTCTCCTTTACAGCTGCCCACTTCATGTATATTGCCCTACAAAAAGTGTAAGATATTCCCGCCCCTGACTGTGATGTCATATGTCAATCAGACACCTCCTGGAAACTTCCAGAAGTCCCTATTCTTTTCCACCCGAACTTTGAGGAGAGTTTTAGTGGAATGAATGCCGGAATCAATTAGTTACATTTTTTTCCTGCGCTAGAACACAGACTTTGGTCATACTTTGAGCAACACGATTGTGCACTTTCTACATTGAAAAAGCAGCTTTAATTCCTGCATTTGTTTTCTAAACAGCATCTCAGAGCCTGTGCTTGCAGTCCCATTACATCCCAGTTTGCACCCTATGCCTGCACCACTGATTTGCACAAAGTTCTCTGGACTCATCTGTCCCATTCTATGCACTAATTGTATTAATGGGTCACAGGTTAAGATGAGTAATTAGTCATGTTAGAGGTTAGTAATTAGTCCCTACACTCCATGAATATGTGCAATGCCCGGAAAGGGTGAATGCCAAGTTACTCCTGCACGCTGGCTTGTATAAATGCTCACTCCTATCTCACACCACTTTCTCCCATACACCCTCTAAGTTATGATTTCTGGCCAGTTCAAATCTGCACCATACGAAAATGTGCACCACCTGAATCTCCCCCCTTTTTGTTTCTGTGGAGCCTCAAAAGGACCACTGCAGGAACAAACATTTTTTTTTTTCTAATTTACATCGATTATGATTGTGTGTACGCTTTGATGCTTTAGCAGGTACTATACGCCAGGTTCAATGGGAAACCTATTTTTTGGAGAAAAAAATAAATAAATAAAAATAGATAAAATCTGCATGAAATTGTGTCAGCCCCCCAATTGTCATCACCGTATCTTTAGGAAGAGGCATGCAAAACACATTGTGCTATAATGGTTAGATAAGGAATGAAACATGATTGAGATGAGTAATTGTGAAATGTTTTACTAAAGTACTGTCTAATCCACCTGTGCTTGATTAATTAGGCATAGGCTAATTCTTCATGCTTTGGGTTACTTAACGACACTTCACAACCCTCGGAGACACCACGACCTGCCCCCAACCCGTAAATTTTGCCTGCTTCATCAGGAAAAAATTGCTTCCCAGGACATATTTACAGGGTAATTCATGGATTATTTGTGCTAAAAAAAACGGGATTTGTGCGCCATTCTGCCCGCAAATCCCTGTTTAACAAATGGGGATTTTTGGGCAGAATGGCGCACAAATCCCGTTTTTTTCGGCGCAATCAATCCATGGATTACCCCCTTGATTTTGTTCTTTGAATCTCAAACAGGTATCTATTTTCACAATCAGATTTAAGTTGGTTTCCAAGGCTTGAAAAGCGACCATTTCAGGAGTTAAGATTTTGACATATTTGTGTCACTGCCAAAAACCTACATTATGTATTCATTTAGTTTGATAAATCAATTCTGGAGTAATAAATGGAATAAAAAACTAAAAAACCCATTTCCACTTTTTGTAAATAAATGTACAAGGGAATTGCACTCCCCATTTCAAATGCAATTTTTCTCTTGGATCATTTCCACCACCATTTGGCAAATGACATCAGATGACACAAAATACAGAAGAATATGACCCTGAATCAGTAGAGCCACCCCATTATGAACTTCCCTTAAGAACTTTGTCAGGATGCTCTCTATTGGGTTTACCAAATTCAGAATGTCCTCCAATAGTTTCTCGTGTTTTACTATGACACTGGTGCTATGTTCCAATATTGTAGCCTGTTCGTGTTTTGATCAATTAATAAAGATTCCCACGCATATCCTGGGGAATACTCTTGATTGGGTAGTCTACCATAATATCAACACAACAGTCTTGTTGGTCTCACCCTGTCCATGGTCTGACCATTGTACGTCAATTTCACAGTTATCGGTGACAAGACTATTAAGACCAAAGTTATTAAAAAAGATTAATGTTACCTCTAGAAATACTACCCTAGAGAATTATGAAATTGGAGTTGGAGAACCAATCTAATGCAAACCTGGAGGTCAGAAATCGCAGCCCTGCTAAGCTCGATCGATAGCGATGAAGAGGAATTGGTGAGCAATCCGGTGAAAGTACTGAAAAAAATCAAAGAACTAGACTGGATCCAGACTCGGACAAAAGCTGCAGAAAATAAGCTAACATTCCATCTGCCGACAAACACAAAGAAGCTCAATGAACTGCAAGGCTATGTTAAACAATTTCCTAGTAGACAAGCAAGAAACTGCTTCCTTAGAGCCAGACTTAACTTACTTCCCACAAACGAAGTTAAAGCTATCAGAGGTCTCTCAAGCACTAACCATTGCAGACTTTGTTGTCAACCAAACGAAAAAGAAACAGTTTGGCACCTCCTTTTAAAATGCCCTGAAACGATAGACCTTAGATCAAAGTTCATGAAACACTTCCCAGCTAACCCTTCATTAGAGAACGAAACCTGTTGGTGGTCTAGAATGATACGTGGAGATCGACTTACCTGGCTAATAGCAACGACTAAAATAACCCAACACCTAATGGAAAATCTCCCTGCCCTGACTCAGGAAACTGCTGTGGCCAGTTAGACTTAATCCTTCAGATACTCTGACCTAATCTGTTGATTTGACATGATCCAAAAGCAAACAAGGGAGATAACAAATGTCGAACCAAAACCTGTGACGAAACGGAGAAAAGGGGCCAACAAGTGGCTGAAATTCTTTTTTGACATAGACTTTGTTAAAAATCAATTCATTTGATTAAATACAAATAAATAAAAAAAAATAAAAAACATACGACAATTGCTCTGGAGCCCTTGCTTTTGCCCATGAACCAGATTGATGAGCTGGAGATGCCGATGATATTGTTAATGTTTATAGACACTGTTAGGGAGAATTCTCTGTTTAGGCTGAATTTCCTAACCTAGTGAGTCCCCCAGCAGCTTTGCTGGATTTCTGGAGTTTGTTTTTTCCATCCTGCCAAGAGTGAGACTCTTTTCTCCCACTCTTGGACATGTATGTGTGTAATTCCTTTGATACGTCAATGTGTTCGATGGGCTATGGGGTCTTTTACTCCATAGGGTCTCATATGTTTTTCTATGTGTGTCACACCGCACCCTACGTGTCGTGACACGGGGGCGCCCTAGCGGGTCCCCCCACCATAGGCTCCATACCCAGGGACTGACTACTGTCTCCCCGGGCATGTAAAGTCACCATTGGCTTTACTAGACCTAAATTTGCTAACAGAACTAGTACCAACCATCTTATTGTGGACGTGCTAGTAGGGGTAATTCGATTACTCCTGGATCTGTTACTCGAGGGGGCACTGTCCCGTCCCCCCTCGTCGAGTTTTGGCTGGTGGCAGTGGAAACTACTTGTTATGTTCGACCCCGGACATAACCCTATGGGATTCGTCCCATTGTTGGGGATTGATACTTTTTCTCGTTAATCTCCAACATACCACCGATCTACTTATCTTAAATAAGTTTATCGAGTGGTATTTTCTGCCAGAACTCGGTTTGTAAAATGGCGTCTGTGTTCGTCTCTGTGACTCCTAAACCAAAGGTTGAGCCCTTTGTTCCACTTTTGGCGGGCCTCTGGACAGAGACCCTCCAAAGTGGTGCCATTCTGTCTGGGTTACCTCAGGGGTGTGGGAGGGGGTTTAGACACCCTGGACCGAGTTGCCTTGCCAACTCAGGTCGCACCCTGGAATGATTGGCCCAGGTGGTGAGCCTTCCCGCTCACCACTTCGCATGTGTTGATTGACAGCTAGGCTGAATGAATGGGGGTCGTCTGCATAAAAGCAGGGCTTTTGGGACTGGATCTTCAGAAGTCGCCACAGGACCTAAAGAATCCGACGAGGGTAACGCTGAGCCGACCTACACGACGACACCTCCGTTGGAGCCCTGCAGAATTGTCTCAAAGTCTCCCGACGACAGAGGAGATCTCCCTGCCGGAGAGTCTCTTCCCCTGGCTGGTGGGAACAACCAGTCTCCTTTTTGCTTTTCATTCGCCGCAAGACGCAGTGGTCGAATTGCCCATGCAGAGCACCCGGCAACCGGATAGCCACTGTCCCTGTACCGCGACCGAAAGGTGGTGCCTTGTGACGGAGCACTCCGCGGCTGGTTTCTTCCCTGGTGGTGCACCGGACTTCCTTTTCTTCGACGACGAGATCATCTCTTCTCTTAGCCAAGACCCATCGTGCATCCACCACCAGGAACAACTGCCCCCGCCGGAGCTGCCCTCCACAACAAGGTACCGTAACCGCCTGGCTTCCCTTTTCGATCGGTCCGAGGGAGGTGTCTTAATCCTCTCCGTTCCGTTGGGTTGCCTCCAAGCTTTACTCATTCTTTGTTCTGAACTGGTTCTATCTGCTGCTAAAACATTTGCTATACAGACTCAAAGGCATCGTCAATAGAGACTTTTTGGGACATCGTGCCTTGCCCCTCTCCGAGTGGGCCTGGCCTCTGAACTTTATGACCTATCGTGATTATTGCCTTCCTGCCTTGCATTTTATCTGCCTCAGTGTGAACCGTGTTGATTTCATTACCTGCCTATCTTTTTCTCCCACCCTAACTAATATTCGAGTGTCATCTAGGTTGAGGTATACACCTCTGTCTGAAAATAAGTGGTACCGGTAGAACCTAGAGTTGTCGATATTGTGTCAGGGGGATTGATCGTTTTTTTTCCAGTACGCAGAGTAATTGTGTTTTGATTTGTTTGCCGTGATTTGCTTTAGTGTTTTTCATAGACGTTCTATTATAAATAAATAACTTACTATCTTTACACTAAGCCTTGTTGCGTGTTTGCGTGTTTTGCTGTGAAGAATTGCCCTATTTTGTATACTCCCTATACTGACCAACTTTTCTTGAGAGAAGTCTGACTGCTCAGCCACAGCTACCAATTGAATCTGTGTGGTACAGACTGCTACCAAGTGGGTTCATCGCCAACACCTTTAGTCCTAAATCTTTTGCAGTGGTCCCAGAGGGAACTGCACAGGTTTCCGCCTAACAGACACTAAATGTGTTGTTGTGAGGAAAGGCAAAGATTGGTTTTATTGAGAGTTAACAAACACTAAAAGCTATAAAAAAAGAAGTGCTTTTATGCTTGAAGATTCCCACAGGTTGCTTATCATAAGGAGCTTTATATGGATGAAGTTAACGTGTTTAAGACAGCAGTTATAGCAGCTAAAAGAAATGTTTGATAACAGGATTCAGACTGCCCGTTCTGATTTGAAAGAACCTTTTAAAATACTGAGGGATTTGGAAAATCCATGTGTTCATAACATTGATTTACGGGTGAAATATGCTGCATGGTGTACTATGATTCAGGAAGCAATGATAGGGAAGCTTGTTAAGATAAAATATAACATTGAAACATGAAGCAATCCATAGTGCTGATGGTGAGTAGCCCAGACAAGATGGATTGGTGATTGCAAGATCAGCAGTTTCATTTTAAACCTGCGTCGGAATCTGATTTTGCATTGACTATTGCTAATCTTAAAACTACTAGCAGTAAAGGGGATACATGCCCAGCATAGATTATTAAGGCCTGAGCTCCTATGCTCATAGGGTTCTCTGTAAACGTATACATTTTTCTTTACAGAAAATCATGTGCCAGACATCCCCAAGAATGCCTGGATTACCTCCCTGCAACAAAACAAAAAAAAAGGCTTATGTCCTGATATACCAACAAATTACACACCCATTACTAATACACTGTTTCTTTTAAAAATGTGAGATCGGGAGGCTTACGCTAACATTTCAGACTATCTGAATGAGCATGTGATTTTAAATAAATGCAATCAGGTTTTAGTCAAGGGTATGGCACTGATTTAAAATCCAGATTGTTACAAACTCTGGATAAGTTTATGCTTATGCTGTTGGAACTGTCTGCAGCTTTTGATATGGTTGACCACACATTGTTAGTCACCAGACTAAAAGATGTAGCTTATTTTTTTGATGCGGCCACACTTTGGATTAGCTTTTTTCTAGGTAATCAATGGTGTAGAGTCTGCAGTAAGGACGCAGAAGCCCAGCCAGCTCGTCTTGAGTATGGCATGCCACACGCGGCTTGTTTGTCTCCTTCATTTTTTCATATTATTTACCATCCCATTTTTTAATCTTTTGGAAGTGAATCATATTGTTTTTACTAGTTATGCTGACAATGCGCAATGTGTCGGCCATTATCTGGTAATTATGCTAAAGATGAACGAACTGTAAATAAAATGTACAAACTCATTCAAATACGGATGGTGACTAATGCTCTCGCGCTCAACAAAGAAAAGACAGAATTTATGGTAGTAGGCACGGAGAACAAAATATGGAAACTGGGAACAGATTACAAGTACTTTGTAGTGGCGGGTTGTAGCATTAAAACACAAAATAAAGTAAGGACGTTTGGTGTCAATTTGGATCAGAATCTGAATATGAGGGCCCTAGTTAGGAATCTAGTCCCCTCCACAGCTCACTATATCAAACTGCTAGCGCAAATACACCCTGACATCCCGCGAGCTAATTGCGAGGTGATAGGTAGGGCTATTGTGGGTTCTAAAATAGATAACTGCAGTAGCCTAGTGGTGGACATAGAAAAATCAGAGTGTGCAAGACTACAAAACATACAAGACAGTGTTGTTAGGGTGATTACTGATCTAGACAAGTGAGTTAATCTCTCAGATGCGAGGCGTAGTCTGCATTGGTTACCCATTGAAGTAAGACTTCATTTTTGTTTGCTGTTGATGACCCATACATGCCCGATTGATGTGTTCCTTTTATATCTGAGGGAGTTGCTGATTTGTAAATCATGTGCAAGATATTTGAGGTCTAACCATACTAATCAGCTTGTAATACGAGCATATAGGCTGACTCAGGTCATGAAAGCAGCTTTCTATCTTGCTGCACCAAAGGCATGGAATGCCCTGTCCTCAGATATCAGAACTTTGACATTGACTGTGCAATTGGGAAAGAATTTGAAGACCTTACTTTTCAGGTAACGCATTGGTTCTCATTGCTCTGTGGTTCTTATGCTTCTTGTTCCCCTGCTGTGATCGGAGTGTCATAATTTATGTGTTTATTATGTGCAGTATTTGTTGTTTGTAATATATCCGCGCCCTTAAACCTGCAGGTCACTGGTGCAAATTGTACTTTGATTAAAGTAAAGTTTGTTGAGGGTCAGAATAAGCTGGTTTACATATTGAACCACCAAGCTCTGTTCACCCCTAAATCCATCTAAGGTCTACTGAATCATAATCAAGTCTGCCCCAGTTATTGGGCTTTACCACCTAGTGTGTTCACAGACACTGCATTTGCCGTGGATATGGTAGTGCCCACCACATCGCCAATTATGGTCATTACAATTGTTGCAACCATGAAACCTGCCTCTCTTTTTCCTTTCTTTTTCTTGGTGCTAGATGAACTCATGAATTTATTTTCTAACTGCAGCATTACTTCCTTTACTGCCCTTTGGGCTCCTTCTTTGCATGTTCTCACCCATTCTTTCACTTGAACACAATTAATCTCTGAAACATTTAGATACTTTTTGATCACCAGTTCTGGATTCAAACTGGTGTAAATATTATTATACAAAAGTCTTCTGTTCAATAGTATAAAGCCTGTAGCCTCCTCCACTGCAATCCTTGAGGCTGGCACCGACTCTACCGGAACGTGACCGTTAACTGAAGTGTCGTATGATATTATCATTATAACCAGAGCTTTAAAATTAACCTAAATGTACGTTGTCTTTTTCCACAATGTGTGGACCACAGCCTCTTCACCATTCTTTGTTTCTCAGGCGGGTTGTCTCCTGTGGAACTCCTGTGGACTCTATTGACTATCCCCCCTTTTCAGTCTAGGGGTTTTGGTCCAGGGGACTCCAGTTCATCGTGAGGCTTCTGATCTGGTGGTATCCAGCTCCAGGAACGCTGGTGAGGCAAGTTATCAATATCTAAATCAAGAGAGAAATAGGCAGATTAAGTATCAAGTGCACCAAACTCATGTATTCCTCTCTTTTTGGGATTTACCTGAAAGGAAAATGTATTATGTAAAATAATTATACATTATTTCCATCACACAAAACATTTTAGAATAAGCTGGAAATAATCATATGTATTAAACATAACAATATTTAACAATAGCCTTTCCTTTTATAATTGCTGGAAATGAACATGTGGGTAAATATATATATATATTGGTACGTGATCAAGCAACGAGACCGTTGCGAAACGCGTTGTACGAGGCAAATCTGTTCTTATTGATGCCTAAATAAAACTGGACACAAGAAATGCACATGCTGTTGTGTGATGGGCTGATTTGAAGGAATTTAAAGAACTGGCATATGGCTGAAACTTGCGAGTGCCGTCCCATTTTGGAAGAAGTGCGATAACTTCTTCTTTTTTGAAATATATATATATGTATGTATAATCATAGCATCATAGAATTTATTTGTATAACTGGCTGGAAATAAACATGTGAGTTAAACATATAAACATACAATCATAGCATTTATTTGTATAACGTTCATCATGAACATATCAATCTGGTTCCACTTCTACAGTTTGTTTTCTTTCCTATGCATACACCTCACTCTCATGTTTCCACACACTTATACTTACTGGTTTTATCCCTCCATTCCCACTCAAATTATAATTTTTACATTCATACCTACATACCGGCTATGGAAAATCCTTCCAGTTCAAATGCCATCTGTTTTCCTGCTTCGACTTCATTGTACCAAATACACCCTTCATCCCATATCAGCTTCTTCAGCTTGTTCCATCCCTTTCACTTCATGCTTTGGGTGAAATGGCTTGTTTTGGCTAACGTGGACAAATTGTTTCAATGCCAAATCTCCTTCTTTTATCACGCTTCGCTATACCACAGGTGATATTTTGTCCACAATTTTGTTTGGACCGCACCAGGATGCAAGATATGTTGTATCTGTGTGTTTACCTTTCCCAAAATCGAATTTAAACACCTGATCCCCTACTTCATACTACCTCACAGACGTCTTGTTATCATAGTATGATTTTGCACCGTCAGCGACTTTTTACAGATTTCGTTCTGCAAACCCAAATGCATGTTGTATGTCTTCCTCAGCTCTTTTACATATTTGTGAATCACGGCTGCATTTACCAGAACCTGTTTGTTGGTCCGGTATACCAAATGTTGTGGCAAAACCATCTTCCTGCCTGTTAGACTCTTATGTGGAATGAGGTTTTTGGATCTGGCTGGTGTTGAACTTATTGCCATCAGCACTGAGGGAGTTGCAAATCCAATATGGGTCCTGCCTCAGCTACAAATGTTATCAAAATATAAATTATTGATCTGTTGCAACATTCCACACCTCCAAGAGAAGAGGGCCTATGTGAAATATGCAATTTGCTTTTCACTCTGAACCTATAGACCTAGGGCCCTTTAAGATGATGTAGAAATACTTAGAGATTGATGGGGATGCACAATTTACTCAAACATCTATAATTAAAACCGAGTCAGGAAGTTGGCAAAAGTTGGTCTGTTTTATTTGCAATTGTCTGAAACAGGGAATTACCACCTTGTACAATATATTTACAAAGCCTCTATTTGACCATTTGGACCATCTGGGTGTCACCTACACAAACTACACAGATGACACCCAGATACTCCTCACCATCACAGGCAATTACCAAGCAGACGTCACCCGGATCAACAAAATATTCTCCATCATTCAGGCATGGATGGCCTCTCATGGCCTTTGCCTGAATGATGAGAAGACAGAGCTCCTCATCGTCGGCTCCCCCATTACCCTAACTTAACTCAATCCCAGCTACAATAACATTGCGATCGATGGTCACACCATCCCTATTGGCAAAAGCGTGAAAACCCTTGGCTTCTATCTGGATGCCAACACCAACCTCTCCAAACACAGTAATATGATTGCCTCAGCCTCTGCCTACACTGGCAAGCTCATTAGGGCCAACAGACCTTTCCTATCACCCAATAGCTGCCTCACCCTCGCCAGAGCCCTCATACAATCCAAACTGGACTACTGCAACAGCCTGCACCTAGGTGCTAACCAATCTGTACTTAACAAACT
The DNA here is from genome assembly GCF_040938575.1 of Ambystoma mexicanum. Classification (NCBI taxonomy): domain Eukaryota; kingdom Metazoa; phylum Chordata; class Amphibia; order Caudata; family Ambystomatidae; genus Ambystoma; species Ambystoma mexicanum. The sequence goes on from NC_090931.1 coordinate 1,368,018,047, forward strand.
ACAGGTACTTCAAAATAACGCTCTGCGTGTAGCCCTCAACATTCCCAGATGAGAGCATATCTCCATTGCTAGGAAAACTGCAAATGGCTCTCCATACGCCAGAACTTTGATTTAAAAAGCATCTGCCTCACGTACAAGTCCCTCAATCACCTAGCACCACCATATCTAGCTAACAAATTCACCTTGAAACCTGCTACCAGATCCACCAGATCTACCAACTCTCTATGCTTGACAGTGCCCAGATTCCACCTAAAATGAGCTGGCGGGGCCAGCTTCACAGTACTTGCCTCCCAACTTTGAAACACCCTACCTCTCAACATCAAATCTATCGAATCCTTCCAGAACTTCAGGAGGCAGGTCATCAGCTGGCTCCTGAACAAAGAGTAGCTCCCCTAACACCTGATCACTAACTGGCTCAAGTAGTGTACATGACTGTATATTGAAACTGTATATTGCTACTTGTATATTATTCTAACATTTAAACTGTAAATTGTATGCCTTATACTATATATGCATTTACTATAAGTATGTATGTATGAAGTATGTAACACTAAGATACTTCTCAACTATGTAACCATCTTTTTAAGCGCCCGTCTAACCCTGGGTTTGGAGCGCTATACAAATAAAATAAACAAACAAGCAAACAACAGACATCTACAGACGTTCGCTCAATTTCTCTCAGCGCATTTTATAAAAAACACAGCTTTTATAGTAAAAACTCATCATAAGTGACATCATACTACGTGGCAAACTACAAAACCTACTTGGGGATATGATAGGCTTACAGGGAACATTTAAGTATATGTTCCATACTGACAGGGGTTGTGATTGGGTTTCAAATACCAGGTGGGCAACTAAGCCTATCTCAAGTTCAAGTCATCTTCCGTGTCACTCTAATGCTCAACAACACTTCATTGGTTGTACAAACTATATGGCTCTTTGATACGTGGCCCTTTACAATTGGTTTGGCATTCTTCTACCCTTCTGTAATATCCCAAATTCTAGCAGCATACAGGCTACCATACCAGGTGCAGGGAGGGTCGGCGTGATCATGCCTCCCCACCCAATTAGCCCAACATCTATCATCACTCTTGCAGTCTGCCAGTCAAGTAAGGCTTTGAACTTGGCCTTGCAGAAGCACTCTGTGCTTGGGAATAAAAGAGAGTATCTTCTTGTTTTCGGTATAGTTTAACCCAATGTCTATTTTGATCTGAACATGAGATTTGGAGACTGCATTTTCAAGCTCTTTGCAGCATTCAATATTATTAAATGATGAACTCTTGATGCCTTCAGTGTTTTTCCATTTCACCTCAAACAGAAGTTTGTTTCTTTCTCACGTTGATCTAACTACTGGATAGACAACCAGGCTCACAATGGCCTTGACTTCTTGGTGCTGGGCCAGCTAAGCCTTTCTTGTATTCCTCCATCGCATTTAGTTATTTTCCAACTGCGCCACACTGAAAAACCCTTTCCTGTCACAGGGTTTCAGGCCTTACTTAAAGTGCTTTGTGGAATATCCAGATTCTATACATTCCTATGTATTATACATTGGTGCATCGCCGCAATTATTCACTACGTAGCCAGTCTTAAGATCACTTTGTCTACTTGCGTTTCTACATCTGTACAAGTGTAAACTGATTTAGCTTTTTTTTCAGCATTTCTATAGCATGGGCATCTTCATCTCAAGCCCAATATTTCGCTCATCTTTACCACCTTCTCTTCAGATATTAGAGAATGTTTATGTTCTTGTGCATCTTTTCTGGGTGTTTAGCCTGATGTTTATAATTTTCATTAATGGACTCATAGAGCTTTAAGAAAGGGGCCAGCGATATTGTTAAAGCCGACATAAGGCTGCATTAGGTCTAAAAATGAGCTGTATTTTCTGATTTATTCATACTGGAGCTCCCCTGATTTTTACTACATCTTCCAGTCCTTATATTAGTGCTGGGTGTAAAAGTTGATTCCGATGATGAGGACTCTGTATCTGAGGTCAACTGTGCACTTTTATTATTTGGACTAGATCACAGAGTCATAGAGAGCTCCTCCACGCTGGCATTTTCATTGTCGAACAGCTAAGTCCTTTATGGACAAACCCACCCTCCTAGGTTTCTTTGTTGGACTGAAATAGAGGGGGGTACTTACGAGCTTCGTGAAGGCACCTCTTCCTAGAGAGACCACTGCTACTTTCCAACTGCAGTGAGATGTTCGCACTGTCCCATATCAGCCTCGCGGATTATAGATTTGCTCCATTACCCACCAGATCAAATTCAGAGGACTGTGGGTTTCCCGGTGACTCCGGGGCCACATTCCATGAAGCTGACATGCAACCACTCATCTGGACTGAGAGGGTACACACTTGGATCATTTATCCTCTCAACAATTTCCTGGTAGCTGGCAAAATACACCAGGTAAATGGTTTCTGAGAAATTATGAAGCAAAGTGAAGAAGGAGAAGTAATCACTCCGTATTGATTTGTACCCTAACGATGAAGACCTATGAAGGGTCAACCTTTGATAACATTGGGGAAGTTGTGGTGCTAGGTGGGGCAAATCAACTGGGTTGGTCTGATCAGAATTTGGTCAATGCCAGTAACTGGAGTAAGAGCCTGCAAATTGAAGATATGGCCAAACTTACGGCGCAAGAGTCTGTTGGGTGGATCTCACTATACATGCATGGTATGATGCGAATGGGACAAAAATTGCTTCCCCACCTATCGCCATCTCACCATGTCTCTCCCTTTCATAAGATAATACATTTGGAAAAGAAAGAAATGCTCAAAGCAGTAAAAGCCCTTGAATATACTTCCTCTTCTTTTGCCGACTATAACTCAGAGAAGCGAAAAATCAAGAATATCTTTAGAAATTGACTACGTCTATACAGAGCCTCTAACAACAATGTCAACTGGCAAGCTATGGTCAATATTATTTTGGCAGGTGACACCTAAGAATTGTGGGCAAATTTTAGGGCAGTCAACAATAAAGGTAATCAAGAGCTGGTTTGCTGTATGGGTAATATATCTTGAGGAAAGATTAAAGGAGACAATGTTCGTTTGGTAAAAAAAAAAAGCGTATAAAAACATCACAATAAATCGAGATGATATTAGGGATATTATTAAGACATTGAAAACAGTTTGTGCCCCTGGCACAGATGGCCTGTGCAACACCATCATCAAGGAAAATATTGACACCTGGGCTGATATATTAGTTATTATCGTTTGTTAGTTTATAGATACTGGAGTAATACCCAATCATGGAATACCTCCATCACCCAACAACTACCGACCAATTACCACAGTCCCTTTCCTTCTTAAAATACTGGACAAAGCTGCATACCTACAGGTACAACAATTAATTGAAGAAAAAAAACGTCTTGGACTACACCAATCAGGCTTCTGCCCAGGTCACAGGACTGAGTCAGCCTTACTTGACCTAAAAAAACAAATGGACGATGCAAGAGACAAGGGGAAACCTGCTCTCCTCCTCCTCCTAGGTCTATTGGCGGCCTTCGACCTCGTCAACCACTAAGTTCTATGCCACCACCTCTCCACCACAGCCAACCTCTCTCCTAATGCAACCGCCTGGATCGCCTCCTTCCTACATGGGAGGACCATGCAAGTTTTCTCAGACCTTGCCTCAGCCTCGCACACTCTTATCTTATGCGGTGTTCCGCAAGGCTCATGCATCTCGCCCACCCTCTACAACATTTTCACTCAACCCCGACTCCCTAGGTATCTCATACACAAACTACGTTGATGATACCCAGATCCTCCTCACCCTAACAGGAAACTTTGACACTGATTCAAAAACTCTTAACTACATCTATAACACAATTCAAGCATGGATGGCAGCCAATGGCCTATGCCTCAACTCAGACAAAACTGAACTTCTTATAGTTGGCTCTAAATAGACACTCAAGAACCTTTACTCCCAATTCAGTCACTTTACATTTGACAGCATTAAAATCCCAGTGGCAAACTCAGTAAAGACACTAGGTGTCTATCTAGACTCAAATCTAACAATGACCAGGCAAGTGAATGCCATTGCCTCAACAGCAGCCTATAATGCCAAACTGCTCACAGCAGCCGGACCCTTTCTATCGAAGGATGATTGCATCACAATTGCCAGAGCCATAACAATGTCAAGACTTGACTACTGTAATGCTCTGTTCCTGGGCACCACTTCCAAGAACATATCTAAACTTCAAACCATACAAAACAGTGCTCTCAGAGCAGCCACTGGAATACCCAAGAAAGAGCATACCACTGAAGCTAGGAAACAGGCACACTGGCTCCCAGTAAGAGAAAGAGTTGTATTTAAAGCACTTGCCCTCACCCACAAGTGCATCCATCTCACTGCTCCACCTTATCTCTCTGATAGGATTCACCTCACTAGATCCACCAGACCAACCAGAACCCCATACACAAACATGCTTACGTCCCCCAGAGTCAAGAGAGCCGGAGAAGGTGGGGCCAGTTTCCCATACCTAACAGCAGTACATTGGAATGCCATACCACCACCCCTGCGAGCAGAGGTCTCTCTCCTAGCATTCCGAAAAGCGATGAAAACTAGGCTCTTTAACTACACCTAGCTTATACCTGACCCTCACCCGGAATGCTTCAACGTGCCCTAAACTGAATCTATAGCTGAATGATTGTATAACAAATTCACAATGTACTCCCAACCCCATTCACCAACCTCCTTTACCTGATTACTTGAAATCTGCTTCCATGACATGTATGCAACCTTTATATAACTAAGACTGCCACAAGTAAAAGTGCCATGATGCCTTTGGGCTGTATGTGTGCTAGACACATTTAATAAGTAAATAAATAAATAAATAAATACACAAACCATACTTATATTTAAAAATGGACAGAGGAACCTGCCAGACAATTATCGTTTATTGGCTCTTACAGATGTGCCCAGCAAAGTCTTCTGCACGTTTGTTCTTCGGGAAATAAATATGTGAATATCCCAGAATAACATCTTGAATAAAGCCCAAACTGGGTTTCGTAAGGGTAATGCCACTACTGATAATATCCTCTTGGTGAACACTCTCATTAATCAGGCTAACTGTCCATCTGGTTTACCCCTTTATGTCCTTTTTGTGGATTATTCATCCACATTTGACATGGTAAACAGAACTATGTTCTGGGTAAAACTCGAGCATATGGGCATGCCAGCCCATATAACCATTACTAAAATACAATTTATGGCTACCAGCCGAAGGCGGTGTAAGAAGACTTCTATACCCTGCCCTATCAGAAATATCTAAAGGGTGACTACATATAAGTACCTTGGATATGAAGTTCGCTCAAAAAATATCGGTACCAATGAGCACTTGCATCTAAACAAGAGAGCCAAGGTACTTTCCATCATGGGGGTGGTCCTGTCCTTTTCCAAAATAACTGCATGGTATAACTTACATGGTATACATACTATTTATAGACAGAAACTATCTGCAACCTTTCTTTATGCACTTGAGGCTTCTTACTTAGATTGGACCTCTTGGGCAGACAACATCGAAGGTTTAATCTGGCGCAGAATATTGGGGTTGAGCAACTATATGCCATTGAGGCCATTCGATTGGAGATGGGATTAATTTCTCTCTCTACTCTAATTAATCTAAATAGAGCTAAAATAGCTGTACATCAAGATTATGTTTGCAACCCCTAATTTTTTTCTGTCTGTCTTTCGAACTTCTTTGGATAGTGGCACTGGCACAGTGATGAAAATATTTAAGGCCAGAAATTAGTGTTTCTTTGTGAGGTTGTGTTGGACCCTGTGCAGGGAACATGGTGAGGGTGACCTGGTAAAATCTTTAAAAAAGCTGTACTGAGAAGTATGATTGGGTAAAAATCCATGAGAAGGTTGCCCGCATGAAGTCCTTACACACCTTTTCTAGGATGGTTTTCACTTACAAGGAACCTCAATAATATCTAAAACTCCTTTCCTCTATAGTAACACATGAGATTTTTCTGAATATCAGTTTAAATCACCTAAATGTACATGAAATAAGAGGTACATGGTCTGGTATTCCACTAAATGAAAGATTATGTAGAATGTGTCTTGATAGAGAAGAAGTGGAACCAGCAAGGCACATACCAAATGTTCTGGGATGACATTTGCTTATGAACGATACTACTCTAATATTTTTGAAGATATAGGCAATATAGCCTATGAAACATTCTGGATGAGATGTATGTCCGGCTATAGCCGAAGGAAGATCATTGCCGTAACTCAGGTTTGGAAATGTGCAGACAAGCTCTTGAGAAAGTTTGAAGAGGATGTAAAAATGTTGGAGGAGCTTTACAATCTGACATTATTTGTGACATTGTAGATATGCTATGAAAAAGAGACTTTTGGCGTTCCTTTCTCCCGTTGCAGTATTTGCCTATTCTTGGTATTTCCTCAAAAAAAATATTTTCTCTTACTTCATAAATAATTATTTTACTTTTAGATTTTAAATTTTCTTCCTTCGGAGTGAAGGGGATGTCTTAATTTTGCTTTTGTATTTTAGTTTACATTCTGTGATTTAATTAAGAGATTGCATTTGATGTTCTTTTAAAACTATGTAAGTTTGAAGATCATTTATTTATATGTGATCTGTATGTGTTGAAGTTTTTAGTGGCTAAGGCCTCATAGTTTGCATTTCAGCTTTTCTTCAGTAATCCTTTTTTTTATATAGGTATGACCTTGCAAGTCACATAGTTTATACATATGTTTCTCTTAGTATGTGCATGCTTTATCATGAATTTTTAGATTAAGAAAGTCATTGGGGGTCATTATGACCTGGGCAGTAAGGGATACCGGGCACTGGTAAGGAGACCGGTGCCGGTAATCCCTTAACGCCCTATTCCAAGGTCCCTGGGCGGGGACGATAAGGTACGTGTGGTCTGACCACACGTCCCTTACGGGTCCCGCTAAGGGACCAGGGCGCTAATAACGGGCTTGCCATTTGCGAGCCCTTTATTAGCGCCCTCCCCATTCCCATTGAGCCCTATTGGGGCTGAAATGGGAATGTGGAATGGTTTGTTCAATGGGGACTTACCAGTCCTGCTAGGGTGGGACTGCACCGTTAAGTCCCCATTGAACAACACCGGTGTGGGACCCGTTATTGGAGGCAGTCATGGCGCAAATAGCGCCATGACTACCACCAATCTCGGAATGAGGCCCATTGTTACTGTGGCATATAAGATTAGCTAACATTTCATTCAGGCTTGATATCCAAAAAATGTACTGTGCTAACCACAGATATATCACAACACAACAAAGTCTATACCCACCTAATGAAACTGTACTCTGATCTTCTTGTTTACGCTATATGAGCTGCTCAATACATCCCACATCACTCAAGAAGTTAGATATCAACCTCTTCCCTATGACCCCATATTAGTAACTCCTCTTGAGTCAGATTAGTGGAAGTGTTTGAATGTGGCCTTAAATATGACAAGTCTTATGATGGAGTGCAGCTGATCAATACTAATTTGGTTTTGATTTTGGCAAATAGTGAGGACATATGCAAGAGACAGAGAGAATTGTTCCCTGCATCGATACATGTCTTTGAAAAGAAGCAATTGTGCTGTTGAGCATCCCATCCTTTTAATTTCTGAATGTTTGTCAAAGTGGATGTTGGCAGTCATGTGGATACGTCTGGAAGCCAAAAACTGTAACAATTGCTCCACTGACTAAACTTTGCTCCACTTCAAGGTTACGTTGTAGAATTATTCTGTAGTTTAAAAACAACATTAACATTTGCTCCAAACCAGATGTGTTGGAGATATGTTTTTCTAAGCTAGTCGTGTTGTTGCTTGTTGACACATAGGAAGTGTAATGCCATGAACTTCCAGTTTGTCCATGGAGCTAATATGCACTATTGGTAGCCTTTCATTTTTTAACATTGTCTCATTGAATTGAGTAGAGCTGGCTGGGGTTGGCATTCAGGACATACATTATACTTTTTTGTGCTAATTGTTCCATGACATCAGGGGCAGATGTGTTGCACCCATATAACTCTGGGATGAGTCTACTATTTATGATAGATTGTGCATTGTTAGAAAGAAGACCAGTTTTAATGCATTTTAAAATATTAGCATAGGTGAGGTCTGCAGACTGACACATGTTTTGAGTAGTTCTATGTATTGGAAATGTATTTGTATTTGTTTTATTTGTGGAGCATACCTGGCCCAATGGCATCTGGGCGCATAGCTTATGTTACAGTTACAGGGAACAAAACAGGTTACAATGAACACAGTACAGTTGTACATATTTACAAGCATCAGGAGCACAGATCTGATGTTACAATTTACAGATGAACAGCGGGGTAAATGTACACATAGTTATATTTTACACGATAGATAGCATATGATGGCTTACACATCAAGGGAGACCAGCCAGGTCTTGGCTTTGTTTTTAAAGGAGTGGAATGATGGCTCATTCCTAGTGCTGCCCGCTTTTTGGAGTTTGTATCTTGGTATGTTGAGGCAGTGTATTTGGACAGATATCAAAGCGCGTGTTAAGGAGTGATGAGTGAATCGGTTGGCCAAGTATGCAGGGGCCTGGTTGTTCACACATTTGTGTGTGGGGGCGATTTTCTTTGGGTAACCGGTAGCCAGTGAAGGTTTCGTCTCGAGTCCGGAATGTGAGAAGATTTAGGAAAGTTGAGGGCAGCCCTGATGGCATTGTTTTGCGTAACTTTTTGCCAGAGATTTATATTTCCTATGATGCCAAGTGTGTTGCAGCTCTGTTTGTATCCTAGGGTTCTAAAAGTAGGTTCACCTTTTACTGGTGTTAATTGTCAGAGAGCTCCAAAGACAATAACGTGTTTTCCTCCAAATAATTCTTTGTAGTCCGTTTTAAGGACTTGCAATCTGAGGTGAATAAAAGTGACCATTGGGTTGTAAACCATGCTTACCTCATCTATTAGGAGCATTTTCATTTGTTTCAGAATTCTGCCTAGTTCAGTAGCAGCTTCTGCTGATAATTTGTAGTACTCTAATTTGTTTTGGTGTTCTACTGGAAGGAGCAGCAGTCAGTGTAAAGTAACACCTCCTATGCTGAAGGAAGCTAAACCTGTGGGGGCTGTTATAACAGCTGAAAGGTTGTTGTTTAAGTTTTGAAGGAATTTACTGATGATTTTAACTAAGAATGTTTTTCCAGAACCAGCTTCACCACGTACATAGAGAAGTTGAGGTGTATTATTTTGACAGCTACAAGTTTTACTTTCATGCTTCAACGCATGTTAAATTTCTTCAGGCACTTCTAGGTAAACGCTAAGTTCATCATTTAGCTGTGATTTCAGCATGGACAAGTTTTCTTCTGATTGTTCATATTGATTCATGGTGTTTTCTACCTCAGTCAAGGCTATTTCTGCTTCATTTAGAATGAGTGGCTCTCCAAGAGGTTCCTGGCTTCCTGTTAGAGAAGGTTGACGGTCCACAGGAATGTCTTCATTTAGTTGGGCTTGAACTTCTTTGTCTTGTTGGCGTTCATTGTCCGACATGTTTTTGTATTGCTTGAAATTGACATTTGTTATGCTGATTTTATTTGCATTGAATGGAGCTTCTAATGAGTCATGATTACCTAATAAGTCATATTCTTTTAAAAAGTTGCAGTAGGGTCATGTAGTAAACTTCTTTATGTTGACGAGTTTTCAATTATCATTTTAAATGATTAATTAGGATGGGTTTGGTAAGTTTGACAAGGCTTCCTTCACAAGCTAAGACCATGTATTTCCCACATTTTTCATCTGGTTTCACATTATTGTTGTAGGAGAAATGTTTGGCTATGTGGTACAGGCACATGTTTTCCAAATGAGTACTTCTGTTTGGGTAGTATCCATCTAATACATTGTTTTTTTAAAATGTCTTGGCTGTTGGGATCATTTATGGCTATTGTGTCTATGTCTTGGAAGGATTTCTGCACTCTTTTTCTGGATACAGCTGGACCAAGGCTTAGCGAGACTATGGGCCTCATTCCGAGGTGGGTGGTAAGGGATACAGGGTACAGATAAGGAGACCAGTGCCGGTAATCCCTTACCGCCCAATTCCAAGGTCCCTTAGCGGGAACCGCAAGGGACGTGTGGTCGGACCACACGTCCCTTACGGGTCCCATTAGGGGACCAGGGCACTAATTACGGGCCTGCCATTAGCAGGCCCGTAATTAGCGCCTTCCCAATTCCCATTGAGCCCTATGGGGGCTCAAATGGGAATGTGATTTGGAATGGGGACTTACTGGGTCCGCCTAGGGCAGAATATCTGGGTAAGTCCCCACTCCACCAGATCGGACACGATTTTGGAGGCAGCCATGGTGCTAATAGCGCCATGGCTGCCTCCAATGTAGTAATGAGGCTCAATGTGTTCAGATTTGCCACATACAGATGTACCTGTTAAAGGGTCTGCAGCTTTGTAGCATCCACATTCTCTATGCGACAGCATTGTTATGCCAAAGCTGTACAATTTTGTGATATTGTTTTGTCAGATGATATGTCATCCCAGAGGTCTTTTTAGTTCTGTTTTTCAGCTTTGTTGAGGCTGTGATATATCTTGCAACTGCAGTAGCATTGTTTGTATATCAGTGTCTGCATTCCACAAGAGGGCAATGATTGCATTGTAATAATTGATGCACTTGAAGCTTTGTTTCTTTTACTGCTGTATGTGCTTTTAGGTGATGTGCCTTTCACACTGTGGGCCTCATCATGAGTTGGGCTATGTAACGGCTGTAATACCGCCCAACTGTAATAGCACTAGCACCGACTGGTCCAGCAGTATTACCGCTGGATCACGGGTTGGGTGTTAACAGTAAATCCCCATTCCCCATTGGGTCCATTGGATTCAATGGGGCATTTTCAGAACGAATTATGCAGGCTAATACAGCCAGCGGTTATACAGCCAAAAACAGGGGCTTTTCACCACCAGAGATAGGCTGTAGGTAAAACAGCCCATTTAGCGCTCAACTGGTGATAAGGCAGCCCTTAAATGTGGCAGTAATACCGTTACCACCGCATTTAAGGGCTACAGCCCAACCCGTGATGAGGCCCTGTGTCTAACAGAATATATCAAGCTATTTACTTGTCCTTTTTTTGAAACTGGTCTAGGGAAATCAAAGCAGAATTTGGAGTAGTATTAACCTTTGTTTTTATATCTACACCAGCTGTATTTGCCACACTTAGGTTTTTGGTAGCATACAATTTGTGTACATAGCTCAGTATGTGTGGTTTCTGAAGGGATGTCACAGGATATGTATTTGTGAATAAACTGCAAAACAGTGACATCACTGTCATGACCAAATTTAGGAGCATCTGTTATCCACAAAAGCCTGTGGATGTGTGGTGCTCCTCTGGATTGATATTCTTTTCTCCAAAAGAAGTGTTCCACTTCTCTGAGGGGAGGGATATTGTTACTACAGATAAAGTGGAACATGGCAATAAAGCAGTGTTGAAAGTGTCTTGATACATTTACAGGCTTAACAGAACAGAGTTCTCCTGGTGCTTTTATGTCTATTCCTTCTTTATTTTGGTTTGTTATGTGTAAGTCGTTGTGCAAGTCATATTCTGCATATTCTGTATAACTTAAAGTAACAAACCATGTGGGTGGGCCAAGGTTTCTTAGCAAACAACGTACATCAGAGGGACGTCGGAACCAGTATTCTTTTGTATCATGCATGTTTGCCAAGAGTTTTGTGATATGTAACTGCAAAAATTCATCTTTGTATTTTATATTTTGAAGTAGTTGGGTAGCAGAGATGTTTAAAAAAAATTAGACCCTGTTTTTAATATGTGTGCAACTCTGTAACCTGGAGTTACTAGTTATCTTTCGACGAGGAGGTGTAATATGTTTTCTACATTTTGTCTGAATCTGGGGTCTTCAGAATACATTCGTAAAGAGCAAGATTCTGATGCTCCTATTTGTTTGGATCTTTCATCATATCTTCCTCCTTTTCCTGTAGAAAAGAGTAGTGGAAAGGAACTTGCTTCTATACTTTTCTCCCATATGCTGATTGGAGATCCTATGGTTGATGTATTTGATATGTTTCTAAAGCATTGTCTATGGTGTCTTTGGAGTGTAGTGGGTGAATTGTATACTGGTCCAAAATATTGGTTGCAGTAATAGGATATACACGTACACATTGGGCAGTTGGTGATGAATCCTGAATGATTTGGGTGGTTTCTCTGAGGTTCTCTTGCATGTTTATATCTTTGTAGTACTCCTTGTTTTCTTTTAGCTATTGTAGGACTGTTCTAACTTTGTTTAAGTCTACTAGTTGTTGCCAATTATTGTTGTCTTTTGTTGGTACACCATTAACACAGATAATCAAAGATTCATCTATTGGCTTTAGCACTCCTAGAGTTCTATATTTTCATTAAGATCTAAAGGCAAATATACTACTTTGCCATGAATGCCTTTTAATAACTCAGAAGGAGACAATTTGGCTGTTTTGGGTTGAAGGCATATTATAGCTTGAATTGGGTGTACCGTTAGGATTATAATGCTCTCATACAAATTATGCTGTTGGAGGGGTTTTGGAAGTGGGTATATTTCCAGGTTATTAGCGACAGCACGTGGTAGCATTTGGTTACAATCAAGCTTTATATTGCAGTATGTGCAAAGTATTGAAGGGGTCACTTATTTTGTTTTTATTTTCTGTTATAAGATGTAAAGCTAATTGGAACCATTGGGATTCCACATTTTTTTTTCTATTGTGTTAGTAATATCTACAATCGTTGTGCTCTTTTTATAAAAAGATATGCGCCAACATGCACATATTTGGTTTGGTACTTCAGCAGATGTGTTTTGAAACCTTGCCATTTCTTTTTGTATGTGTTTATTAGAAGATTGGTGTTTGTAAGGTTTTTGTTAATGATCTCTAAAGTTACTGAATGTTCTAAGTCATCTACACTTCCAAAATATTTACTTTGAATGTGTTATATTTGTTGAAGGAGTTATTACGCTGTTTCATGTAGGAGAATGTTATTAACATGTTGGAGTTGTAAAGCAAGAGTTGTGTCCTAACATTTTGATGTTCTGAAAGGTGCTTTTGCAAGCAGTTTCGGAAATGCAGGCTCATGAATGTCCTCACAGTCCAGTGTATTTGCACACTGGAGTCCATGGTTTGTAAAGTTGTTATTCTAACGTTGCCTTTCACTTTCAGATAGTGATTTAGGAATTGTTGTAATGATTGGAAGGATTTTTGGCATACATTATACATTGAGCTTCATGGCCATTTGTAGACTGGACAGAATGATTGGATGAAAGGAACAGTTCATTTAAAATGTGTTGGGGATGTGTTTTGCCATAATGGTGTCTTCTACCATGTCATACCGTCTGCTGTTACCATGTATGGCACTTGGGTTCTTGTGTTCTTGCTTATAAGCCTCTTCATTGAAATATGGTGCTTGTGTGAATCCATTCACCTTTACCAAAGTTTGAAAATATATCTATGTTGACATTGTGCATGTTTATAAGTACTTTTTGTAATGTACTGATTAATTGTGTTAGTGGTTTGATTGTGTGTAACATTAATATAAGCAATTTTCTTTTCAGCAGAATTGCGCTGTCAATTAGAGCTTCCAGAATTAATTTCCTGTGGTAATTGTTAAGGGTAGAGTGTGATTTCTCAGCTGTCTTCATAAGATAGTGAAATACTTTGCAGTGGACATTTTATTTTATATTACCTTTTTGGAATACTTCACTATGGCTATGTTAACATTGTTAGATATAGAGGTAGGGTCATTAGCAGTTTCTTCTTCTTTATACATATGTTTTCTTTTTTTTTTGAAGGGGGACACTAGTTTTTTTAGTGGTTGCTGGTTTACTTTGTTGACTGATTGTATTAGCAGTTTTGTTTCAGTGTTTGATATACATTCTGCTAGAGGTGGATGAGTATTTGGCATGCATTTATTTTGATTGGCTCTATTTTGTCTTTGTTTTCTGCAGAGTTGGTTTTTAGTAAGCATTCTGTTCTGTCTGTTGGAAAGAAAAGGAAAGGGTGGTTTTGAAAGTTGTGGAATATATACGTGTGTATTGTGAAGGACTGTGTGAATAAGATGGCAGACAAAAATAGAGGGTAAATTGCATAATGGTTTGATTGTTGTGGTTGGGAAGGTTGTAGGAGTTAGTGCGTAAGAGTGTGGTAGTGTGAATGAATAAGTGAGGACATTACAATGTTCTTACACTACTAGAGGGTGTTATAATAATGGTGTTTAGGTGAGAATAGAAAGAGTATATGATGAGGTGTAATGAGCAAGAGCAACATTTTTGATTTGAAATTAATTGTGTAGGCTACTATGTGGCTAACCTATACTGTACGAGTAACAGAATGAATACTGCTATAGTAATGCACTTACTTTGTAGGATGTGAAGAGTAGTTTTCCCCAGGTTGTTGTCTTCCTGGAGGTTGCTGTTCATTGCAATTGTGAAAGAAGAAAATTAGTGGGTATCAGCCTCATCAAGAGTTGGGCGGTAACGCTGGCGCTATTAGCGCCAGCGTTAATAGCCCTACCGCCAAACCCCCGGCGCTAATAGCGCGGGATCACGGGTTTGGCGGAACGGGTATTGCCCATTCTCCACTGAGCCCATGCGGGAATTCCCCATTTCCCATTGGGCTCAATGGGGAATTTTTGCGCTCTTACCGCTGGCGGATTTCCCGCCGGCGGTAATAGCGCGAAATTTCTGCGGAATTCCCCACCAGCTCAGAGCTGGGGGGAAACCTGCCAAACCCGTGATTTGGCAGACCCTTAAATGCTGCGGTAATAGCGCTACCGCAGCATTTAAGGGTAACCGCCAAACTCGTGATGAGGCCCAATGTATGGTAATGGTGAAGTAATTGTAGTACAAGAAGATATTTTTTACGAATGTAGGAAAAGTTGTTGGAAGGAAGAGTTGATTACATCATTACGAGTATGGTGGTAATCCTGCTGGTGCTGCACATGGGTTGCCACCAGATTCCTAATAATTTGTTGCTTGCCACCTAGCTTCCTGATGCCACCAGGACATTACAGGTTTTGTTGGCCTGGGAAGTCAGGTCCCGGAAAATCTTAGTCCCTATTCCCGTGCAGTACCATAGGACTCTACAGGAATGGGGACACGGGTGAACTGGCTCTGTTGGTAATGGGTCCGTTGGTCCCGTGATAAGTATGCGTAACAGGGCTGCAGCAAGAAAGTCTGACATTTCTATACAATGCAAAATGGAAAATGCTGAGCATTTAAAAAGCTGTCCTTTTTGGGAGGCTGTACATGAAAGTTGAAACATGATTTTCGGCATTTACAGCAGCACTGTTTGTATCTTTTCCATTAGAAAAAGAAGTGGGAATGGAAAATATGTGTATTTTACTATGTTGTTATTACATGCATACTTGCCAATGTAATGCATTCCAATGTGCAATTGCTTATTAAATTATGTGTTTTTGTTTGTTTTGTAATGTGGGAGTTGTGGTTGCACATTTTGCATTAGAAAAGGAGCACTGCAAGTCCCAGAAAGCAGAGAAAAATGTAGGAGCCAATTAAGCATGTACAGATTAGAAAGCGGAATGTTAGCAAGTATGTTTGTGCGTCAAAGTTAATAAAATTGCACACACCGATTGTTATTTAAAAATGTTGCACCAATCGTTCCAATTTATTTTTTTTTATTTTTTTTTAAATTACACACAGTACCGTTGTAAATGTATACATGCATTTATTAGTTGTACTTGGAATGGTGCTGAAATAAATAATTTTAAATGCATTGCATTTTGCCATTTTTTATTCCATGCATATGCCATGCTTTACTAACATTCATACAGTTTTCGTTTTGACTTTGGATTGTCAGAGTTTTAGTGTAACTTAGTTAGTCGGAGAAGTGGTATTAAAAATGACAGAATGAAAGAAAAAAATAACACTTATTATAATGGGTCATATTGGCCAGAATGCATGTATTATCAATATAATATAGGATCTGTCATTTCAACACGCTGTAGACATTTTTTAAATGGGGTTTTCTTTTCTTTCACAAAAAAGAAACAGACAGTGATGTTGGAATTGAAAATATGTATTTTTAAACTGTTATGAAAATGCTAATTAAAATAAAACTTTGTAACCAGACAGCATTGTAAGTAATTGCCACTTTATGGGACACAAGATAGTATGATTATTGAGTAGGTTAATGTAGGGTAAGTGGCAGGAACGTGTTTATACACATTTGTAAATGAGTTAAAAATATAATTTAACAAATTTAAGCATTCCTGTACCTTGTCTTGATAGATGCAGATGTGGTTGAATCTGCAAATAGAAATCTTTGCGATTTTGTTTTAGTAGATCTTGATGCAGGTGCTTGTGAGTAACTGGAGATGTACTCTGAGAGTTCAAAAGTAAAACTGAAGTGTTGAACTAGTTGTTAGATGGAGAGTTTTTGGATGTGATTGGTGGATGGGTGTGTGACGACTGCTTGAAAGTAGCCAATGAGCGAGTGCTACAAAGATTAAAGTGGAAAGGAAAGAAGGTCTGCTCTGTGTTACAGGGTCAATGGACTGCACGGTAGTCTGCGGACAGGGCATTCCACATCCAGGTCTGTTGATAAGGCTATCATGGAAAGGGGATTAGCTAATGAGGTGTTCTGGTTGTGGCTTATAGGAAGAGTGGGTAGCAGTTATTTTCCTTGCTGTGTGTAGGGAAGATAGCTGTGGTTGTTGAGATGATAAGGCTTACTGTGTGGATGGTGGGTGATTCTTGGTGAGTCTGAAAAGGTACACAGAAATGTGTGGCATTTCTGCTTACATTGGATTGGATGGAAAGGAGGTTTCATGGTATGGTGTGCCTGGCCAAAACTGGGAGAGTTTATTTGCACATTACAAAAACATGTTTCATTTTCAGTGTCCAGATGGCATTGTGGTTCATTGTGGAGGACATAGTTTGGGCTGTATCAGTGCAATATCTTTGCAGATTGCATTGACACATATGCTGAAAGCACTAATGGAACTATTTCCATGTGGAAAGATCATCTTTTTTCACACACCTCCTAAGGCAGTATGGAGATTCACCAATGTGTTTTTTCCCCAACTAGATGCAGGAAGGCTCCTTGTGAGTTAAGGGGTATGTTCGTTTTTTATTGGTGTTAGGATGACATTCTTCCCTAATGAGAACATTCTGCCAGATGGTGGACATAATTTTTTCAGTGATGGCATGACATTTTGGTAATGCAATCTTTCTTCAAAACATTGAAAATGCACTCTGAAAGATCCTGTGAAAATGATGCAGAGTGCATGTGAGTAGTTGTATGAAAAAACAACCTAAAAAGCTTTCCAAAAAAATCAAAACTGAAATAAAGAAAAAAAAGGTTTTCAGAACCACCACTCAAGATTAAATATCTTATATTGGGGCTCATTGCAAGTATGCCGGTCTGGAAACAACAGTGCTGGTAAGCTTACGGCACTGTTGTTTCCCAACCGGCATACTACGAATCTGCCTGCCAGAGCCGCTGTGCCTGACAGGGCAGACCCTGACGGACCCAGCGGCCATGGTAGGCAGACCATCACAGAAGCACTGTCACCGTTAATAATGGTGCCGGTGCTTCCGGGGTCCCCATTCCCATGGAGTCCTATAGGACTCCATGGGAATGGTGACTTACAATTTACTGGTGCCTGACTTTCCGGAACGCCAGTGTTGTAATACCCCAATGTTTCCAGCAAGTCCGGTGCCAGTAAATATGTACGGGTCTGGTGGAAACCTGCCGGTAGTACCGGCACGTTTACCGCCAGACTCGTAATGAGCCCTATTGTGTTTAATTTCCCTCCCCACACCCTACAATTGGATTATCTGTTCGCAGACACCATGGTGCTCTGCGGACGGCATATGCCACATCCAGGACTTTTGCATTGTCCATAGAAGATGCCAATGTGGTCTCCAACATGCACAAAAAAACCGGCAGGTGCTCTCTCCTGGACAGCCAGATTGAGAATGAGGAGCAGTAATGGGTGGGTCCCTTTAAAGGGGCTGTCCATGGACTGCATGACTGTCCGCGGACTATCGAGCCAGAAATGGCACTCAACAAGTTATAAAAAGTTGCTAGATCAACTAAGAAACAGTCTAGGAGCACTGCAAGGGTAGAGTTTTAGATTGAAACACCCCAAAAATGCAATTTTAAACTGTCCGGGGGTATGGACACTGTCCGTGGACACTTCTGTCATGCCACACATGTGGGGTCACCCCTATTGGGCTGGAGATGATGTACGCATGCATGCCAGCATTCCGCAGGACAACAGCGGAGTCCCCAAACTAATTAAAAGTGCACCACAACAGAGCGGACATGTCCGGACAGACACAGTGTCTGGGGACACCTCCATTTTGGCTACGGACAGCCGGCCGTACAGTCGCGCAGTCCGCAGACTCAAAATTTAGCTAAAAATAAATAAATAAAACCTGCAACAGTACACACACACACACACACATATTTATTGAAAACAAAAACATACATTCCATTAGGAAAGAGATGGGGAATCGGAAACATATGGAACAATTGGGATTTTGGACAATGTTGATGAGGGTAGGAAGGGATTGAGGTTTCATCATAGCGTCTTTTATTTAGGGAATTTGATGGGGATTATTGGTTGGGACAAAGTGAACAGGCACAGGGACAAGTCAGGCAGTGATATTGAACAATTTCCTTCACATGATTTTTCACAAATGCCCTCAACTGCTTACAATTATTATTTAGTTCATCCATTTTTGCTGATAACTTTGTCAGTTCATTCGGTGCATTTGGAATTAAGGGCTGTCTGTGCCCATCTTCAGGTTCACTCAAATGTAATTCAGGCCTGGTTTCCTCATTCCCACTATGTACTGCTAAAAATAAAACCATGTTATAGTGATATACAAATGACATCACTTTTTAATGCTTTGAAAATGCATTATGTACCATTACAGCTGTTTTCTTCACTCATTTCCTCATTGGGGAAATGTTTCACCAACCATTCCAGTGTGCTTGCCATTTCTGTTCAAAGAAAACAATAGTGCTATTTCTATTTTTAAGGTATGTATACATAATAAATGGTAATGGTACAGAAAGAAAATCTGTACTTACTATTGAGTAAAATATTTGTGGCTTTTCAAGTACATAATTCCTATAACTATACATTTTTGGATGTAGTACATATATCTCTTATTGTTTCATTTATAAGTCTTTGCCCATTGCAGGATACAACAATGTAAGGTAAATCCTGTGCTTTTGGGCAGTGTGAATGCTGTCCGAAATCCGTAGACATTTGTGCGGTTGCAGACTTTACATCTATCACAATAGAGGAAAGGGGAGGGGGGCAGTATGATGTGAGGAATATGTAGAAAAATGAAGGGCATCCTGGTAAAAACCCATGAAATTCTGTGAAAGATTTTGTTAAAGGGATGCCATGGTTAAGTTGCATTAATAAAAAACTAACAAATTCAGTGGAAAAACTTTTTTTAAAGGGATGGTTACAAGTAAAATTGAACACTCCCAAGAAATTCATCTTCTATAGAGTTTGGTTATAATGCTGTGTTCTTCCTTTCATTCGTGCTACCCATTGTGTATCGGTGGCCGACAGCCTGGTACCTTTTTCATTGGATGTTGTGAATGCTATTAGCAAGTATCCAGAGACTCAACTCTTTTGCTGAAATGCTGCTCAAAATGCTGTAACTAGATTTATCTTTCATGTTCCAAAATTCTCTTCGAACTATAACTTTTGGAGATCTCTTCACTGTTTTCCTGTCATGCAGAAATGTGTGTTTAAGAACATTTGCTTGGTCTGTAAATGCATTCGTGTTCTAGCCCCATCATATTTATCTGATAAGATCTCTTCGGTCTACAAATCAATATTTACTGGCTGTACCGTTATCTCGTTATATATTCAGAGAGGGCAGGTGTTTTTTCTGCGCTTGGTCGCTAGCTCTGGAAATCACTCCATGTTACTCTCAGAAGAATAGTCTCTATAACCCTATTGCAAATTATTCATAAAAATCCTCTTTTTATATAATTGCCTACTTTTCATGTGCTCCCCCTTCATGTTGCTCTTTACATGTGAAAGAATCTGTGCCTAGATGCAGTTAATGCCTCCAGGCTGCTTGTAGTGCAAAACAAATTCTCAAAGCCAATCAAATCAAACCACAAAGTAACAAGGCTTACAAGCATTTCGACCAGGGCCAGTGTTCACTGTGTTTCCTACTTCAGAAGATGGAGTAAGAGTGGCCACTCTGTTGCCTTATCCTGAGGGAGGGTTCCCAGAGTTGAAGGGGGCATTTGTAGCTTTAGTGAAGGAATACTCTTCTGGTTTGTCTGTGCATCAGGACTTCAGGAGTCCCACACCAAGCAGGACTCTATAATGCATATCCTGTG
The DNA here is from genome assembly GCF_040938575.1 of Ambystoma mexicanum. Taxonomy (NCBI): domain Eukaryota; kingdom Metazoa; phylum Chordata; class Amphibia; order Caudata; family Ambystomatidae; genus Ambystoma; species Ambystoma mexicanum. The sequence continues at coordinate 1,368,038,380 of NC_090931.1, forward strand.
TGTGTTACACAAAAGATATGCAGGAAGAGGTCCCTGCTTGTGTTGATACTGACAGAGGTGTGCCCATAGGTACTCTAGTTGAGAAAGGAGGCTTCTACACTACAAAGAGAGGGGGTGGACTCTGGCTGCCTCTTCCTCTGAGACATTAACAGGTGTCGCGCTAGCATACATGGAACCAAGTCTACGCTAGTAAGACTTGTGATATTTTTGTAATAGAACCAAAAAACAATTTTTTGCAGGTGCTTGAAAATTTTTATTTGGGACACACCCCAATTTTTTTTTTTAAAAAAACATAAATAAACTAAAAGTCCATTGTCATCAATTGTATTTTCATTATATTATGTCAGCATATAATGTCAACAATACATAGTAGTTAATACAGCGAGGTTGTCAAATGCAATATTATTTGTTCATGCATTGAGAAGGAGTCGACACTCGATTGTGTTTCCAGCTATAAAAACAACACAGATGTAGATGGTGGGCTGATTTATAGCTTTCCTCAGGACTGTGAAATCGGGTAGTCTTTTGTGTGTTTCTCTGACCAAGCTGTGGATGAGGAACAAAAAAGGGGGACATGTGCTGTTAAAAAGGTTCTATAGAATAAGGAACTGAGAGAACATGATGCTAAGCTCAGACATACCTGTCTTCGACAGTATTTTGTCTCAGGGCAGGATGGTGCGTAGGGAATGGCGAATCCGAGTGTGCCAGACCAGGTAGTGATTATTCTCTGGAGTTGCAGGAGAGGTATCCGCTGCAATATGTAGGACGTAGCATGTATTAGATGCAAGTATCCTATTAGTGTCATGAAAATTAACACTGTGCACATGAGAAATTAAGGTGCTATTTGCCTTTTATTGGCCGGTACAGATTGTAATTAGCTGTGCGTAGACAAATGTCTCATATTGTATTGTGTAGACAATATATCAAAAAGGGGGATGTCAATAGGCTATTATGGTCCCTTTAGTATCAATACTTGTAACACCCCGAAGGGGAGGACGAGATGCTTACCTTCTCGTACTGGGAAGAGCTCCTGAAGTGAGCTGTGTCGCTGATCGTGTTCCGCGCATGCGTGGTGTCACGTCAGGGGAGAGTGCGACCAGAAAAAGGTGAGCTACATGGTTAGCGCATGCGTGAGCATATAGTGGTGGAAATTCGCGCATGTGTGGGGAAAGAAAAAGTACGTGCGTACATAGCTGGGATACTGTTGCTATGTTGCATCAACGATGGGCGTAGTCTATCTGCACAGGGGATGGGTCCCGTGATTTGCAATGTATACAGGGGAGCTGTGTAGTCTATATGTTTTCCACAGTACAATGCGGTCTACATTTTCTACATGTTGAGATTAAATTACAATAATGCAGAGCACGTACATATATATTGATCATGCTGACATTCACATACATAGAAATTTGCAACTCATTCTGTCCTATGTAACATGATAATTGGTTAATGAGGAGAGTAGGGAATTATCCTCATGGGAGGTGATTAAAGTGTGTTTAGAAGAAAAGATTCCACTCAATGCAGATGTTTAATCCATTCTTCACCGTATCTAATCTGTGGATTCATTTCTGTTCCAATTTTCTCAAGGCTAGGTCTCTGTCCCCTCCTCGTTCCTTTTCATCTATGGTTTGGATGATCGCCCATTGAAAATCTGTGTATTTATGTTTGAGTTTGCTGAAGTGGGCCACCAAGGGTTTGTCTTCAACAGCGTTTTTTAAGCATGATCTGTGTTCGCAAATACGTTGCCTCACCTCTCTTTTACTTTTGCCGATGTATAATAGGTCACACGGGCACCGTATTACGTAAATGCTCCACTTGGTACGGCAATTGGTGAAGGTTTTGTACTTCCATTCTAGGCCATTAAGCGAGATGGTTTTCTGGTCCTTCGTCAGATTGCAGACTGAGCAGTTGCCGCATCTGTGATGTCCAATGACTGGAGGGAGGTCCCATAGGTTGGTCTGATTGGATTTTTTTGTGGAGCCTGGGTATGTGTGTACTAGGCGATCCTTTATATTCTTACTCCTCTTGAATGCGAATCTAGGCTTTTTGGGGCTAAAATCTTCTGTTTGTAGAAGTTTCCAATTTGATAGCACCGATTTTCGAATGCAGTTGCTTATTGGGGTAAAAGTGGTGACACATGTCATTTTTTCAGCGAGTTCCACTCTTGGTCTCTTGGTAAGACATGTTTCTCTACTCATATGTCTTGCTGTCCTTCATGCTCTACGTATGATATTGGGTGACCTATTATACATCGGCAAAAGTAAAAGAGAGGTGAGGCAACGTATTTGCGAACACAGATCATGCTTAAAAAACGCTGTTGAAGACAAACCCTTGGTGGCCCACTTCAGCAAACTCAAACATAAATACACAGATTTTCAATGGGCGATCATCCAAACCATAGATGAAAAGGAACGAGGAGGGGACAGAGACCTAGCCTTGAGAAAATTGGAACAGAAATGGATCCACAGATTAGATACGGTGAAGAATGGATTAAACATCTGCATTGAGTGGAATCTTTTCTTCTAAACACACTTTAATCACCTCCCATGAGGATAATTCCCTACTCTCCTCATTAACCAATTATCATGTTACATAGGACAGAATGAGTTGCAAATTTCTATGTATGTGAATGTCAGCATGATCAATATATATGTACGTGCTCTGCATTATTGTAATTTAATCTCAACATGTAGAAAATGTAGACCGCATTGTACTGTGGAAAACATATAGACTACACAGCTCCCCTGTATACATTGCAAATCACGGGACCCATCCCCTGTGCAGATAGACTACGCCCATCGTTGATGCGACATAGCAACAGTATCCCAGCTATGTACGCACGTACTTTTTCTTTCCCCACACATGCGCGAATTTCCACCACTATATGCTCACGCATGCGCTAACCATGTAGCTCACCTTTTTCTGGTCGCACTCTCCCCTGACGTGACACCACGCATGCGCGGAACACGATCAGCGACACAGCTCACTTCAGGAGCTCTTCCCAGTACGAGAAGGTAAGCATCTCGTCCTCCCCTTCGGGGTGTTACAAGTATTGATACTAAAGGGACCATAATAGCCTATTGACATCCCCCTTTTTGATATATTGTCTACACAATACAATATGAGACATTTGTCTACGCACAGCTAATTACAATCTGTACCGGCCAATAAAAGGCAAATAGCACCTTAATTTCTCATGTGCACAGTGTTAATTTTCATGACACTAATAGGATACTTGCATCTAATACATGCTACGTCCTACATATTGCAGCGGATACCTCTCCTGCAACTCCAGAGAATAATCACTACCTGGTCTGGCACACTCGGATTCGCCATTCCCTACGCACCATCCTGCCCTGAGACAAAATACTGTCGAAGACAGGTATGTCTGAGCTTAGCATCATGTTCTCTCAGTTCCTTATTCTATAGAACCTTTTTAACAGCACATGTCCCCCTTTTTTGTTCCTCATCCACAGCTTGGTCAGAGAAACACACAAAAGACTACCCGATTTCACAGTCCTGAGGAAAGCTATAAATCAGCCCACCATCTACATCTGTGTTGTTTTTATAGCTGGAAACACAATCGAGTGTCGACTCCTTCTCAATGCATGAACAAATAATATTGCATTTGACAACCTCGCTGTATTAACTACTATGTATTGTTGACATTATATGCTGACATAATATAATGAAAATACAATTGATGACAATGGACTTTTAGTTTATTTATGTTTTAAAAAAAAAAAATTTGGGGTGTGTCCCAAATAAAAATTTTCAAGCACCTGTAAAAAATTGTTTTTTGGTTCTATTACAAAAATATCACAAGTCTTACTAGCGTAGACTTGGTTCCATGTATGCTAGCGCGACACCTGTTAATGTCTCAGAGGAAGAGGCAGCCAGAGTCCACCCCCTCTCTTTGCAGTATAAATTCGTCCTCCTGACTCAGGCCCCTCTATAAAATACAAAGAGGACCCCCCCTTTTCCCTTCTTCAAAAGGCTTCTACACTAGACAGAGTGAGAAGGGAGGTGATGTACATTGCCACTGGATATGGTCCCCTTTCCACAAAACTCCATGTGGCCTTTACCTCAAATGTGTCCTATGATTGCTGACTTAGGGATAGCCCTGAACTCCAGTGTGAATCCTGAAGGCAATCAAGTGTTACTATGCTGTCTCTGGACAGGGATAGTTCTCCTTTATCTCTCTGTGTGTCAATGGACAGGGATCCAGGTGGAACTACTCTAAAAATGCTCCCTCAGGTTTTCAGCCTAGCATTGACAGAGAACTCATGAGCAAGATATGTGCAGATGGCCTTGCACAAGCAACAGAAAGGACTTTTATGTGGACAAATGAGGTATCCAACCCTATAAGGAACTGCCATCTGGAAAGGATGCAAAGCCCTGTTTTTTTTTTTATTAAATGATGTGGGTAATTCCATCTACCAAAGGGTATTCTGCATATATATGAAAACCAAAACAAAAAATGAATAAACTGGAGAGGACACTGACAGCCCCAGTACCAATGGGAAAGCCCCCACGGCACCTGGACAGGTGACACCAGATAGAGTGGAACACAGGCAGCACCCATAGAAACTGAGTCAAGAACTTCTGCCAATCCCACCCAACATCCTCACTCGCCCCTTAGGTGCTACTAGGTACCACAGTGTTGTGGAATTGTCGGGATATCGACATTCACCACACTAGCTGAGTTGTAGACATGGGCAGGTCCACTGGCCTTATGAGTGGGAAGGGAGGACAGATGGGTTTGTGAGGGAGGCTGGTGGAGGTTGGGGCCAGATGTGAAAGGGACCTTGAATGCCGAATGGGCCCAGATCAAGACAGAGGCGCAGGGTTGCCCCCACACATCACCTGGTGAGTCTACACAAGCCCAGTGCCTCAATTGAGGATAGAGAGGCCAACTAACCGATTCCACTAACAATTTTCCCCTTCTGCATACACCCCTCAAACTCCAAACCACACCCAACCACAGACCTACAGCACAACAAACCGCACAACCTTCACTACATTGCAACAACTAAACAAAAAACACACATGGACTTGCACAACAGCACACAGTGAATACCGGCCGAAACACCCCAGGCCCAGCCAACGGACCCACCGGGCTGGGGCTGCCAACAGCACATCACGACGCTCTTGCACTTTTCCAGCTTCCTCCCACTAACTCACTTCCTCTTTCAGAGCTGCCAGAGCGCCAGCGGACCACTCCGCTGGTGGAAGTGTGCGGTACAAATGTCCTTTAACATTAACATTAACATATAAAATTCCCCTCTCACAAGCTCCATGCCAAAAGCATACAATTCATCTGTAGCCTGCTGCATCAGTATTCATCAAACCAACCTGTACCTCAGCCCAATCCATCCCATATCAATCACTCTGCGACTCACTCTCTCTCCACGTCTACACCACTGCTCTCGACAGAACAACTTCTCTTAACAACAAACTGCCCCTCCTCTCACTGCCACAAAATCCAAAGCCCTATAAATCACCCCTCTGCCCGCCATGGCAACAACAACTCCACCAACCTTTGACGCCTTCACACCAATCTCAAGAGACAAATTTCTTGACCTTCCCTTGGCTCGGAAACCCTCTGGCTCCCCCCTTGACCCCTGCCCCGCCTCAGTCCTCAAAGAAATATTCTCATCCACCTGCGCAGGAGAGTACTGAAGAACAATCCTAAACGACTCCCTCAACTCGGAAATCTTCCTCGATGCCTTCAAAATTGCACATGTCAAGCTTCTTCTAAAAAAACATCCCTCGACCCCCTCAACCCCAAAAACTACTGCCCCATCTCAAACACCAGGTTCCTTGCAAAACTCATTGATCAATCCTCATACTCCCAACTAAACGTGTTTGTCGAATCCAACAACCTCCTTGAACCCACACAATCAGACCTCAGACCACGATACAGAACTGAAACCACTCTGGCGTCAATCTGGGATGATTTTAAGATCACTGCAGACTCTGCAGGATGTGCTGCACTAATCCTCCTAGACCTCTCTGCCACCTTCGACACAATTAACCACTCAATCCTACTTGACCACCTCCATGCCCTAGGAATCTGTGGAAACATACTCAAATAGATAGCCTCCTTCCTCAACAACAGTAAACAAATAACCCTCCTCTCCACCATTGCCACGGCCGCTCGACCAGTCAATACTGGAGTACCACAAGGAGCATGCCTATCAGCCCTCCTGTTCTAACTCTATATGTCCACCCTCCCTGGAATAATCGGCCCACACAATATCCTGTGCTACAACTATGCCAATGACACTCAAATAATCCTAAAACTCCTCAACTCAGACTCCAGCTCTCAGCCCAACCTCACAGCCTGCCTCCTTGACATTGATCGTTGGATGGCTACAAACCACCTCCTCCTAAACCCCACTAAAACTGAAATCATGGTGTGCGGAAACACCAGACTTTTCCTCCACCCTCTACCTTGGCCCACATCCATGGGCAAACCACCTATCACCTCTACCACAGTAAAAAACCTTGGATGCACTCTGGACTCTGACCTAACCCTCTCTCGCCAAATCAACAATGCATCTAAGTCTTGTCATTACTACTTCAAATTTCTTAGATGCATTTTTCCCTACCTCTCCTTTCCGAACAGACTTGCTGCTGTTAAGTCTATTGTAATGTTGAGACTGGACTACGCTAACTACTTTTACCTCAGAGTCCGGGCATTCCACCTCATTAAATTACCAAGAGCACAAAATGCTACCTCCAAAATGCTACGAGCACTGGGCCCAAGAGATCACACCTCTCCAGCTCTCAGAACACTCCACTGGCTCCCAGTTGGACGAAGGTCCACTTTCAAGACCCTGTGCATCACCCACCGAGCAGTGCACAAGACCGGCCCTGTGTACCTGCAAGACAAGCTAAAACCCTTCCACCCAACATGCACTCTAAGATCAAGCTATGCCCTTCTTTTTTTCCAACCACCAACTCGGTCCGTATAGGAGGATCCTTCTTCTCAGCCTTGGCCCTCACTCTATGGAACTCGCTGCCACACATCTGACACACCGAACACTACTTGTCATTCCACAAACTACTAAAAACGTGGCTCTTTCCATAACACTGATGACCACCCAAAGGTGTGTCCAATCCCCCCAGCAACCAAACGACGAAACACAATGAAGCTGTCCTACCTGGTGCTCACCCACATGATAGGATAGAATGGATGAATTGGAGGGAATGATTGGAGTGAATGGAGTTGATGGATGCAGTAAACATAATGTCAGAATTGATCCAGTAGAGAAAATAAAGGAGTACCTGGAGTGGATGGAACGGATAGAGTGACTGGAACGGATAGAGTGAATGGAACGGATCGAACGGATGGAGCGGATGGAATGGATGGAACGGCTGGAGCGGATGGAGCGGATGGAGCGATTGGAACAGATGGAACAGATGGAACAGATGGAGCAGATTCAGCGGATGGAGTGGATGGAAAAGATGGAACGGATGAAGTGCATTTTATGGACGGAAAGGATGGAACAGATGGAACGGACAGAGTGGATGGAACAAATGGAGTGGATGAAACGGATGGAGTGGATGAAACAGATGGAGTGGATGAAACGGATGTAGTGTGTTAGGGAGAATTCTCCAGAATGGCTAATTTCCCTTACCTTTTGAGTCCCTCAGCAGTTTTGCTGGATTTCTAGGGTTTTACCTAGTAAGCATGTGAGCATTTATTTTCCACTCTTCCATTTTTTTTGCTGTGTGTTGTACATTTTTTTGCTCATGGGCTATGGAGTCTCACCCACCCCGTAGGCATCATCTGTGTCACCCAGCACCTTCAGTGCAGTGACACAGGGTTGTCTTTTCAGACTTCCCATTTTAAATTCCATTTTCTTGGACTGACTACTGTCTACCAGAACATGTAAAGTTACCATTGACTTTACTAGTCTTTCTAAAGTTACAGACCCAGTACACCCTATCTTCCAATAAAGTACTGGAGGGGTTAATAGTTATCCCCTTTTGTCTGATTCTCATGGAACATTAGTTTGTTCCCTTTTCTCTTAAGATTTGGCTGGTGGCAGTGGTATCTACCATTTTTATTCTACCGCAAACTATGAAAATACCCTCAGTACCATTAGAGGCGATGGTGGTAGCCTCAAACACAAACCGGGTAATCCATTTTTAATTTTACTTGGTTTCGGTTGAGTTGTTTCACCATATCTTTTTGTAAAGGTATTTGTAGTGTTTTACTCTGTGCACAAAACCATGTTTGGTACCTTTGTTCACTGTCCTTTGGCAGGCTTCTGCACAGAAGCCCTCCTTAGGTGCTTGAGTGTCTGGGTGGGCAGGATGTGAGGGAGGGGTTTGAGGCCCCCTGCACAGGGTCTCCTTGAAGACCCAAGTCACACTGTTTTATTGGCTAGGTGGCTGCCCTGCCAGGACAGCCACCCTGCTGTGTGATTGACAGCCAGGCTGTGTGAATATGGGATCTGGTGCATAAAAAGCCAGTCTCTGGGACTGGAAGGCAGAGTCACCGCTGGAACGAGGGAACCAATGAGAAGCTGAAGGAAGATGGCTGCTGCAACTACTGTACAACTAGTGAAGCCCTGCTGCAGGTCTGAATCGCCTGAAACTTTGATGACAGAGGAGTTCTTCAAGGAATCTTCTTCCCTTGAGCTTGGTGGGAACAACCAGCTCGCCAAACACCAGTCACTGGTCCTCATCCTGGTTGAATTTAATGTGCATCGCTGCAGTAGATCGGATAGCCACTGGGAAGAGAACCAGTTTGGGTTTTAAGGAGCGCACCTTTTATTCATCGTTTTGCTCCACTGCTGGTTTCTTCCCTGGGCAGTGCAGGACCCTCCAGCCGTCCTTCTTGTCACCATCGCTGAAGCTTCAGGAACCGTGAGCCTGCAGGAACTACCAGGAACAACTGCCTCAGCTACAGCATTCTTCTTCTTTAAAGGTACTGTGCAAATTTGGTTGTCCGTTTCATCCGACCGCAGTGAAAGCGGGGGAAATCTTTCAGCTCTTTCAAGGCTTGTCCTTCTCTTCTCCTCTGATTAACTTTTCCAACGACCAACTTTGTTTTGAACTCTTGGCAAAGACTTAACCGCAAACTACTTTGAACTGTGTAATCCTCTGCAAAGACTCTGAACCATTAGCATTGGCCCAGACCTCTTGACTTGAATCCTAGTTGTAGTAGCCTTTTCTAGATTGCCCTGCCTATAACTTGTTGCTATGTATTTGAATAACCTTGTCTTTTCCTCCCTTTTAAATTGCTGGAGTGCCATTTTGCTCACACTTCATTTTGAGCCTAAATTGTCCAGAATTGACTGGGCATTATTCTAGTATATTATGACTGTGATTTGATTTTCTGCTGCTTTATAATAGTGAACTGTTATATAAGTGATGATGTAAATAAATGTATATTCTTTTACTCAGAAACTTTGAATCAGTGTTTGTCCTTTGTGTAAACTCTTGTACTGCTCACTTTACTCTTGAGATAAGTCGGGATGCTCAGCCATCGCTACCATTTTACTGTGAAGTACAGGCTTGTACCAAAGGTGAAATTGTACTTACCACTTGTAGTCTTAATTGTGTCTAGTGTTCCCAAAGGGTACTGCATATGATTCTGCCTAACAGAGTGGATGTAACGGATGGAGTGGATGGAGTGGATAGAACAAATGGAGTGGATGGAACGGATGGAACGGATGGAATGGATGAAATGGATGGAATGGATGAAACTGTGTTAGGCAGAAACCTGTGCAGTTCCCTCTGGGACCACTGCAAAAAGTTTAAGACTACAGGAGTTAGCAGTAAACCCAATTGGTAGCAGCCTGCACCACCCAGATTTACCTGGTAGCTGTGGCGGAGCAGTCAGACTTCTCTCAAGACGAGTTAGGCAGTATTTAGAGTATACAAGATAGGGCAATTTACACAGTAGAACAAGCTGACATGGTTCAGAGCTTCGGTGTAAAGATATATAATTATTTATTTAAAAACACATCTATGAAAAACACACTGGCACTAATATGGCAAACAACTACAATCACAGTTACTATAAGTATATATCAATCCCATAACAATATTTCGACAAGTCTAGGTTCAAAGACACCACTTATTTGCAGACAGAGGTGAGTGCTTTAACCCAGATGGCACTCTAGTATTCGTTAGAAAGGGAGAGAAAAAGGCAGTGTATGAAACCAACTCAGTACCAACACTTTTACGAGCAAATGCAAGGCAAGCAAGGCAGGGTCTACTGTAGATTACAAAGTTCAGAGGCCAGGCCCACTCGGAGAGAGGCAAGGCGGTATGTCCCAAAAATACCACAGTGGAAATGCGCTTCAAGGCTTTGTAGCAAAATGTCACAGAAAGGTTGGACCAGTTTTAGAACAAAAGTTAAGAAGGTCTGGAGGCGACCCAGTGGAAAGGTAAGGATTTAAGACACTTCACGCTAACCGTTTCAAGGGAAGCCAGGCGGACACAGTACATTGAAAGTGAAGAGACAGCTCCGGCGGGGGCAGTTGTTCCTGGTGGTGGATGCAAGTTGGGGCTTTGCCAGAAGAAGAGATGATCTCGTCGTCGAGGAAAGTTGAAGATCGTTGCACCACCAGGGAAGAGACCAGCCGCGGAGTGCTCAGTCACAAGGCACCACCTTTTGGCCACGGTACAGTGGTTAGTGGCTATCCGTTTGCCGGGGTGCTCAGTACGTGCAATTCGACCACTAGACGTCCTGGAAGCGAAGAAAAAGCAAGGGACTGGTTGTTCCCACCAGTCAAGGGAAGTGGTGAGTCGGTTCAGCAGGACTCCACCAGAGGTGTCGTCATTGCAGGTCGGCTCAGCTTTACCCTCATCGGATTCTTAGGTCCTGTGGCAACTTCTGAAGTTCCAGTCCCCAAAGCCCTGCTTTTATGCAGAAAACCCCCATTCATTCAGCCTAGCTGTCAATCAAACATGCTAAGTGGTGAGCGGGGTGGCTCACCACTTGGGCCAATCACACCAGAGTGCGACTTGAGTTGGCAAGGCAACTCAGTCCAGGGTGCCTAAACCCCCTCCCACACCCCCTGTGGTACCCAGACAGAATGGCACCACTCTGGAGGGCTTCTATGCAGAAGCCCGTCAAAAGTGGAACAAAGGGCTCAACCTTTGGTTTGGAGTTACAGAGGCGAACACATACGCCATTTTAAAAACCGAGTTCTGGCAGAAAATATCAACCGGTAAATTTATATTAATTTAATAAACCGGCGGTATGACCGAGGCTATATAGAAAAAGTATTAGCCTCGAACAATGGGAATATCCCATAGGAATATATTCGTGGTTGAATCTAAAAAGTAGTATCCACTGCCACCAGCCAAAACTCGACAAGGGGGGACGGGACAGTGCCCCCTCGAACAACAGGCCCAGGGGTAATCGAATTACCCCTACCAGTACGTCCACAATAGGATGGTTTGTACTGGTTCTGTTAGTAAATTTAGGTCTAGTAAAGCCAATGGTGACTTTACATGCCTTGGGAGACAGTAGTCAGTCCCAGGGTATGGAGTCTATGGTGGGGGTCACCTAGGACAACCCAGTGTTACGGCACGGAGGGTGCTGTGTAACACACATAGCAAAACACATGAGACCCTATGGAGTAAAAGACCCCATAGAACACATGAACATTCAAAGAAATACCACAAATCACGTCCAAGAGTGGGAGAAAAAGAGTCTCACTCTTGGCAGGATGAAAAAACAAACTCCAGAAATCCAGCAAAGCTGCTGGGGGACTCACTAGGTTGGGAAATTCAGCCTAAACAGAGAATTCTCCCTAACACTCGGATGGAATGGATTCAACGGATGAAACAAATGAAATGGATGAAACAAATGAAATGGATGAAACAAATGAAATGGATGAAATGGATGAAATGGATGAAATGAATGAAATGGAACGGATGGAGTGGATGGTGTGGATGTTACAGATGGTGCCAATGTTACGGATGGTGCCCATGTTACGGATGGTGCCCATGTTACGGATGGTGCAGAAGTTACGGATGGTTCCCATGTTACGGATGGTGCCCATGATACGGGTGGTGCAGAAGTTACGGATGGTGCCCATGTTACGGATGGTGTCCATGTTACGGATGGTGCCCATGTTACGGATGTTGCAGAAGTTACGGATGGTGCCCATGTTACGGATGGTGCAGAAGTTACAGATGGTGCAGATGTTACGGATGGAGTGGATGGAACGGATGGCGCGGATGGAACGGATGGAGTGGATGGAACGGATGGAGTGGATGGTGCTGATGTTACGGATGTTGAAGTTGTTATGGATGGTGCCCATGTTACGGATGGTGCCCATGTTACGGATGGTGCAGAAGTTGCGGATGGTGCAGAAGTTACGGATGGTGCAGTTGTTACGGAAGGAGTGGATGGAACAGATGGAGTGGATGGTGCCGATGTTACGGATGGTGCCCATGTTACGGATGGTGCCCATGTTACAGATGGTGCAGAAGTTACAGATGGTGCAGAAGTTACGGATAGTGCAGATGTTACAGATGGTGCAGATGTTACGGATGGTGATGTTACGGATGGTGTGGACATTACGGATGGTTTGGACATTACGGATGGTGCTGATGTTATGGATGGTGCAGATGTTGCGGATGGTGCGGATGTTACGGATGGTGCGGATGTTACGGATGGTGCGGATGTTACCGATGGTGCGGATGGTGTGGGCGTTGTGGATGGTGTGGGCGTTGCGGATGGTGTGGGCGTTGCGGATTGTGTGGACGTTACGGATGGTGTGGACGTTACAGATGATGTGGACGTTACAGATGGTGTGGACGTTACAGATGGTGTGAATGTTACATATGGTGTGGACGTTACGGATGTGGTGGACGTTACGGATGATGTGGACGTTACGGATGATGTGGACGTTACGGATGGTGTGGATGTTACGGATGGTGTGGATGTTACGGATGGTGTGGATGTTATGGATGTTACGGATGGTGTGGATGTTGCAGATGGTGTGGATGTTACAGATGGTACAGATGTTGCAGGTAGTGCGGATGTTGCAGGCGATGCGGATGTCACGGATGGTGTGGATGTTACGGATGGTGTGGATGTTATGGATGGTGTGGATGTTACATATGTTGTGGATGGTGTAGATTTTGCGGATGGTGTCAATATTATGGATGGTGCGGATGGTGTGGATGGTGCGGATGCTGCGGATAGTGTGGATGCTGCGGATAGTCTGGATGATGCGGATGGTGCAGATGTTGCAGATGGAGGCAACACCTATTCCCCATATTGTTGCTATATATCTGTATTCCCTAAATATGCTATCTACCTGTATCCCCATATATATCTGTGTCCCATAGATACCTGTATCCACCCTGTCGCTATATATATGTATGTCACTATGGACGTCCCCACCATCCTGCTCACATGCCTGGTCTCAGGTGCTTTTACTGATAACCACCAAATCAGAACACTACGCTTACTCTCTACTATACACCATCAATCAACTAGAACACAGCTATTCCCCTGTTAATTTGGCCTAGCTGTTCACATACAAACACGACTCCATGCTCACCTCATCACCCTAATAAAATGCTGCTAGCTGAGCACATTCCAGTTAGCTGTTTGCATAGGCATTCCTCAGGCCTAACGCAGCCAGAACCCAGTCTGTGTTTCCCCCCACCAGACGGAACACATCCAACTAATTTCCTCAGCACCACACCTATTTGCTAGGAAGCAGCTATCACCCATCATCTACACCAGCTACACACATATCTGGTGCACACATGCACCATACAACACGCTCTCTCTCTCTCTACTGACTTGAACTACGGTTCCCGAGGGCGTTCAACCTACTAGCGCTTTGAGGTCATGCCAATGATATATAAGGCACTATATAAATGCCAAGTCACATAACATAACAATATCCTGATTTGCTCTGCCTGCTTCACCTATGGCACCGAGCAGGTCCAGATGACACAGATGCTCATCTGGCAGTGGCAGTGACTGACAAGTCTCTGTCGCACAGGGGTGGCACTTAAAATATGTACCCCTGTACCAAAATGATAATGATCATAAGTAACCCATGATGGTGGCAGGATAATCTCTAAAATTAAGGTATGCATGTGTAAGCTCAAATGAGTCGGCTCTGCTGTGGAAGGTGATGTGTATTCTTTTCAGTAGGGAGTAGCCCGCCAAATGGGAGGAAAGGAACCTGGAGGGCTGGATCTCCTCTTTGATCTCTTTGTGAGGGCAGGTAATACTCTCTGTCTGAGACAGCTGCACAGCAGGTTGTTGTCCTGGGTCTGGCTGTCAATGGAGCACCCCCATTCAAAAGGAGTAGCCTCACACCAGTGTGCTGCATCTCGAAAGCCCTTTGTTCCCAGTGAGAAGGGATTATAATAGACAGGAGGGCTCTGGTCAATGGAATGATGCTTCCACCATTTTGGTTCTCACTCTGCCTGTCACTCTTTCCTGTCCCCTCCAATTCTCTGGAGCAAAGAATTTGGGCGTGACATCAGAAGGACAAAGTTCACTCCGTTCAAGCAGATGGAATGTACTACTAAACCAGGCTAACTCTAGTACAATCACCTGAGGACCTTTGCCTTTAAATAAAGGGGTCACCTACCCCATCTTCATATTCGCTCATATTCTCACAGATCTTTAAGGCTGCAGATTCACGATGAAGCTCTCACTGGATTTCATTTGGGAAAGTTGTACTTTCCTAAGCCCTCAGCCTGAGGTGAAGGAATCATCCAAGACAGATCTGTTACATACCCACTGCCAGGGGGTTCCATTTGATAAATATCTGTGCAAAAATGTCACCATGCAAGAATGGCGCTGTTTTTGCAGACACTTTATTGTAAGGAACATGCAGGGGACACGGCTGCAACCCATGACAGTGATCTCTGCTGTGGATCAGGACCCACCACTCTGCACCAGAATAACTTGAGCTGGGAGAGCAGACCCTGAATGAATACATCCTATCCTCGAGTCCTCCTGAGTGGGCCTCACAGCAACCGTAGGGCCATACCAGTCAAATCTCCCTGTCCTATTGCACAAAACTGGTTGCTCCTTTTTCACCGTACCTGGAACACTCCACCACTTAAAACCTGCTTGCACTTTGAACCAGCTCGTCACTGCATCATGTCCTAGATAAAGCATGTCACCTGCTAGGCTCGAAGCAACTACTCTACACCGGGACCCAAACCGAATCACTGGAGTGTCACAGGCCCGCTCTAACTGGGGGTTAAATCGGTAGCTCAACACAGATAGCTCTTGAACTGCCTCCATCAATCACACATCGACACACTCAAGATCACCACTTCAACAACCGGCATCCCCCGAATCCAGGTACTATTGACTCTGAACTATCATAT
The DNA here is from genome assembly GCF_040938575.1 of Ambystoma mexicanum. Taxonomy (NCBI): domain Eukaryota; kingdom Metazoa; phylum Chordata; class Amphibia; order Caudata; family Ambystomatidae; genus Ambystoma; species Ambystoma mexicanum. The sequence goes on from NC_090931.1 coordinate 1,368,053,734, forward strand.
TGGTTCACTTGGACCCTAGAGACTGGTTAGGACATGATTGTTCCTGTTTTCATCCAATATAGACTTTTTGTAGCTAGTAAATTACTTGTCATACCTGGGACTACATTCAGAGTGCCACTTTCTCCTGTAAGCGGATTCAATTCAACACTACAGCTAAGTCAATGCCTAGTCTGGGATGCTGAGGGGAACCCTTATTGATATATTTTTATGTCCAGTTCATTTACTCTGGATGACAACCCTTATATAACACCCCTCTCTTAGAATCCCCCTGACCCCACTTTGTTTTGTAAATTAACAGGTTTATTTGAAAATTAAACAATATATATATAGATCACACTTTTATAATAAATTAATGTTTGATAGCACATTTGTGAAGATGATAGTGATCAACAATGGATAATGTTACAGTGGTACACTCTTCTTGATGGCTTAGAAGTGATATAGAGAGGATAATGTAGCTGAGAATGCTTTTATGGCTTCAAGGACAATGCAATGATGAATGAAATGCAGTACAGAAAATAAACTTGATATGACTTCAACAAAAGACAATGTAATCACTTTTCTTTGACAATTCACTCCCCCCTTTATGCAATATAAGGAGATGGAAAGAAGAGCACACAGTTCTCAGGAATGCTATCAAATACAATACGAAATTCAGTTCCCCCCCAGGAAGCTTAGAGGAAAACAGGTAGAAGTTTGAAACACAGGCCCAAAATGCTTTGAATGAGATGACAATGAAGTGAGAAATGTGCTCAAAATGCTTTTAATTCCCTCTAGAGGTTCAGGGTGGGTGATATCTAGTTTATATTAGTTCAGGCTCACTTTAGCAATGCTCTATGAGTAACTAGCAGGTTAAAACGAATTTTAGCAAAGGAAAGCAAGGAGCTGCTGATTTTTACACGTAGCTGAAATTGTGCAAAATGTCAAATCGCGGCAAATTTAATCCCGTGCGTCGAGCGGGATTGCGGAGGCACTATGAGGAGTAGGAAGTCGGTTCTAGGCTCGTTGGAAAGCTTAGAATCTTAGCTTTAAGATGACTCGCTCCTAGCACAAATGGTTCCGGAGATACGGCCGATTTAATAAAGGTAGTTTTTTGGATTTGAAATGTTAAAGCTCAGAATGACAGATGACAGGTTTCAGTTTTAAAGATGACAGAATGACACTATTCTAGGAGGCAGTTCTAATAGGCTAAAATAGTTTGGATTAGATTATTTTAAACTAAGAGATTGGTTTTGCACAGTGAGTACTCACACTATATTTTTGAAATAAGCCGTCAAGGTCTGGTCAGTTTGGACGGGACTTCCGGCGGGTGGTTCTGAAGTCCCGGCTATCTGGGTCCGCTCTGCTCTCTGGGTCTGTCAAGCACCGGTTCTGCTCACAACGGCCTGGTTTGTGGTTCTCTCTGGTTCCGGATACAGCACTGCTTTCTGGATACTGCTATAGGTTCTTGCAAAAGTTCTTGGCAAAGAATTCAAACAGCTTGCCCGGCTGTTGAATAGTTTGGTTGGTTTTGAGGCCTGCTGAAGAGGATTCAGCTTGTGGATTCAGGCCTCTCTGCTACAAATTCTGGAGTTAATTTCTGGTCTCTGGAGATTGATGGATTTGAAGTCTGGATCTCTGGATGTGAAGTCTGAAGTCTCCCGGCAAAGCGTCCCGCAAGAAAGTGGAAAGTGAATGTCCCTGCCTGTCCTGCACTGTCTGCTTTTATGTGTTTAGAAAGTGGGTGTGTGCGTGGCATAACTGAGCCTGCCCCTCTCTACTTGTCATTGGCCCAATTCTCCCCTCTCCCATGATTGGGGGAAGGAAATGGATTGTCATCATGATGAGGTCTGTTTATGGGTCAGAGGATCCTCCCCTGGTCAATTTGCCCACAAATCTATATTTGATTCAAATACATATTTCCCAGATACACAAGTGGTTGAGATTACATGTACATATTACAGATGAATTAAGACAGGTCTCTGTTCAAGCCCCATGTTCCTGCGAGCTGGGATTCAGAAATGACAACATTTTGCGCTTTTTGGTCGGTTTACCAATATCGGACATTTACCAAAAATTACACAAATGTGCGCAAGGAGTATGGACATTAATTGATGAAGTGTCACATTCTTAACATGCAGACATTTGGAGTAAGACCCTATTTTCCGCTAGCAACCCCCCAGAATACACCACAGGGTCCTAACACCTTTTAAAACATGCACAGAAAAATCACCAGAATAACGATATTACTTATATAATTCTGACAAGTCCGTACTATGAATTATCCATCTTTTTTAAAATTATGCCCTGGCCCAAAGGGGTGTGGTTTCCCCCAAGCACATGGTGGAGTTTCTGGTTTGTCCACTTCCCCCAAGCTCAGCTTGCTAGCAGAGGCACTGCCCCTCCCATTTCCTTCCAAGAGGAAGCCATTTTACGACCCCCCTAATTTAACAATTGCCTGAGCCAAAGAAGGCCCATTGTTCAGTTCCCTGCAGTCCCCAGGTGCCACTCCCCTTTCAATCAACAGGGCCATGTGATCTCCTTTTGGCAGGGGCAGCAGGAGGCAGCCAGGCCTGGGAATGCAGTTGTGCAAGTCTCAACTCCTGTCGGGGGCAGCTGGTGGTCAGAGTTTAATCTCTTTAAGCCAGGCTTCAGCTAAATGCCACTTTAGTTCCCAGTTTTCTATATTCAAATCAAACTGACAATTTTTGCACATGCAGCTAGAATGCTGATTCTAAGTTCAAAACTATGACATTTAACAGTTGCAACCTATGTTACACTCAAAAGTAGGTCACTCATTTATTTTAAACATTTCGATTTTAGTGGCTTTCTGTCCATTTAACTTAAGCTGCTGACATCCACAGCTCAGCCAGTTTTGTTATAAACATTGTTTTGGGCTCTTCATCTTTCCAGATTTAGTATGCACGCAAGAATTCATTCTGCCACATGTCTGCTGGTGTTCAGTGAGATTTTTGGATATCTCGCAATGTTTGAAATGGGCATTTTGAGCTTGCATTCAGAGAAACAAAGGTGATTTTAAGGCGCTTTTGGTCTAACAACACTGTTATTTTTCCTTTGACACCACCTTTCACCACTGGTGCATCCGGTCCATCATGCTGGCACTGGTGGGTGGCAGGTTAGACAACCATTTTGATGTGCGCACAACCGCGTGGTTTTCCTGGTTCTGGGATGGAATGATGGGCGGCGACAGCTCATCCCCACATCCACCCAGTCTATTGATTTAGTTTTGTTCTGGGATACAATGATGGGCGGCGACAGCTCATCCCCACATCTACCCCGACTAATAATTCAACATGGGTCAAAACCCTTGACACTCCAGCATGTTGCATCTTCTCTCTTCTTTTGTGGGGGTGGATTTTTGTACACTATTTTCTATTTGTTCTACTTGCAGATGGTGTTTTTCATTACGGTGTATATATTTTTATAGAACCTTGATTGGACATTTCCTTCATTTTGGATTGTGGTACTGTGTTGTTTGGGTCACTGCTGGTTCACCTCCAAACCCCTCTTAACAGCATAGCCTTCCCTTGGCTGATGTCGCCACAAAAGACGAAGGAGGTATATCTCTTAACTGTGCCTGTTTACCTTTCGGATTGAGGTCTGTTTTAGTTTGTGGAAGGTCTGAGGGCTGAGTGGGCAATTTTACCCCTACTCATCCTTGTACTGCTCCGAAACAGAATGCAATTTGCCACAAAACTATAGAGAGGGGATATATTTCCTGACTTATCTAAGTAGAGCAACAACAGTGAACCAGTAGGCATCTCTTTTGGAGAAGCCTTTCAAGAAAAAGCTTCATCATGAGGTTCATGCATGCTTTTACTGATATGTGTCATAAATAATTCTAATTACTTAGTTCCTAGTAAGCATGCAGGGTTTTCCCACAGGGAGATTTTTAGACCCAGGACATAAACACTGAACTGGATATGCAATGTATTAGCACCACAGCAAAAACGATACATTTTCACTGCTTTATTGCAACATGACTAACAGGCCGATTCATGTAATAATTAGCGCGGCGCAAGTGGCCAAAAACGTGCGAATCGCAGTGGAATAGCGAAAATCGCAGTGCAAGTGCGAAAATCGCACGAAAAGCAGCGCACATCGATTCATGGAAGGCCGTGCGCGAGAAAACCATCGGATGTGCGATAAAAAAGTGCGCGGCGCACGTTGGCGCACAGGCCATCTAACGGCGTGCGCCAGGTTACAGCGAAAATCGCACAGGCCAGAGCGAAAATCGCACATAGCGCGGCGCACGCAACAAAAGTAGGCGGAACACGGGGCGTAACACTCGGAATGGGGAACAACTTGCCAAAATGTGGGCGTCACGGGGGAAGCACAGGGTACAAGTGCGCGGAACGCCCACACGCTCGCCTACAACACGTATTCATGGAATAGAATAGGGCAAAAAAGCGCACGCTCAAACCAGCGCACAGGCACAAACACGACCGCCACAAGAAAGCAGGCGGTAGCGTCTCTGCGCCTGTAAGAAATGTGCGCCAAAAGGTGCGCCAACAAATAGCACCTATATACAGCCATGATGAATGTCCAATACTGTGGCCCTCCAGGACAAATGACGTGCAAAGGGGTACCCACAAACACAGACACCCGCTGACAGAAAAAAAACGTGTGCGTGTATACCGGGGTGCGCAGGAAGTCTCACACACGAATTGGCCGGGTACGTGGATTTCAGGGGTTTGCGGGAAGTTCCACACGCGATTTGTCAGGGTACGTGGATTTCAGGGGTGCGCGGGAAGTACCACACGCGATTTGTCAGGGTATGTGGATTAAAGGGGTGCGCGGGAAGTTCCACACGCGATTTGGCCGTATACGTGGATTACAGGGGTGCGCGGAAATTGCTACACGCGATTTGGCCGGGTACGTGGATTTCAGGGGTGCGCGGGAAGTTCCACACGCGATTTGGCCGGGTAGGTGGATTTCAGGGGTGCGCGGGAAGTACCACACGCAATTTGTCAGGGTACGTGGATTGCAGGGGTGCGCGGAAAGTTCCACACGCGATTTGGCCGGGTACGTGGATTTCAGGGGTGCGCGGTAAGTTCCACACGCGATTACTCAGGGTACGTGGATTTCAGGGGTGCGCAGGAAGTTCCACACGCGATTAGTCAGGGTACGTGGATTCCAGGGGTGCGCGGGAAGTTCCACACGCGATTTGTCAGGGTACGTGGATTGCAGGGGTGCGCGGGAAGTTCCACACGCGAATTGGCCGTGTACGTGGATTACAGGGGTGCGCGGGAATTGCTACACGCGATTTGGCCGGGTACGTGGATTTCAGGGGTGCGCGGGAAGTACCACACGCGATTTGTCAGGGTACGTGGATTTCAGGGGTGCGCGGGAAGTTCCACACGCGATTTGGCTGGGCACGTGTATGACAGGGGTACGCGGCAAATTCAACACGCGATTTGGCTGTGTGCTCCCAGGTATTACCTGTACAGCCTCCACGGCCCCTGCAGGCAGCACACACCACAGGGGACTACCCTGCACACCTGCTCATGTCACCCACCACCCCCACCCCCCAGCCACCAGGGGCAGCCTCCACCAGGCCCCCACTCATGTCTACCACCACCCCCACCCCCCAGCAGTGCAGGGGCACCCTCCACCAGGCCCACACCCATGTCTCCCACCACCCCCACCCCCCAGACACCAGGGGCTGCCTCCACCAGGCCCCCACTCATGTCTACCACCCCCCCACCCCCCAGCAGTGCAGGGGCCCTCCACCAGGCCCCCAACCATGTCTCCCACCACCCCCACCCCCCAGCAGTGCAGGGGCACCCTCCACCAGGCCCCCACCCATTTCTCCCACCACCCCCACCCCCCAACCACCAGGGGCAGCCTCCACCAGGCCCCCACCCATGTCTCCCACCACCCCCACCCCCCAGCAGTGCAGGGGCACCCTCCACCAGGCCCCCACCCATGTCTACCACCACCCCCACCCCCCAGCCACCAGGGGCACCCTCCACCAGGCCCCCACCCATGTCTTCCACCACCCCCACCCCCAGCACTGTGGGGCACCTGCCAGCAGGCCCCCACCCATGTCCAACCCATGTCTCCCACCACCCCCACCCCCCAGCAGTGCAGGGGCACCCTCCACCAGGCCCCCACCCATGTCTCCCACCACCCCCACCCCCCACCAGTGCAGGGGCAGCCTCCACCAGGCCCCCACCCATGTCTCCCACCACCCCCACCCCCCAGCAGTGCAGGGGCACCCTCCACCAGGCCCCCACCCATGTCTCCCACCACCCCCACCCCCCAGCCACCAGGGGCAGCCTCCACCAGGCCCCCACTCATGGCTACCACCCCCCCACCCCCCAGCAGTGCAGGGGCACCCTCCACCAGGCCCCCAACCATGTCTACCACCACCCCCACCCCCCAGCCACCAGGGGCACCCTCCACCAGGCCCCCACCCATGTCTCCCACCACCCCCACCCCCCAGCACTGTGGGGCACCTGCCAGCAGGCCCCCACCCATGCCCAACCCATGTCTCCCACCACCCCTACCCCCCAGCAGTGCAGGGGCACCCTCCACCAGGCCCCCACCCATGTCTCCCACCACCCCCACCCCCCAGCACTGTGGGGCACCTGCCAGCAGGCCCCCACCCATGTCCAACCCATGTCTCCCACTACCCCCACCCCCCAGCAGTGCAGGGGCACCCTCCACCAGGCCCCCACCCATGTCTCCCACCACCCCCACCCCCCAGCAGTGCAGGGGCACCCTCCACCAGGCCCCCACCCATGTCTCCCACCACCCCCACCCCCCAGCCACCAGGGGCAGCCTCCACCAGGCCCCCACTCATGTCTACCACCCCCCCCCCCGACCCCCCAGCAGTGCAGGGGCACCCTCCACCAGGCCCCCAACCATGTCTACCACCACCCCCACCACCCAGCCACCAGGGGCACCCTCCACCAGGCCCCCACCCATGTCTCCCACCACCCCCACCCCCCAGCCACCAGGGGCAGCCTCCACCAGGCCCCCACTCATGCCCAACTCATGTCCCCCTGCACCCCCACCCCCCAGCAGTGCAGGGGCACCCTCCACCAGGCCCCCACCCATTTCTCCCACCACCCCCACCCCCCAGCCACCAGGGGCAGCCTCCACCAGGCCCCCACCATGTCTCCCACCACCCCCACCCCCCAGCAGTGAAGGGGCACCCTCCACCAGGCCCCCACCCATGTCTCCCACCCCCCCCCCCAGCAGTGCAGGGGCACTCTCCACCAGGCCCCCACCCATGTCTCCCACCACCCCCACCCCCCAGCCACCAGGGGCAGCCTCCACCAGGACCCCACTCATGCCCAACTCATGTCCCCCTGCACCCCCACCCCCCAGCAGTGCAGGGGCAGCCTCCACCAGGCCCCCACCCATGTCTCCCACCACCCCCACCCCCCAGCAGTGCAGGGGCACCCTCCACCAGGCCCCCACCAATTTCTCCCACCACCCCCACCCCGCAGCCACCAGGGGCAGCCTCCACCAGGCCCCTACCCATGTCTCCCACCACCCCCACCCCCCAGCACTGTGGGGCACCTGCCAGCAGGCCCCCACCCATGTCCAACCCATGTCTCCCACCACCCCCACCCCCCAGCAGTGCAGGGGCACCCTCCACCAGGCCCCCAACCATGTCTCCCACCACCCCCACCCCCCAGCAGTGCAGGGGCACCCTCCACCAGGCCCCCACCCATTTCTCCCACCACCCCCACCCCCCAGGCACCAGGGGCAGCCTCCACCAGGCCCCCACCTATGTCTCCCACCACCCCCACGCCCCAGCAGTGCAGGGGCACCCTCCACCAGGCCCCCACCCATGTCTACAACCACCCCCACCCCCAGCCACCAGGGGCACCCTCCACCAGGCCCCCACCCATGTCTCCCACCACCCCCACCCCCCAGCAGTGCAGGGGCACCCTCCACCAGGCCCTCACCCATGTCTACCACCACCCCCACCCCCCAGCCACCAGGGGCACCCTCCACCAGGCCCCCACCCATGTCTCCCACCACCCCCACCCCCCAGCCACCAGGGGCAGCCTCCACCAGGACCCCACTCATGCCCAACTCATGTCCCCCTGCACCCCCACCCCCGAGCAGTGCAGGGGCAGCCTCCACCAGGCCCCCACCCATGTCTCCCACCACCCCCACCCCCCAGCAGTGCAGGGGCACCCTCCACCAGGCCCCCACCCATTTCTCCCACCACCCCCACCCCCAGCCACCAGGGGCAGCCTCCACCAGGCCCCCACCCATGTCTCCCACCACCCCCACCCCCCAGCACTGTGGGGCACCTGCCAGCAGGACCCCACCCATGTCCAGCCCATGTCTTCCACCACCCCCACCCCCCAGCAGTGCAGGGGCACCCTCCACCAGGCCCCCAACCATGTCTCCCACCACCCCCACCCCCCAGCAGTGCAGGGGCACCCTCCACCAGGCCCCCACCCATGTCTACCACCACCCCCACCCCCCAGCAGTGCAGGGGCACCCTCCACCAGGCCCCCACCCATGTCTCCCACCACCCCCACCCCCCAGCAGTGCAGGGGCACCCTCCACCAGGCCACCACCCATGTCTCCCACCACCCCCACCCCCCAGCCACCAGGGGCAGCCTCCACCAGGCCCCCACTCATGTCTACCACCCCCCAACCCCCCAGCAGTGCAGGGGCACCCTCCACCAGGCCCCCAACCATGTCTACCACCACCACCACCCCCCAGCCACCAGGGGCACCCTCCACCAGGCCCCCACCCATGTCTCCCACCACCCCCACCCCCCAGCACTGTGGGGCACCTGTCAGCAGGCCCCCACCCATGTCCAACCCATGTCTCCAACCACCCCCACCCCCCAGCCACCAGGGGCACCCTCCACCAGGCCCCCACCCATGTCTCCCACCACCCCCACCCCCCAGCACTGTGGGGCACCTGCCAGCAGGCCCCCACCCATGTCCAACCCATGTCTCCCACCACCCCCACCCCCCAGCAGTGCAGGGGCACCCTCCACCAGGCCCCCACCCATGTCTCCCACCACCCCCACCCCCCAGCAGTGCAGGGGCACCCTCCACCAGGCCCCCACCCATGTCTCCCACCACCCCCACCCCCCAGCCACCAGGGGCAGCCTCCACCAGGCCCCCACTCATGTCTACCACCCCCCCCCACCCCCCAGCAGTGCAGGGGCACCCTCCACCAGGCCCCCAACCATGTCTACCACCACCCCCACCACCCAGCCACCAGGGGCACCCTCCACCAGGCCCCCACCCATGTCTCCCACCACCCCCACCCCCCAGCCACCAGGGGCAGCCTCCACCAGGCCCCCACTCATGCCCAACTCATGTCCCCCTGCACCCCCACCCCCCAGCAGTGCAGGGGCAGCCTCCACCAGGCCCCCACCCATGTCTCCCACCACCCCCACCCCCCAGCAGTGCAGGGGCACCCTCCACCAGGCCCCCACCCATTTCTCCCACAACCCCCACCCCCCAGCCACCAGGGGCAGCCTCCACCAGGCCCCCACCATGTCTCCCACCACCCCCACCCCCCAGCAGTGCAGGGGCACCCTCCACCAGGCCCCCACCCATGTCTCCCACCCCCCCCAGCAGTGCAGGGGCACCCTCCACCAGGCCCCCACCCATGTCTCCCACCACCCCCACCCCCCAGCCACCAGGGGCAGCCTCCACCAGGACCCCACTCATGCCCAACTCATGTCCCCCTGCACCCCCACCCCCCAGCAGTGCAGGGGCAGCCTCCACCAGGCCCCCACCCATGTCTCCCACCACCCCCACCCCCCAGCAGTGCAGGGGCACCCTCCACCAGGCCCCCACCAATTTCTCCCACCACCCCCACCCCGCAGCCACCAGGGGCAGCCTCCACCAGGCCCCCACCCATGTCTCCCACTACCCCCACCCCCCAGCACTGTGGGGCACCTGCCAGCAGGCCCCCACCCATGTCCAACCCATGTCTCCCACCCCCCAGCAGTGCAGGGGCACCCTCCACCAGGCCCCCAACCATGTCTCCCACCACCCCCACCCCCCAGCAGTGCAGGGGCACCCTCCACCAGGCCCCCACCCATTTCTCCCACCACCCCCACCCCCCAGGCACCAGGGGCAGCCTCCACCAGGCCCCCACCTATGTCTCCCACCACCCCCATGCCCCAGCAGTGCAGGGGCACCCTCCACCAGGCCCCCACCCATGTCTACCACCACCCCCACCCCCCAGCCACCAGGGGCACCCTCCACCAGGCCCCCACCCATGTCTCCCACCACCCCCACCCCCCAGCAGTGCAGGGGCACCCTCCACCAGGCCCCCACCCATGTCTACCACCACCCCCACCCCCCAGCCACCAGGGGCACCCTCCACCAGGCCCCCACCCATGTCTCCCACCACCCCCACCCCCCAGCCACCAGGGGCAGCCTCCACCAGGACCCCACTCATGCCCAACTCATGTCCCCCTGCACCCCCACCCCCCAGCAGTGCAGGGGCAGCCTCCACCAGGCCCCCACCCATGTCTCCCACCACCCCCACCCCCCAGCAGTGCAGGGGCACCCTCCACCAGGCCCCCACCCATTTCTCCCACCACCCCCACCCCCAGCCACCAGGGGCAGCCTCCACCAGGCCCCCACCCATGTCTCCCACCACCCCCACCCCCCAGCACTGTGGGGCACCTGCCAGCAGGACCCCACCCATGTCCAGCCCATGTCTTCCACCACCCCCACCCCCCAGCAGTGCATGGGCACCCTCCACCAGGCCCCCAACCATGTCTCCCACCACCGCCACCCCCCAGCAGTGCAGGGGCACCCTCCACCAGGCCCCCACCCATTTCTCCCACCACCCCCACCCCCCAGCCACCAGGGGTAGCCTCCACCAAGCCCCCACCCATGTCTCCCACCACCCCCACCCCCCAGCAGTGCAGGGGCACCCTCCACCAGGGCCCCACCCATGTCTACCACCACCCCCACCCCCCAGCAGTGCAGGGGCACCCTCCACCAGGCCCCCACCCATGTCTCCCACCACCCCCACCCCCCAGCAGTGCAGGGGCACCCTCCACCAGGCCACCACCCATGTCTCCCACCACCCCCACCCCCCAGCCACCAGGGGCAGCCTCCACCAGGCCCCCACTCATGTCTACCACCCCCCAACCCCCCAGCAGTGCAGGGGCACCCTCCACCAGGCCCCCAACCATGTCTACCACCACCCCCACCCCCCAGCCACCAGGGGCACCCTCCACCAGGCCCCCACCCATGTCTCCCACCACCCCCACCCCCCAGCACTGTGGGGCACCTGTCAGCAGGCCCCCACCCATGTCCAACCCATGTCTCCCACCACCCCCACCCCCCAGCCACCAGGGGCAGCCTCCACCAGGCCCCCACTCATGTCTACCACCCCCCCCACCCCCCAGCAGTGCAGGGGCACCCTCCACCAGGCCCCCACCCATGTCTCCCACCACCCCCACCCCCCAGCCACCAGGGGCAGCCTCCACCAGGACCCCACTCATGCCCAACTCATGTCCCCCTGCACCCCCACCCCCCAGCAGTGCAGGGGCAGCCTCCACCAGGCCCCCACCCATGTCTCCCACCACCCCCACCCCCCAGCAGTGTTAGGGGCACCCTCCACCAGGCCCCCACCCATTTCTCCCACCACCCCCACCCCCAGCCACCAGGGGCAGCCTCCACCAGGCCCCCACCCATGTCTCCCACCACCCCCACCCCCCCAGCACTGTGGGGCACCTGCCAGCAGGCCCCCACCCATGTCCAACCCATGTCTCCCACCACCCCCACCCCCCAGCAGTGCAGGGGCACCCTCCACCAGGCCCCCAACCATGTCTCCCACCACCCCCACCCCCCAGCAGTGCAGGGGCACCCTCCACCAGGCCCCCACCCATTTCTCCCACCACCCCCACCCCCCAGCTACCAGGGGCAGCCTCCACCAGGCCCCCACCCATGTCTCCCACCACCCCCACCCCCCAGCAGTGCAGGGGCACCCTCCACCAGGCCCCCACCCATGTCTACCACCACCCCCACCCCCCAGCAGTGCAGGGGCACCCTCCACCAGGCCCCCACCCATGTCTCCCACCACCCCCACCCCCCAGCAGTGCAGGGGAACCCTCCACCAGGCCCCCACCCATGTCTACCACCACCCCCACCCCCCAGCCACCAGGGGCACCCTCCACCAGGCCCCCACCCATGTCTTCCACCACCCCCACCCCCACCCCCAGCACTGTGGGGCACCTGCCAGCAGGCCCCCACCCATGTCCAACCCATGTCTCCCACCACCCCCACCCCCCAGCAGTGCAGGGGCACCCTCCACCAGGCCCCCACCCATGTCTCCCACCACCCCCACCCCCCACCAGTGCAGGGGCAGCCTCCACCAGGCCCCCACCCATGTCTCCCACCACCCCCACCCCCCAGCAGTGCAGGGGCACCCTCCACCAGGCCCCCACCCATATCTCCCACCACCCCCACCCCCCAGCCACCAGGGGCAGCCTCCACCAGGCCCCCACTCATGGCTACCACCCCCCCACCCCCCAGCAGTGCAGGGGCACCCTCCACCAGGCCCCCAACCATGTCTACCACCACCCCACCCCCCAGCCACCAGGGGCACCCTCCACCAGGCCCCCACCCATGTCTCCCACCACCCCCACCCCCCAGCACTGTGGGGCAACTGCCAGCAGGCCCCCACCCATGTCCAACCCATGTCTCCCACCACCCCTACCCCCCAGCAGTGCAGGGGCACCCTCCACCAGGCCCCCACCCATGTCTCCCACCACCCCCACCCCCCAGCACTGTGGGGCACCTGCCAGCAGGCCCCCACCCATGTCCAACCCATGTCTCCCACCACCCCCACCCCCCAGCAGTGCAGGGGCACCCTCCACCAGGCCCCCACCCATGTCTCCCACCACCCCCACCCCCCAGCCACCAGGGGCAGCCTCCACCAGGCCCCCACTCATGTCTACCACCCCCCCCGACCCCCCAGCAGTGCAGGGGCACCCTCCACCAGGCCCCCAACCATGTCTACCACCACCCCCACCACCCAGCCACCAGGGGCACCCTCCACCAGGCCCCCACCCATGTCTCCCACCACCCCCACCCCCCAGCCACCAGGGGCAGCCTCCACCAGGCCCCCACGCATGCCCAACTCATGTCCCCCTGCACCCCCACCCCCCAGCAGTGCAGGGGCAGCCTCCACCAGGCCCCCACCCATGTCTCCCACCACCCCCACCCCCCAGCAGTGCAGGGGCACCCTCCACCAGGCCCCCACCCATTTCTCCCACCACCCCCACCCCCCAGCCACCAGGGGCAGCCTCCACCAGGCCCCCACCATGTCTCCCACCACCCCCACCCCCCAGCAGTGCAGGGGCACCCTCCACCAGGCCCCCACCCATGTCTCCCACCCCCCCCCCCCAGCAGTGCAGGGGCACTCTCCACCAGGCCCCCACCCATGTCTCCCACCACCCCCACCCCCCAGGGGCAGCCTCCACCAGGACCCCACTCATGCCCAACTCATGTCCCCCTGCACCCCCACCCCCCCAGCAGTGCAGGGGCAGCCTCCACCAGGCCCCCACCCATGTCTCCCACCACCCCTACCCCCCAGCAGTGCAGGGGCACCCTCCACCAGGCCCCCACCAATTTCTCCCACCACCCCCACCCCGCAGCCACCAGGGGCAGCCTCCACCAGGCCCCCACCCATGTCTCCCACCACCCCCACCCCCCAGCACTGTGGGGCACCTGCCAGCAGGCCCCCACCCATGTCCCACCCATGTCTCCCACCACCCCCACCCCCCAGCAGTGCAGGGGCACCCTCCACCAGGCCCCCAACCATGTCTCCCACCACCCCCACCCCCCAGCAGTGCAGGGGCACCCTCCACCAGGCCCCCACCCATTTCTCCCACCACCCCCACCCCCCAGGCACCAGGGGCAGCCTCCACCAGGCCCCCACCTATGTCTCCCACCACCCCCACGCCCCAGCAGTGCAGGGGCACCCTCCACCAGGCCCCCACCCATGTCTACCACCACCCCCACCCCCCAGCCACCAGGGGCACCCTCCACCAGGCCCCCACCCATGTCTCCCACCACCCCCACCCCCCAGCAGTGCAGGGGCACCCTCCACCAGGCCCCCACCCATGTCTACCACCACCCCCACCCCCCAGCCACCAGGGGCACCCTCCACCAGGCCCCCACCCATGTCTCCCACCACCCCCACCCCCCAGCCACCAGGGGCAGCCTCCACCAGGACCCCACTCATGCCCAACTCATGTCCCCCTGCACCCCCACCCCCCAGCAGTGCAGGGGCAGCCTCCACCAGGCCCCCACCCATGTCTACCACCACCCCCACCCCCCAGCAGTGCAGGGGCACCCTCCACCAGGCCCCCACCCATGTCTCCCACCACCCCCACCCCCCAGCAGTGCAGGGGCACCCTCCACCAGGCCACCACCCATGTCTCCCACCACCCCCACCCCCCAGCCACCAGGGGCAGCCTCCACCAGGCCCCCACTCATGTCTACCACCCCCCAACCCCCCAGCAGTGCAGGGGCACCCTCCACCAGGCCCCCAACCATGTCTACCACCACCACCACCCCCCAGCCACCAGGGGCACCCTCCACCAGGCCCCCACCCATGTCTCCCACCACCCCCACCCCCCAGCACTGTGGGGCACCTGTCAGCAGGCCCCCACTCATGTCCAACCCATGTCTCCCACCACCCCCACCCCCCAGCCACCAGGGGCACCCTCCACCAGGCCCCCACCCATGTCTCCCACCACCCCCACCCCCCAGCACTGTGGGGCACCTGCCAGCAGGCCCCCACCCATGTCCAACCCATGTCTCCCACCACCCCCACCCCCCAGCAGTGCAGGGGCACCCTCCACCAGGCCCCCACCCATGTCTCCCACCACCCCCACCCCCCAGCAGTGCAGGGGCACCCTCCACCAGGCCCCCACCCATGTCTCCCACCACCCCCACCCCCCAGCCACCAGGGGCAGCCTCCACCAGGCCCCCACTCATGTCTACCACCCCCCCACCCCCCAGCAGTGCAGGGGCACCCTCCACCAGGCCCCCAACCATGTCTACCACCACCCCCACCACCCAGCCACCAGGGGCACCCTCCACCAGGCCCCCACCCATGTCTCCCACCACCCCCACCCCCCAGCCACCAGGGGCAGCCTCCACCAGGCCCCCACTCATGCCCAACTCATGTCCCCCTGCACCCCCACCCCCCAGCAGTGCAGGGGCAGCCTCCACCAGGCCCCCACCCATGTCTCCCACCACCCCCACCCCCCAGCAGTGCAGGGGCACCCTCCACCAGGCCCCCACCCATTTCTCCCACAACCCCCACCCCTCAGCCACCAGGGGCAGCCTCCACCAGGCCCCCACCATGTCTCCCACCACCCCCACCCCCCAGCAGTGCAGGGGCACCCTCCACCAGGCCCCCACCCATGTCTCCCACCCCCCCCCCCAGCAGTGCAGGGGCACCCTCCACCAGGCCCCCACCCATGTCTCCCACCACCCCCACCCCCCAGCCACCAGGGGCAGCCTCCACCAGGACCCCACTCATGCCCAACTCATGTCCCCCTGCACCCCCACCCCCCAGCAGTGCAGGGGCAGCCTCCACCAGGCCCCCACCCATGTCTCCCACCACCCCCACCCCCCAGCAGTGCAGGGGCACCCTCCACCAGGCCCCCACCAATTTCTCCCACCACCCCCACCCCGCAGCCACCAGGGGCAGCCTCCACCAGGCCCCCACCCATGTCTCCCACCACCCCCACCCCCCAGCACTGTGGGGCACCTGCCAGCAGGCCCCCACCCATGTCCAACCCATGTCTCCCACCCCCCAGCAGTGCAGGGGCACCCTCCACCAGGCCCCCAACCATGTCTCCCACCACCCCCACCCCCCAGCAGTGCAGGGGCACCCTCCACCAGGCCCCCACCCATTTCTCCCACCACCCCCACCCCCCAGGCACCAGGGGCAGCCTCCACCAGGCCCCCACCTATGTCTCCCACCACCCCCATGCCCCAGCAGTGCAGGGGCACCCTCCACCAGGCCCCCACCCATGTCTACCACCACCCCCACCCCCCAGCCACCAGGGGCACCCTCCACCAGGCCCCCACCCATGTCTCCCACAACCCCCACCCCCCAGCAGTGCAGGGGCACCCTCCACCAGGCCCCCACCCATGTCTACCACCACCCCCACCCCCCAGCCACCAGGGGCACCCTCCACCAGGCCCCCACCCATGTCTCCCACCACCCCCACCCCCCAGCCACCAGGGGCAGCCTCCACCAGGACCCCACTCATGCCCAACTCATGTCCCCCTGCACCCCCACCCCCCAGCAGTGCAGGGGCAGCCTCCACCAGGCCCCCACCCATGTCTCCCACCACCCCCACCCCCCAGCAGTGCAGGGGCACCCTCCACCAGGCCCCCACCCATTTCTCCCACCACCCCCACCCCCAGCCACCAGGGGCAGCCTCCACCAGGCCCCCACCCATGTCTCCCACCACCCCCACCCCCCAGCACTGTGGGGCACCTGCCAGCAGGACCCCACCCATGTCCAGCCCATGTCTTCCACCACCCCCACCCCCCAGCAGTGCATGGGCACCCTCCACCAGGCCCCCAACCATGTCTCCCACCACCCCCACCCCCCAGCAGTGCAGGGGCACCCTCCACCAGGCCCCCACCCATTTCTCCCACCACCCCCACCCCCCAGCCACCAGGGGCAGCCTCCACCAAGCCCCCACCCATGTCTCCCACCACCCCCACCCCCCAGCAGTGCAGGGGCACCCTCCACCAGGCCCCCACCCATGTCTACCACCACCCCCACCCCCCAGCAGTGCAGGGGCACCCTCCACCAGGCCCCCACCCATGTCTCCCACCACCCCCACCCCCCAGCAGTGCAGGGGCACCCTCCACCAGGCCACCACCCATGTCTCCCACCACCCCCACCCCCCAGCCACCAGGGGCAGCCTCCACCAGGCCCCCACTCATGTCTACCACCCCCCAACCCCCCAGCAGTGCAGGGGCACCCTCCACCAGGCCCCCAACCATGTCTACACCACCCCCACCCCCCAGCCACCAGGGGCACCCTCCACCAGGCCCCCACCCATGTCTCCCACCACCCCCACCCCCCAGCACTGTGGGGCACCTGTCAGCAGGCCCCCACCCATGTCCAACCCATGTCTCCCACCACCCCCACCCCCCAGCCACCAGGGGCAGCCTCCACCAGGCCCCCACTCATGTCTACCACCCCCCCACCCCCCAGCAGTGCAGAGGCACCCTCCACCAGGCCCCCACCCATGTCTCCCACCACCCCCACCCCCCAGCCACCAGGGGCAGCCTCCACCAGGACCCCACTCATGCCCAACTCATGTCCCCCTGCACCCCCACCCCCCAGCAGTGCAGGGGCAGCCTCCACCAGGCCCCCACCCATGTCTCCCACCACCCCCACCCCCCAGCAGTGTTAGGGGCACCCTCCACCAGGCCCCCACCCATTTCTCCCACCACCCCCACCCCCAGCCACCAGGGGCAGCCTCCACCAGGCCCCCACCCATGTCTCCCACCACCCCCACCCCCCCAGCACTGTGGGGCACCTGCCAGCAGGCCCCCACCCATGTCCAACCCATGTCTCCCACCACCCCCACCCCCCAGCAGTGCAGGGGCACCCTCCACCAGGCCCCCAACCATGTCTCCCACCACCCCCACCCCCCAGCAGTGCAGGGGCACCCTCCACCAGGCCCCCACCCATTTCTCCCACCACCCCCACCCCCCAGCCACCAGGGGCAGCCTCCACCAGGCCCCCACCCATGTCTCCCACCACCCCCACCCCCCAGCAGTGCAGGGGCACCCTCCACCAGGCCCCCACCCATGTCTACCACCACCCCCACCCCCAGCAGTGCAGGGGCACCCTCCACCAGGCCCCCACCCATGTCTCCCACCACCCCCACCCCCCAGCAGTGCAGGGGAACCCTCCACCAGGCCCCCACCCATGTCTCCCACCACCCCCACCCCCCAGCCACCAGGGGCAGCCTCCACCAGGCCCCCACTCATGTCTACCACCCCCCCAACCCCCGGCAGTGCAGGGGCACCCTCCACCAGGCCCCCAACCATGTCTACCACCACCCCCACCCCCCAGCCACCAGGGGCACCCTCCACCAGGCCCCCACCCATGTCTCCCACCACCCCCACCCCCAGCACTGTGGGGCACCTGCCAGCAGGCCCCCACCCATGTCCAACCCATGTCTCCCACCACCCCCACCCCCCAGCAGTGCAGGGGCACCCTCCACCAGGCCCCCACCCATGTCTCCCACCACCCCCACCCCCCAGCAGTGCAGGGGCAGCCTCCACCAGGCCCCCACACATGTCCCCCTGCCCCCAGGTCCTGACGATACTCAATCATGGCAGTAATGGGCAGCATACCCAGCACAAACACCCAGCCAAGGATTGCATCCACCCACATAGTAAATGCAATTACATGATACAACCCCAATGGCAAGTATGTAAATGAACACATGTCCGTCACACACACATACACAATGGGTGCAAGTGAATGTCAAAACCCATATCATGACATGAATGAAACCAATGAGAAAATACCACAAGTGAAAGTAAAAAAAGACATGTATTCAAGATGAAAATGAAGTAAACAAATCAAACATACAACAATGGGGATAACAAAATAAATGGTCCATGTCCGAGAACAAATGTAAAAATCAAAAAAACAAAGGAATCCAAAAACCAATGTTGTCCAAAGCAAAATCATGTGGAAGAAAAATAAGGAAAAACCATTGCCTCTTGGTGAACACAAAAAAATGTTTCTTCAAAAAGCCAACTATACACAAGAATATTCCAGGGTCCATGAGCCCAACACCATAAATGAAACCTACTACTACCTAATGAAAAAACTATATACAGAAAAGTGGCCATTGTCCGAGCGGTCCAATAAAATCTCAATAAATAAAGGAAACCTAACACTAACTAACTAAAGAACTATATACAATGGCAGCGGGCAAGTCCTGCGGCTCACTCTATGATGTTGCCGGCCAGGGCATCATCGAACTCCATGTCGATGTCCTGGAGGCGGGACTCTGTCCTGGCCCCGAGGTCTCGCAGGGATAACCCCATGTTCACCTCAAACTCCCTGCGAGCTTCCTCGAGGCACTCAGCCCGCCTCAACGCCCGACGCATGGAGAACTCCGCCCTGACCATGGTGAGCCGCTCCTCTTCCGCCCGCTGCCGATCCGCACCTATCCGCTGGACCAACTGCTCCCACACGGAAGACACTACCATCCCAGGGTTCCCCTGCCCTCCGGCCGATGCCTGCCCCTCTGATCTTGATGGCCCCGAGCCATGATGCCTCCCACGTCGAGCCTGCTGCTGCCTCCGACGCCACTGCCTCTGCCAGCACGACGGCATCCAGGCTGATGGAAACCACTGACGCCGTCGTGCACGTGCCCTGCCCGATGATGCTGTCACATCTTGCATCTGCTGGGGTCCAGTTGCTGTGTTGTCCACCTCTGCTGGACCTCCGACTCCCGACTGTGGCAGGGATGGGATCCCCACCGAGCTGGCTGCATTGGTCAGGGCAGGTCCACAGGGGGCCCTGGTGGCATCTGGGCCGGAAGACGGCAAGGAGAACGACTGGTGTACAGCCTACACAGAGGAGGAGAGGGCCGCCAGATTGGCCAACACATGCAGGAAACCCCCGAACATGGCCGATCCCAATTGGGCCACGTCGGCACGGTGCACTTCGTGATGACGTGCGTGCTCCTCCCGGGAAGCACGCACGGCATCACGAATCACAGCCGTGCGCATCGCGACCCCAATCAGGACCTTCTCCACACGGCCAGGGGTCCCCTTGTCCGCAGGTGGAGGGGAGTCAGGTGACATGGACATCCCCTCTACCTGCGGACGGGCCTGGGACGGGGCATCCCTGCTGGTGCATGGTGGTGCACTCACAGGGTCAGGGACAGCGACATGCACAGGCCCCTCCACGGTGACCTGTGCTGCCTCCTGCCCCTGGCCCTGGACTGCACCACTTGCACCAGCAGGGATGCCCCCACCAGGCCCCATGTGTGCCCCAGTGGCGGCCTCCTCCTCCTCTGTGGAAACCACCAACCTGGATGGCTCCTCACCGTCTCCCACCGTAGCAGGCCCCTGTGGGGGCTCACCCACCCCTTCCGCTGCAGCCGTGGGGGCATCCCCGCCGCCTTGCTCCACAGCGCCGTCTCCGCCCTCTTCTTCACTAGCCGCTGCGTAGAGGGAGACAAAGAACACAAGCATCAGGGTACTGTACAATGGTCCCCTAGACAGGAAGCAATAGCAGATGAGTACCACTGTCAAAGTACACTTCCATCATGTCCCTCCACAACACATGGGTCAGTCCAGGCAAAACACACACAGTAACAGGCATGGTGCATGCCATGGACATTTCCATGCATGTCCAATGGACTCTTGAAACATACAATGATATGTAACTCACATGCATCATGGGTCATGCCTATCACATGCACACACTTCACCTCAGTCACATCCATCTGGCCCCATACACCCCAAACACAGCGGATACAAGGGTAATTTGGCTGCTTCACTGAATCTGTGCATTGTCACACACATGTGTCATGCATCCATGGCATGCACAAGTCACAGACACGCAGGTCAGGCACACAGACATGGCTACCATATATGTACCTGGCATCAGCACCCATCCCTCACCCCACCCATGTCCAGGAACAGAGACTGGCATGCTCTCATGTTTAAAATCTGCATAGGGCTCCCCATGTGGCATTTAAACACATGCAACAACCATGTGGTTCACACATCACTGGTCGCACATGCATTACCATGATGTCCCTGCACACATACATGCATACATGGCCTATGGCACACATACAGGCAAGTATCATAGAACCAGCACACCGCAACATGCCCTGTCTCACACAGTAATGCTTGGACACTTACCGCTCAACTCCAGACGGGTCTCCCTCTCAAGGATCTGGGCGTGGAGCGCTGGGCGTACGCGTTCCAGGACCCTCATCTGGATGGAACTCATGCGCCCCCGGCCCCCCTCCACGAGGCGCCGGGCCTTCACAAGGGTCCTGGACCTCAAGTCCTCCCAGCGCTTCTTGATCTTCTGGACGTTGCGGGTTGCCACCCCCTCCGCGTTGATGGCAACCACACAGTCGGCCCAGATCCTCTCCCGTCCTTCCTTGCTGGCGCGGGACGATCCAAAGAGGGCATCATACTGCCCCAGGACATGCTCCACCAGGACACCAACTTCGGTGGCAGTGAAGCTGGTGCCCCTCTGCCCCTCTGGCCTGGGGTTGCCACTGGTGACAGATGTGGAAGTGCCCGACATGGCAACCCCAGAGGCAGGTGTGGGTGGGCAACTGGGTCCTGGGGCTGGGCTGTGGAGCGATGGAATCCCAGTCGGGAGTCTTCAGTTCCAGCAGGGGTGGACACAGCAACTGGACCCCTGCAGATGGCTGATGTGCAGGCACCAAATGGCAGGGCACGGTGGCAGCAGGCAGGCAGGCAGGCAGGCAGCAGCAGATGGCACGTGGGAGGCTGCTCGGGGCACTGGGGGGCAGTAACTCGGCCTTCTGGGCAGGAGCGTGGTCTTCCGTGTGTTTTCGCGTGGCCAGCTTGATACGGAGTGATTTGGCACGTGAAAATCCTGCACGTCACCGTGAAATTCGAGGAAAGGCCCTTAGCGCGTAAGCGCGTCAGCACGCATATGCGATTCTATTGGACCAAAGTCCCTCAGCGCGTAAGCGCGTCTGTGACGTGACCCGCACGGGTGTTCCCCACACAGCACGTGATGACGGAGCACACGTGGAAATACTGCACGTCAGAGTGTCATTGCGTGTAATTGGACAAAAGTGCGCATACACGCGATTGGCCTATGCACGTGTATTTCAGGGGTGCGCGGGCACTTACACACGCAAGTACGTCAGCACACCTGTATCCCGTGGTGCGTGGGAATTTCCACACGCTATTGGACTGGGAACTGGATTCCAGGGGTGCGCGGGTCACACGCTCGCCTACAACACGCGCAAAGCATACATTTGCGCACTTACAAAATAACAAGCTCAGACGCCAGGATGAACATACCGTTCCTAGCAGCAGTGGCCGTGGCCTACCAAAGGAGGAGGAGGAGGATAGTCAGGGCCAGAATATTCACACCCAGAACCAGCCTTTTCGGGATGCCTGATGACCAGGTGTATGGGAGGTACAGGTTTCCACCACACATAATACTGGACCTGGTGAGTGAGTGGGAGGATGACCTCACATCACCCACCCTGTGCTCCCAAGCACTCAGCCCCCTGGAGAAGGTCCTCAATGTACTGCACTTCTTAGCCACTGGATCATTTCAGCGGACAAGTGCCATAGTGGGTGGGGTGTCACAGGCCACCCAGTCACGCTGCCTACACCAGGTCTTGAACATCATCACTGCACGCCCATCAGTCCGCAGGCACATACACCTGCCCAGAACACCTGCAGAAAGGCATGCTGCCGCCCTGGATTTTTACGGTGTGGCACGATTCCCCAAAGTGCTAGGTGCCATCGACTGCACCCATGTGGCTCTACGTCCCCCCAGGGCATCTGAGCACATCTATAGGAACCGCAAGCACTGGCATTCCATCAACGTGCAGGTAGTATGTAATGCCAAGGGAATCATCACCTCAGTATATGCCAACTATCCCGGGTCCACCCACGACAGGTTCATTTACCGAATGTCCACCCTAAGCCGGGACCTAGAAGCTGGGCAGCATGGCGATACATGGCTGCTTGGTGAGTATGAATGCCACTGCACATGCATGCATGTTGGATACTGAGCAAGGTCACAACCCCACCAATGATACCAATCACCACCTCCACAGGGGACAGTGCCTACCCTCTCAGCCCCCACATGATGACGCCAATTCGGAACCCCACCACGCCACCCGAGGTAAGATATAACACAGCCCACATTACAACCCCGGGCATAGTGGAGCGCACATTCGGAGTGCTAAAGTCACGCTTTCGCTCCCTTGACCGTTCTGGCGGGCAGCTGTTATACGCTCCCCCAGTTGTGTGCAGGATCATAGTGGCAGCATGTGTCCTGCACAACGTTGCAACACGCCGGGGCCTGGCCGTGGACATGGTGGTGGCCCCACATCCCCAACCACATGCACAGCCGCTGCGCATGGGAGGGGAAAGGGCACGGGGGGAGGCAGCCCGTACACAGCTAGTGGCTAATTACTTCACATAGTAATCACACCCCTGTTGAGTGCACACTGGCCTGGCACATTCCATCTGACAATCAATGATGACTCAACTTGACACTGATCCTGAATGTCTGGAGAATCAACCGTGAAAAGCATATCAGCCTGAGATTGTTCACCTGGAAGTGTTACAATGTGTGCATCCCTACCCACACATACACCACCAATGCAGTTTTGTGAAAAACACATTCAAGCAGCTAAAATGAATACCCACTTGCTAAATGCAACAAGAGGACAGTGCCATGTCACCCAACCCATCCCCAGCACCGCCACACAACACACCGTGCCATGTCATGCTATGTGCAGGTAAACAAAGTAATCCCCACAACATGACAAGTGTCACAATGTACAGTGTCCCCAATTGAAACTTGCTACACCTGAAATGCTCACAGTAATGCAGGACCGACAACAAACTTGAGCAGGTACTACCATTAACATTACTTCACTAATGTAATTAATCAGTAGTCTCACCACCTGGAAATGCCTGCACTCCCACCACTTCCAACTGTACAGTGTTGGCGCCATGTAGAGTTGTAGGTGCACTGCTGCCAACAAGGACCCCATCTCCAAACTAGAGGGCCTTGTGTAGACATGAGGAAGGGACCTGCAAATTGGGAGGCAGACACAGATGATGAGTTACACATCAATGCAACATGCAGTGTACAACACAACAGCAATATGCACTAGGAATGTATATACAGTATTGACTAGACTACCCACACATGTAGTGGGAGTCCAATGTCACCATGTACGTCAATGTCACTTGGGCACACCCTTTGCAAGCCCATGGAAACAGGAAGCAGGAGGGGTGTGTGTGACTCAAACCCAGGCATCTGAACCAAATACATGACAAGCCTGCATGTGCCCAGCCACAATGCAGCGTATGCCCACAGGAACCACGGAAGCCAACAAATTGTCCCCAAAAAATTGGGGAAAAAAAATAAAAATAAAAAAAAAAAAAAAAAAAAATGGCCATTGATGGGCCCGGGGGGGTTGGGGAGGCCACCCAGGAGGTCCGAGGACAGGGTGCACACCAAAATCCACCTGTGTGGATCCTGGGAAAAAAAAACACCTCCATGGGCTCATGGCCCACACGGCTACCCTATTGTGGGAGTATCACTGCTGTCGCTATTATCACCCTCTGCAGCTGCATCCGGAGGTGGTTGCACTATGGGAGGCAGCCCACGCAAGGCCCTACTCTGTTCCTCCATGGCTGCAAGCATGCGGGTGTGGTAGGTCTCGTTCTGGAGGATGAGTGTGCGGAGGTCCCCATGCAACAACTCACGGGATGCCCGGACCTCTGCCCTCGTTGCCTGCATCTCAGCTGAGAGCGTACGGGTGAGACGCTCCAGCTGCTGTTCTGTCCTTTGGTGTGTTGAAGCCTCAAGCTCAACAAGAGTCGTCCTGAGGTGATGGAGCTCCTGCCTCAGGGCTTCCCTGTGGCCCTGGGACTCTATGGAGATGGCCTCCTGCAGAGTAGCCAGTGCCGCCCGCCTGTCCCTGTTGGATGCCAACATGTTCTCCCTGTGTGACTGGCAGATGGAGTCGGTTGCCTGCTCTAGTCGCTCCATCAGCCTTTCAGGGGGGACAATGGAAGTGGCCACCCTATCCATGGCCTGAGCCATCATCTCGGATGATGCTGCCTGTTGGGTAGCCATACCGTAAATGGATTGCTCCCATGCGGTATTGCCAGGTGACGTACGGCCACCACGTCAGCGGGCACCACACCTGTCTGGGGTAAGGCGGACTGCGCCTTGCTGTGCCGGCACTGCCTGAGGCTGCAGGACTGCATTCCCCCTCTGATCTGCTGGCCCAGGAACAGGATCAGATGTCGCGGAGTGTGACCCTGCATCCGTAACCACCAAAGGCATAGCTGCCAACACTGACATCCCCATTGAGGGTTCTGACCCTGGTGCAGGTGGGTTGGACAGAACAGAATCCCTCCCTGGAACACTCACCTGCGACGGCACGTAGGTCTCATCATCCGAATCAACAGCTGAGTACAGCTCGGGGGAGGTGCAGCCAGAGACACCCCTTGAGAGCACGACCTGCAGCACTTGTGGGTTCTCACCCACCAGCACACCACGTCCCTCACTGGTGGTTGGTCGGCCCTCAGACCCCTCCTGGCTCTGCACCATCTCCACAACCCCAGCAGTATCAGGTGCATCTTCCCCTGCAAAGACATAATAACAAAGAAATGGAAACAGGCATTAGCACCATGGCACACAATGAGGGCTGACAAGCAAGAGAACCAGTACTTGATTGACACATGTCCCACATGACTAACACCCTCCCATGCATGCACCCTCACTGCGTATGAAGGGCAGGCAAATGGCACACACTGATGACACAAAGATGGAAGATGAACACATTTTCTGCATGCTGCCTGGCAGTGGCATCACACATTGGCCTGTGATTGCCAGGTGAAACACACATGCCATCACACAGATGGCATGTACCATTGCTATTGAGTGAAGATGGAGAGGAGGGCAGCACTTATTCATTCAGTCCAGTTCCCGCATGTTATAGCTTTTCTAATTCAAACAGGTCTGATTTTTCACCTGGAGCTGCCAGTCCAAAATGGTCCAATTGCACAGGGACATGTGTGAACAAATGATATCCAGGTAACAAAGTCACTCCACTTTACCATAGCCATGTCAGACATGTGACTAGAGGACTGAGAAATGCCTAGTAAAAGTGGTGGAATGCAAATAATCTGCCTGAATGAAAGTGGTGGAATGCAAACAATCTGCCTGAATGAACAGAGAAAAATAAGCAACAATGTTGTGGCAAGGTGACACTTCAAGGGCAACTGGCGTGCTGTTGGGCTAGATGTCTACTGTTGGCAGAAGGGATACTGCTATGGCCAAATGCAGCTGCGCAGGATGTATTGCATGAAGCACATGGCTGACCCATACGACTCAGGCGCACACACTCTCACCTGGCACACAAACAGAAGCCCTCACACACACACCATGCACATGGATGACACACACATGCATGTGCACTCACCAGACAATGCCTCGTAATCAGGCAGATCTCCCACGCCTTGGATCTGTTCCTCCGTGACGTAGGTCCCAGCGACTGACTCATGTGGAGTGAGTTCCATGTCTACTACTGGTGACCCACCTCCAGTCACTAGAGTTGCGGCATGACTTGAGGCCAGCTTATTCTTTGCCCTGCGCTTTAGGTCATTCCAGCGCTTATAGCAATCATTGGCTGTGCGCCTCACTATTCCAAGGGCACTTACGATGTCCGTGTTAGGCGGAAACCTGTGCAGTTCCATCTGGGACCACTGCAAAAGATTTAGGACTAGAGGTGTTGCGATGAACCCACTTGGTAGCAGTCTGCACCACACAGATTCAATTGGTAGCTGTGGCTGAGCAGTCAGACTTCTCTCAAGAAAAGTTGGTCAGTATAGGGAGTATACAAGATAGGGCAATTCTTCACAGCAAAACAAGTAAACACGCAACAAGACTTAGTATAAAGATAGTAAGTTATTTATTTATAACAGAACATCTACGAAAAATACTAAGGCAAATCACGGCAAACAAATCAAAATGCAATTACTCTGCGGAATGGAATAAAGCTCGATCTCCTGGCATACAATATCGACAACTCTAGGTTTTTACGGCACCACTTATTTGCAGACAGAGGTGTATACCCCAACCTAGATGACACTCGAATATACTCGTATGGAAGGGAGAAAAGAGATAGGCAGATAATGAAGTTCAATACGATTCGTTCGGAAGCGGGAAAAAATGCAAGGCAGGAATGCAATAATCACAATTAGATCGTAAAAGTTCAGCGGCCAGGCCCACTCGGTGAGAGGCAAGGCACGATGTCCTGGAAAGTCTCTAGTGAAGACGCGCTCAAGTCTTTATAGCACAATGTTAGCGACAGGCGGAACCAGATCAGAATAAAGAGTGAGTATAGCTTTGAGACAACCCAACGGAACGGAGAGGAATCAGATACCTCACTCGAACCGATCGAAAAGGGGAGCCAGGTGGTTACGGTACCTTGTTGGGGAGGGCAGCTCCGACGGGGGCAGTTGTTCCTGGTGGTGGATGCACGATGGTCTTGGCCGAGAGTGGAGATGATCTCGTCGTCGAAGGAAAGATGTCCGGTGCACCACCAGGGAAGAAACCAGCCGCGGAGTGCTCCGTCACAAGGCACCACCTTTCGGTCGCGGTACAGGGGTAGTGGCTATCCGGTTGCCGGGTGCTCTGCACGGGCAATTCGACCACTGCGTCCTGGGCGAACAAAAAGCACAAAGAGGAAGACGACTGGTTGTTCCCACCAGCCAGGGGAAGAGACTCTCCGGCAGGGAGATCTCCTCTGTCGTCGGGAGATTGTGAGGCGATTCTGCAGGGCTCCACCGGAGGTGTCGGCGTGCAGGTCGACTCAGCGTTACCCTCGTCGGATTCTTTAGGTCCTGTGGCGACTTCTGAAGATCCAGTCCCAAAAGCCCTGCTTTTATGCAGACGCCCCCCATTCATTCAGCCTAGCTGTCAATCAACACATGCTAAGTGGTGAGCGGGAAGGCTCACCACCTGGGCCAATCACTCCAGAGTGCGACCTGAGTTGGCAAGGCAACTCGGTCCAGGGTGTCTAAACCCCCTCCCACACCCCTGAGGTAACCCAGACAGAATGGCACCACTTTGGAGGGTCTCTGTCCAGAGGCCCGCCAAAAGTGGAACAAAGGGCTCAACCTTTGGTTTAGGAGTCACAGAGACGAACACAGACGCCATTTTACAAACCGAGTTCTGGCAGAAAATACCACTCGCTAAACTTATTTAAGATAGGTAGATCGGTGGTATGTTGGAGATTAACAAGAAAAGTATCAATCTTCAACAATGGGATAAATCCCATAGGGTTATGCTCGGGGTCGAACATAACAAGTAGTTTCCACTGCCACCAGCCAAAACTCGACGAGGGGGGACGGGACAGTGCCCCCTCGAGTAACAGATCCAGGAGTAATCGAATTACTCCTACCAGTACGTCCACAATAAGATGGTTGGTACTAGTTCTGTTAGCAAATTTAGGTCTAGTAAAGCCAATGGTGACTTTACATGCCCGGGGAGACAGTAGTCAGTCCCCGGGTATGGAGTCTATGGTGGGGGAACCTGCTAGGGCGCCCCCGTGTCACGACACGTAAGGTGCAGTGTGACACACATAGAAAAACAGATGAGACCCTATGGAGTAAAAGACCCCATAGCCCATCGAACACATTGACATTCAAAGGAATTACACGCATACATGTTCAAGAGTGAGAAAAAGGGTCACACTCTTGGCAGGATGGGAAAAAACAAACTCCAGAAATCCAGCAAAGCTGCTGGGGGACTCACTAGGTTAGGAAATTCAGCCTAAACAGAGAATTCTCCCTAACACTCGCCCCCCCCAGACTAAGGGACAGGAGGATTTAATCCACTCCTGGATGAATCTCATACCTCTAGTCGATGACATACATCCTAGAGAGACCATCAGCATTTTGGTGGTGACATCCTGACCTGTGCTCAAGGGTGAAATCAAACCCTTGTAGGCAGATCGACCATCTCAGTAGTTTTGGGTTTTCCCCTTTCATTTGCATTAACCATCTCAAGGGTTGGTGGTCAGTCTGAATAACAAAAGTAGAACCATACAAGTACGGCCTAAACTTCTTCAGAGCCCACACGATAGCAAAGCACTCTCTTTCGATTGTTGCCCACCTTGTTTCAGGATCCTTCAGCTTGCGGCTGATGTAGCAAATGGGGTGCTCCCTACCTTTCCCATCCAGTTGACTGAGTACGGCACCTATCCCTACATTGGAAGCGTCTGTCTGCACAATGAAGTGTTGGCGGTAATCAGGAGCTCTGAGTACTGGGGCTTGGCAAAGAGCCTTTTTCAGGTCTTCAAAAGCCTGATTGCACTCCTCGTTCCATTTAACCTTTTTAGGGAATTTGGGCGAGGAGATGACATTCAGTGGAGAAGCTATGGTCCCATAGTTCTCTATGAAATTCCTGTAATACCCGGTGAGTCCTAGGAAGGCTCTCACCTGAGTTTGAGTAGTCGGTGTTGTCCAATTTTGCACAGCTTCAATCTTACTGAGCAAAGGCCTTATCTCTCCACCGCCTACCTCATGTCCAAGGTAGACTACCTTACTCTGTCCAATTTGGCATTTACTCGCCTTTATGGTCAGATTGGCTCGTCCGAGAGCCTGCAAAACATCTCTCAGGTGGGTCACATGTTCTTCCCAGGAATAGCTGAACACTGCTATGTCATCCAAGTATGCCATGCAGAAGTCCTCCATCCCATTCAGAACCTGGTTTACCATCCGTTGAAACGTAGCAGGTGCATTTTTTAGTCCGAAAGGCATTACCGTAAACTGGTATAAACCAACGGGGGTAGAAAATGCAGTTTTCTCCTTGGCATGGTTGGTCAGGGCTATTTGCCAATAGCCTGACGTCAAGTCAAATGTGCTGAGGAACTTGGCGGCGCCAAGCTTATCCACCAACTCATCTGTCCTTGGCAAAGGGTGGGCATCAGTCGTGGTGACTGCGTTAAGAGCTCGGTAATCCACGCAGAATCTAAGTTCTTTAGACCCGGCCTTTGGTACTAACACAACTGGGCTAGACCATGGACTAGTAGAGGGCTCTATTACCCCGAGATCAAGCATCTTGCTGACCTCACCTTTGATGTGGGTTCTTACGTTTTCTGACATGCGGTATCCTCTGCTTTTGACAGGCAGACAGTCACCAGTGAGTATCTCGTGCTGGCCCCAAGGGGTCAAGCCTGGTGAGAGCGAGAACAGGGAGGCAAACTGATTCAACATAGACTTGCACTCTTCTTGTTGCTCGGGTGTCAGATTGGAGGAGAGATTTACTCCTTCAATTTTTTCATCTAAAGGTAAGCCTCTGAGGAGATCCGGAAGAGCTTCACTCTCTTCTTCTTCCTCGGATGATGCGAGAAGCAACGCTCCTACATCAGGTCGTGAGACATACGCTTTGATTCGGTTGGTGTGAAAGACTGTCGGAGCCTCCTTGGGGTTGCCCAAGTCCACCAGATAGTTAACCTCACCGAGCTTACCCACTACTCGGTAGGGTCCCATCCATTTATCTTGCAAGGCCCTCTGCCTTGTGGGGATCATAACAAGAACGAGCTGGTCTTGAGCGAACTCAACCATGTTAGCCTTTTGATCGTGCCAGTGCTTGACCAATGCTTGTCCAGCTTTCAAGTTATCGCTTGCTTCTGTCATCAGGTGCGACATTCTCCTCCGGAGACCTATCACGTAGTCAGTCACTCTGACTGGCTTGGGGGAAGGAGCACTCTCCAACCCCTCCTTAATCAGGGCCAATGGACCTCTGACGGGATGACCATAGAGCAGTTCGAAGGGAGAGTAACCCACTCCCTCCTGAGGGACTTCTCTATAAGCAAAAAGAAGGCATGGCAATAGAAGGTCCCACTTACGCTTAAGGGGTTCCTCTAGAGCACCTATCATGCTCTTCATGGTTCGGTTGAACCGTTCTACCAACCCATTGGTTTGTGGGTGGTAAGCCGTTGAGAACTTGTAAGTTACTCCGCAGGTTTTCCACATGGCTTTCATGTAGTGGGACATAAAATTTGACCCCCTGTCAGAGATTACTTCCTTAGGAAATCCGACCCTAGTAAAAATACCAAGGAGGGCCTTAGCCACAGCCGGAGCTGTAACAGTCCTCATAGGAATTGCCTCAGGATACCTAGTAGCATGGTCTACTACAACAAGTATAAACCTGTTGCCTGAGGAGGTTGGAGGATCAAGGGGACCAACGATATCAATCCCTACTCTCTCAAATGGGACTCCCACAACGGGAAGAGGCACTAACGGTGCCACATTCTTGGACCCAACCTTACCAGAGGTCTGGCAGGTATGGCAGCTTCTGCAGTGTTTTTCTACGTCGGCCCCCATTTTTGGCCAATAGAAGTAGAGCGAGAGCCTTTCCTTAGTCTTCTTGAAACTCAAGTGACCAGCCAAAGGAATCTCGTGGGCTAACTGCAAGAACTGTGGTCTGTTTGCTTGGGGTACTACAAGGCGTTTGTAGTCTCCAGGTGCAGACTCGGTCGGTTCACTATAGAAGAGGCCATCTTCCCAGTGCAACCTATGTTTCCCAGGCTCTTGCCCTTCAGCCTGAGCTTCTGCCTGATGGCGAAGACCTTCCAGAGTTGGACATTCTCTCTGTCCCTTACTGAAGTCTGCCCTGCTGGGTCCACCTTCTGCCAGTAACGACTGCAGCTCAGGATGGTCAACAGGATCCAGATCTCCAATGAGTTCTTGGCCTTCTATTAGCTCTTCCTCAGAGTCTAATTCCACCACACAGGGTTGTACCTCCCTCTCAGCCTCAGCTGGAGGTGGAGTTACGGGTGTGACGTTGGACAACCGCGGGGAAGTCCGTGTCGGCTGCATTGGAATGCGGGCTGCTGGTTTCGGTTTAGAAGTCTTAGGTTTCCCCTTCGCTTCTGTGTTCTTAGAGACAGCGGCCGCCATTTCCAATGGAGCAGGAGTGATCTCTTTCTTCATCATCTCCTCGAGAGTTCCGCGCATGGTCCTCTCTCTTGCAGGTCTGGTTAGCTCCTGTAACCTTTTACTAGGAGGTCTGGGAGTATGCGATACAACTCCGAGAGTCTTCAAATCGTTACCCAACAGTACGCGTCCTGGTACCTCACTCTGTATGCTGACAGGTATCTTTACAGTCATGTCGTTACACTGGATGAGAACTGGTAATTGGGGAAGCATCTGCACAGGCCCTCCAGCTAACTTGGTGAGGCGTTTGGGTGCCTTAGCAACATCCTCAGCCTGAAAAAACGATTTATCCACCACAGTTATGCTGGCCCCAGTGTCCCTAATGGCAGGCGTCTCCTGACCATTCACCTGGACACTGTCCTTATAATACTCTTTAGTATTATCGGGGATAGAATTATAGACATCTAAGTTCTGTTGTTCCCACAACCCCAGAGATACTAAAGAAACGCTGGCTGAGACTCCAATGGGTTCGTCAGCCAGCAGTAGAAAGTTTCCACTTGCCATTTGGACTTCCTCCTCTGGAGCGAAGGCTAAGGAGACAAGTTGGACCCCTGAAGGTTTAACCTTACATCTGGGATCTCCTTTCACGTGATCAGTCGCGCCACAAACAAAGCATTTACCGAATGCTTTCTGGAATGGTGGCTTGTTCTGACCTCCTTCCGGTTTGGCACCAGAAGACACACTATTCTGCTGTGGTTTTCCCGGTGGCTTACCCTTCTGGTTTAGTTTGGGGCCCTCTTTGGAATGTGAGTTAGTCGAATTCTCCTTTGAGTCTTTTTTAGGCTGTCTTCCCTCGTCCTTCTTCTGAGTTGCCCCAGAATCCTTGTGAGTAGCACTGTTGGCAACCCACAAGTCAGCAGCCTTAGCTAGAGCCCTGGAATCTAATTCCTTCGAATCAGCCAAGTGCTGTCTGAGCTCAGGAGAACAGGCATCATAAATCGACTCCAACATAAAAAGATTTTGCATACCCTCGTAAGTGTTAACTTTGTAACCCTTAATCCATCCCTCTAAGTTTTTCAACCCTTCACTCACCCAGGTAGCCCAAGGGGTACCATCATGCTTTTTGAGGGTTCTAAACCTCTTAAGATACTGGGAAGGGGTCTTCCCGAATCTAGCTATCAAAGCTAGTTTCACACTTTCGTAATCCGTCTTATCCACCTCCCCCAACTCCATTACCACATCAGTCGCAACAGGAGGAAGCCTAGAGAACAACCATGAAAGCAGCGCGTTCCCGGTGATGTCCTGGAGCCCATGATTGTATTCAAACAGTTTCAACCAATCCAACACATCCAATCTCGGTTCGTACATACCCACTAATTCCTTCGGCATCCGGGGTCTTTTGGGACTGGAGCTCCTAGAGGAACCAGAGGAGAGAGAAGCATTTTCCATAGACAACTTTTTCATTTCTAACTCATGATTAAGCTCTATTTCTCTGAGTCTCAACTCAGCCTGTTTCTGCTCAGCCTGGGCATTCATCCGTCTGAACTCGAGCTCTTGGTTTCGTTCGGATTGAGCCAAAAACCGTTTATATTCTAATTCGAGCTTCATTTTTTCAAGTTCAAAATAAGCAGGGTTACTTGTGGGACCTGGTATGGGCCCCGTAGGCACAGTTGGTAAGGCAGATAGAGGAGCGGGGGAGACATTTTCGTTAGCCTCGCCGCCCTCGTCAGCCTCTTCATCGCTATCATCAGAATTACGATTTAGATCAACACCATTACTGTTATCTACAGTTGCTGGAGAGTTTGGTTCCTCTGAACCAGTACCCAGACTTTGGTTCGCCAGCAATCTCTCTATCAATTCTAACTTCTTGCCTTTTACAGGAAGATTCTCTTGTCTACAGAGAGCTCGCAGACTCTCAGTATTTTTATCCGACAAAGACTCTTGGCTGTAAATTTCCATCGTAGACATGTTTTTTGAAAGTTGCTTTCGTAAAGTTTTGTGGTTAGTTGTCCTACAGCGTCGAAAAGCACTCTAAACTGTATACTCGATACTAATCCCACCGCTGTACACCAGTGTTAGGCGGAAACCTGTGCAGTTCCCTCTGGGACCACTGCAAAAGATTTAGGACTACAGGTGTTGCGATGAACCCACTTGGTAGCAGTCTGCACCACACAGATTCAATTGGTATCTGTGGCTGAGCAGTCAGACTTCTCTCAAGAAAAGTTGGTCAGTATAGGGAGTATACAAGATAGGGCAATTCTTCACAGCAAAACAAGTAAACACGCAACAAGACTTAGTATAAAGATAGTAAGTTATTTATTTATAACAGAACGTCTACGAAAAATACTAAGGCAAATCACGGCAAACAAATCAAAATGCAATTACTCTGCGGAATGGAATAAAGCTCGATCTCCTGGCATACCATATAGACAACGCTAGGTTTTTACGGCACCACTTATTTGCAGACAGAGGTGTATACCCCAACCTAGATGACACTCGAATATACTCGTATGGAAGGGAGAAAAGAGATAGGCAGATAATGAAGTTCAATACGATTCGTTCGGAAGCGGGAAAAAATGCAAGGCAGGAATGCAATAATCACAATTAGATCGTAAAGGTTCAGCGGCCAGGCCCACTCGGTGAGAGGCAAGGCACGATGTCCTGGAAAGTCTCTAGTGAAGACGCGCTCAAGTCTTTATAGCACAATGTTAGCGACAGGCGGAACCAGATCAGAATAAAGAGTGAGTATAGCTTTGAGACAACCCAACAGAACGGAGAGGAATCAGATACCTCACTCGAACCGATCGAAAAGGGGAGCCAGGCGGTTACGGTACCTTGTTGTGGAGGGCAGCTCCGACGGGGGCAGTTGTTCCTGGTGGTGGATGCACGATGGTCTTGGCCGAGAGTGGAGATGATCTCGTCGTCGAAGGAAAGATGTCCGGTGCACCACCAGGGAAGAAACCAGCCGCGGAGTGCTCCGTCACAAGGCACCACCTTTCGGTCGCGGTACAGGGGTAGTGGCTATCCGGTTGCCGGGTGCTCTGCACGGGCAATTCGACCACTGCGTCCTGGGCGAACAAAAAGCACAAAGAGGAAGACGACTGGTTGTTCCCACCAGCCAGGGGAAGAGACTCTCCGGCAGGGAGATCTCCTCTGTCGTCGGGAGATTGTGAGGCGATTCTGCAGGGCTCCACCGGAGGTGTCGGCGTGCAGGTCGACTCAGCGTTACCCTCGTCGGATTCTTTAGGTCCTGTGGCGACTTCTGAAGATCCAGTCCCAAAAGCCCTGCTTTTATACAGACGCCCCCCATTCATTCAGCCTAGCTGTCAATCAACACATGCTAAGTGGTGAGCGGGAAGGCTCACCACCTGGGCCAATCACTCCAGAGTGCGACCTGAGTTGGCAAGGCAACTCGGTCCAGGGTGTCTAAACCCCCTCCCACACCCCTGAGGTAACCCAGACAGAATGGCACCACTTTGGAGGGTCTCTGTCCAGAGGCCCGCCAAAAGTGGAACAAAGGGCTCAACCTTTGGTTTAGGAGTCACAGAGACGAACACAGACGCCATTTTACAAACCGAGTTCTGGCAGAAAATACCACTCGATAAACTTATTTAAGATAGGTAGATCGGTGGTATGTTGGAGATTAACAAGAAAAGTATCAATCTTCAACAATGGGATAAATCCCATAGGGTTATGCTCGGGGTCGAACATAACAAGTAGTTTCCACTGCCACCAGCCAAAACTCGACGAGGGGGGACGGGACAGTGCCCCCTCGAGTAACAGATCCAGGAGTAATCGAATTACTCCTACCAGTACGTCCACAATAAGATGGTTGGTACTAGTTCTGTTAGCAAATTTAGGTCTAGTAAAGCCAATGGTGACTTTACATGCCCGGGGAGACAGTAGTCAGTCCCCGGGTATGGAGTCTATGGTGGGGGAACCTGCTAGGGCGCCCCCGTGTCACGACATGTAAGGTGCAGTGTGACACACATAGAAAAACAGATGAGACCCTATGGAGTAAAAGACCCCATAGCCCATCGAACACATTGACATTCAAAGGAATTACACGCATACATGTCCAAGAGTGAGAAAAAGGGTCACACTCTTGGCAGGATGGGAAAAAACAAACTCCAGAAATCCAGCAAAGCTGCTGGGGGACTCACTAGGTTAGGAAATTCAGCCTAAACAGAGAATTCTCCCTAACAGTCCGCAACGGTCTGCCAGTGTGCCTGGCGTTGTGCAGGTGTGGTCTTGGATCCTGCAACAATGACCATCTCGTTATCATGTCCGGACACATACTCGACAAGTGCATTCAGTTCGTCATCCGTGAAGCTGGGCTTCCTCGACGGGCCGGACTGTGTAGCCATGTCTGGGGCATCAGCCTGTGCTGGACGAGCACTCTTCCTCTTCTGCTTGGAAGGTGGTGGTGATCCTGAGTGTCCTGCGCCGCTCTGGACACTAGGGGCAGGAGCCCTGGTGGACTCTGTATCAGGAGTGTGGGATTGCACACTCAGCATGGGAGTTGGTGCAGGCATTGGCTCAAGTGTAATGGTGTCAGGGGGAATGTCAGCAGGATGGACTAGGACCGACACTGTCCTGGCTGGGTTTGTGAGAGCTGGGGTGGATGGAGCCGCAGCTGCCCCTGCAGCCTCTCCGCCCTGCCTACTTGGGGCAGCAGATGACCTTGCTGCCCCAGATCCACGTGGCATGATGACATCAACGTGCACCAGCGCACGTGTCATAGGCCTGCTGACCTGGAAGTCAGCCATTGAGTCAGCCAGGTCTGGTGCCACAATGGGCTGGTCCAACAAGGGCTGAGCATGGATGGTGTCAGCCACATCAGCCTCAACGGGAGGGGGGGGGGATTATGGGTGCCCTTGACTGGTCCTCCACACATGGGGGGACAGGCTCACCCTGCAAGTAACGACCACGTCCCCTACCGGATTCACCACGACCACCACTTGTGGCTCTTCCACCTTTGCCACCCTTACGGAATCCTCGCCTCCCAGCCATGGCACTGATGTTAATGTGCGTATGGGAGTGGCAGTAAACTAATTTCCTGGGCAATTGGGGGTCAAAGGGGTTGGGTACCAAATGGTAATTGTACCCTAGTGCTCTAGCAAGGCTGAATGTAACCCCTGGGGAAAGATGACGGGTCACGCAACGCACAGGAGGCCCAAAAAAGGGAGATGACGTGCACTCAACCCCTCCTAGACCACGTGTGCAGAAAGAAAAACCTGCACTACGCTGTGGCACCCAGTAACACAAGAATGAACGTATGCGTGTCACACGCAGCCTAGAATGACATCTGAAGGGGTAGGCTACACACGGGGCAAGCACAGATGTTAGATACGTGCGTGACTCACCGTCTGCCAGGTAAAAGAGCGTGAAAAAGGAGCACGTTTGGTTGGCAACACCCCCGCCAAAAGAAGATTTGTATGCTGTCTGAGGAGACAGGACAACAGTAGAAGGGAACAGGCCCAGGTAAACCAGTAAAAGAGAAAAAAGAGAAAAAGCTGTCAGAGGTAACAGGGAGTACGAACTTGAAACGCCGTGAAGTAAATCGCGTGTGAAACGACAAGAAGTACAGAATTCACCCACTCGCTCTCCACGAAAAGCACGTACAAGGAAATGGTGTTCTACACGTACCTTTTATGCAGGCCCACACGTACAGCGTCACTTACGCGGCGTGTACGCGCTAGGGCCATTTCCACCAATTACACGCTTTGTTACTGCCGCGTGTACGCGCTAGGCCCATTCCCACCAATTACACGCTTTGTCACTGCCGCGTGTACGCGCTAGGCCCATTCCCACCAATTACACGCTTTGTCACTGCCGCGTGTACGCGCTAGGCCCATTCCCACCAATTACACGCTTTGTCACTTCTGCGTGTAGGGCCATTTCCACCAATTATACACTTTGTCACTTCTGCGTGTAGGGCCATTTTCACCAATTACACGCTTTGACACTCGGACGTGTCTTTCATTTTTTTCACACGCAACATTTTCCTACGTGTGCCCAATTCAACGTGCACGTGACTTCATAGACGCGCATACGCTGGTGACGCGTTTACGCGCTAAGGGCCTTTCCTCGAATTACACGCAGACGTGTTGGATTTTCACGTGCCAAATCACTCCGTATCAAGCTGGCCACGTGTTCACACACGGAAGACCACGCTCCTGCCCAGAAGGCCAAATTACTGCCCCCCAGAGCCCTGAGCACGCTCCCACCTGCCATCTGCTGCTGCCTGACTGCCTGCTGCCCATGTGCCCTGCCATTTGCTGCCTGCACATCAGCCAGGGGTGCTGTTGCTGTGACCACCCCTGCTGGAACCGAAGACTCTCGACTGCTTTTCCATCACCCCACAGCCCAGCCCCAGGACCCAGTTGCCCACCCACTCCTGCCTCTGGGGTTGCCATGTCGGGCACTGCAACATCTGGCACCAGTGGCAACCCCCGGCCAAGGAGGCAGAGGGGCACCAGCTTCACTGCCACCGAAGTTGGTGTCCTGGTGGAGCATGTCCTGGGGCAGTATGATGCCCTCTTCGGAAGGTTGCGTGCCGACAAGGAAGGACGGACTCAGATCTGGATGGACATCGTGACTGCCATCAACGCGGAGGAGGTGGCAGTCCGTGACTACGAACGTGTCAGGAAGCGCTGGGAGGACTTCAGGTCTAGGACCATCAACAAGGCCTGGCGCCTCCTGAAGGCAGCGGATGCTAAGGGGCGCCGGGGCCACTTGTCGGAAGATCAGATGAGGGTCCTGGAACGCATATCCCCAGCGCTCCACATCCAGGTCCTTGAGAAGCAGACCCGTCTGGAGTCGAGCGGTAAGTGTACATGCATACTGATTGTAAGCTGTGCGTGTGGTGGTGTGCCAGGAGTGTGCAGGTTGAACATGTATTTTTATGTGGCCAAGTAGGGGGGGTGTACAGGGCCGTGAGGGTGACACATGCGAGGGGTCTCATGTGTGACACATGGATGGTGCTTGTGTGTGTGGGCTTGCATGGCACAGGATGTGGAGGAATGATTGTCAGGTGTGACATGGATGTCGATCAAAACACTGCGACAGTTGGCGGAGGTGTACACATGCATGCAAGTTTGGTGTTGTGTGTGCATGTGTAGTGTACTCCCTATGTTGCATGTGATGTGTGGATGACCTTTGGCTGCTCATGCTGTTGTATGTGAATGGATGGTGCTGGCTGTTGCATTATGGCTGTGGTATGGCTCATGTGTGCAAGTTGAAATGACATGTGTGTTGGGGATTGTGATGCCATGTCTGAGGTTTACCAATGCCACTCATGTATAACTGTCATGTGTGTATGAGTCCATTTTACAGTGCCCTGATGCCTGTGTTTTCTTTCTCCCTGTCTGCAGCGTCAACTGATGAAGAGGGCGGAGAAGGTGCTGTGGAGCACAGCGGCAGGGGTCGCACCACCAGCCGGAGACGCAAGGCCCGGATCCCCTCCCAGGTTGTGATCTCGTCGGGGAGTGAGGAGTCCGGTGCCACGTCCCAGGCCGCAGCTGCCGAGGGGAGGTCCAAGAGGCGGAGGTTGGAGTTGGACTCCTCGGCAGCAGAAGGGGCAGCTGGGACCCCACAGGGCCCAACGGGGGAAGATGGCACGGAGTCATCCAGGTTGGTGGGGGGTTTGGTGGAGGAGGAGGCCGTGAAAGCGACAGTGGCGGGGTCTGGAGATGGGGATTCCACTGGTGCTAGTGGTGCAGTGCAGGATCAGGGACAGGAGGCAGCACAGGCCGCCGCGGAGGTGCCTGTGTGCAATCCTGTCCCTGCTCCTGTCACTGCATCATCTTGCACCAGCGGGGATGCCTACCTCCAGACCCGTTCTCAGAGAGAGGATTGGCGTACAACACTTGGCCTTCCTCTCCCTGCGGATGTGGCTATCCTGCACCAGGTTGAGCCTGTCCAGGGTGGGGTGGCATTGCGTCAACGGGCCATGCGAGCTGACCTGCTGTCTTTTCATGATGAGTCTGCACGTCTTCTCGCATGGCTCGTTGACCGCGTTGACCCACTGGGACAGCTCACCAGGGCTGGATTCCTCCGTTTCCTGGACCTTGTTCCGACCCCCTTCTCCACAGAACCCCCTATGCCCCAGTCGTCCTCCATGCCATCTTCCCACCCATGTGTCACCTGGGTGCCCTGTGGAGCTGCCTCCGACCGTGCGGCCAGGCTGGTGGACAACAGATCCCTGCCACAGTCGGGAGTCGGACGTCCAGCAAGGGTGGCCACGTCAACGACTGCACCCCAGCTGGAGGAGGATGTGCAGGCACCATCGGACAGGGCACATGGACAGCAGCAGCTGCAGCAGCAGGAGGCTGTAGGTGAGAGCCACGATAGCTCGGGGCCTTCAACATCGGAGGGGCAGGCACCGGCCGGAGGGCAGGAGGACCCTGGATGGGAAGTGTCTTCCGTGTGGCAGCGGTTGGGCCACGCCATAGAGGCGGAGCGGCGGCAGACAGAAGAGGCGCGGCTCACGATGGTCAGGGCGGAGAACTCCATGCGGAGGGCCCTGAGGCGGGCTGAGTGCCTCGAGGCAATCCGCAGGGAGTTGGAGGTGAACATGTCGGCGTCCCTGCGGACCCTCGGGGCCATGGAACAGGACCGCCTCCGGGACATAGACGAAGAGTTCGATGATGCCCTGGCCCGGAACATCACTAAGTAAGCCGCTGGACTGGCCCGCCGCCATTGTATATAGTTATTTAGTGATAGGTTTCCTTTGCAGTTTATTTTTCTTTGGAGTCGACGGACACTGCTCCACCTTTTGTATATAGTTCCATTTTAGATAGGTTTTTTGGTAGGTTTCATTTCTTCTCTTGGGATGATGGAACCTGAATACTTTGTACATAGTTGGACTTTGGATTTGGATATTCTTTTTGACTATGAATGTTTTTTGCCATGGAGCAATGGTTTTCTATTTCTTTTTTACCTTCATTTACTTTTCATGGACTTGAACTTTGGAAGATATTTTTTCGTATTGTCATTTATTGATTTCATTTTGAAAAGAGACAGCCTGCTTATTTTTTTTATTATTTTACTTGTGTATTTTGGTTGATTTTGATAGCCATTGCTGTTGTTTTTAATACATTATTTTGATTTTTTCATTCTTCAATGTGTGGTTTCATCTCATTGTTTTCATGCATGTCATGATATGGGTTTTCAGGTTCGCTTGCAACCATTTTGTGTGTGTGAGACACATGTGTTGATTTACATTGTTTCCATTGGAGTAGTATCATGGGCACATGTAACACTTGGTTGTGTCTTTGGGCTGTGGTGGCTGGCCATGAGGCACATGCTTGAGGATTGTCAGGGCCTGTGGGCAGGGGGCCATGAGTTGGGGCCTGGTGGAGGCTGCCCCTGGATGCTGGGGGGTGGGGGTGGTGGGAGACATGAGTGGGGGCCTGGTGGAGGGTGCCCCTGCACTGCTGGGGGGTGGGGGTGGTGGGAGACATGAGTGGGGGCCTGGTGGAGGCTGCCCCTGCACTGCTGGGGGGTGGGGGTGGTGGGAGACATGAGTGGGGGCCTGGTGGAGGCTGCCCCTGGTGGCGGGGGGGTGGGGGTGATAGGGGACATGAGTGGGGGCCTGGTGGAGGGTGCCCCTGCACTGCTGGGGGGTGGGGGTGGTGGGAGACATGGGTGGGGGCCTGGTGGAGGCTGCCCCTGGTGGCTGGGGGGTGGGGGTGGTGGGAGACATGGGTGGGGGCCTGGTGGAGGCTGCCCCTGGTGGCTGGGGGGTGGGGGTGATAGGGGACATGAGTGGGGGCCTGGTGGAGGCTGCCCCTGCACTGCTGGGGGGTGGGGGTGGTGGGAGACATGGGTGGGGGCCTGGTGGAGGCTGCCCCTGGTGGCTGGGGGTGGGGGTGATAGGGGACATGAGTGGGGCCTGGTGGAGGCTGCCCCTGCACTGCTGGGGGGTGGGGGTGGTGGGAGACATGGGTGGGGGCCTGGTGGAGGCTGCCCCTGCACTGCTGGGGGGTGGGGGTGGTGGGAGACATGAGTGGGGGCCTGGTGGAGGCTGCCCCTGGTGGCGGGGGGGTGGTGGTGATAGGGGACATGAGTGGGGGCCTGGTGGAGGGTGCCCCTGCACTGCTGGGGGGTGGGGGTGGTGGGAGACATGAGTGGGGGCCTGGTGGTGGGTGCCCCTGGTGGCTGGGGGGTGGGGGTGGTGGGAGACATGGGTGGGGGCCTGGTGGAGGCTGCCCCTGGTGGCTGGGGGGTGGGGGTGATAGGGGACATGAGTGGGGGCCTGGTGGAGGCTGCCCCTGCACTGCTGGGGGGTGGGGGTGGTGGGAGACATGGGTGGGGGCCTGGTGGAGGCTGCCCCTGGTGGCTGGGGGGTGGGGGTGATAGGGGACATGAGTGGGGGCCTGGTGGAGGGTGCCCCTGCACTGCTGGGGGTGTGGGTGGTGGGAGACATGGGTGGGGGCCTGGTGGAGGCTGCCCCTGCACTGCTGGGGGGTGGGGGTGGTGGGAGACATGAGTGGGGGCCTGGTGGTGGGTGCCCCTGGTGGCTGGGGGGTGGGGGTGGTGGGAGACATGGGTGGGGGCCTGGTGGAGGCTGCCCCTGGTGGCTGGGGGGTGGGGATGATAGGGGACATGAGTGGGGGCCTGGTGGAGGCTGCCCCTGCACTGCTGGGGGGTGGGGGTGGTGGGAGACATGGGTGGGGGCCTGGTGGAGGCTGCCCCTGGTGGCTGGGGGGTGGGGGTGATAGGGGACATGAGTGGGGGCCTGGTGGAGGCTGCCCCTGCACTGCTGGGGGGTGGGGGTGGTGGGAGACATGGGTGGGGGCCTGGTGGAGGCTGCCCCTGCACTGCTGGGGGGTGGGGGTGGTGGGAGACATGAGTGGGGGCCTGGTGGAGGCTGCCCCTGCACTGCTGGGGGGTGGGGGGGGTGGGAGACATGGGTGGGGGCCTGGTGGAGGCTGCCCCTGCACTGCTGGGGGGTGGGGGTGGTGGGAGACATGAGTGGGGGCCTGGTGGAGGGTGCCCCTGGTGGCTGGGGGGTGGGGGTGGTGGGAGACATGGGTGGGGGCCTGGTGGAGGGTGCCCCTGCACTGCTGGGGGGTGGGGGTAGTGGGAGACATGAGTGGCGGCCTGGTGGAGGCTGCCCCTGCACTTCTGAGGGGTGGGGGTGGTGGGAGACATGGGTGGGGGCCTAGTGGAGGGTGCCCCTGGTGGCTGGGGGGTGGGGGTGATAGGGGACATGAGTGGGGGCCTGGTGGAGGGTGCCCCTGCACTGCTGGGGGGTGGGGGTGGTGGGAGACATGGGTGGGGGCCTGGTGGAGGGTGCCCCTGGTGGCTGGGGGGTGGGGGTGATAGGGGAGATGAGTGGGGGCCTGGTGGAGGCTGCCCCTGCACTGCTGGGGGGTGGGGGTGGTGGGAGACATGAGTGGGGGCCTGGTGGAGGGTGCCCCTGCACTGCTGGGGGTGGGGTTGGTGGGAGACATGGGTGGGGGCCTGGTGGAGGCTGCCCCTGGTGGCTGGGGGGTGGGGGTGATAGGGGACATGAGTGGGGGCTTGGTGGAGGCTGCCCCTGCACTGCTGGGGGGTGGGGGTGGTGGGAGACATGGGTGGGGGCCTGGTGGAGGCTGCCCCTGGTGGCTGGGGGGTGGGGTGATAGGGGACATGAGTGGGGGCCTGGTGGAGGCTGCCCCTGCACTGCTGGGGGGTGGGGGTGGTGGGAGACATGGGTGGGGGCCTGGTGGAGGCTGCCCCTGGTGGCTGGGGGGAGGGAGTGATAGGGGACATGAGTGGGGGCCTGGTGGAGGCTGCCCCTGCACTGCTGGGGGGTGGGGGTGGTGGGAGACATGAGTGGGGGCCTGGTGGAGGCTGACCCTGGTGGCAGGGGGGTGGGGGTGGTGGGAGACATGAGTGGGGGCCTGGTGGAGGGTGCCCCTGCACTGCTGGGGGGTGGGGGTGGTGGTAGACATGAGTGGGGGCCTGGTGGAGGCTGCCCCTGCACTGCTGGGGGGTGGGGGTGGTGGGAGACATGAGTGGGGGCCTGGTGGAGGCTGCCCCTGGTGGCGGGGGGGTGGGGGTGATAGGGGACATGAGTGGGGGCCTGGTGGAGGGTGCCCCTGCACTGCTGGGCGGTGGGGGTGGTGGGAGACATGAGTGGGGGCCTCGTGGAGGCTGCCCCTGGTGGCTGGGGGGTGGGGGTAATAGGGGACATGAGTGGGGGCCTGGTGGAGGCTGCCCCTGCACTGCTGGGGGGTGGGGGTGGTGGGAGACATGAGTGGGGGCCTGGTGGAGGCTGCCCTGGTGGCGGGGGGTGGGGGTGATAGGGGACATGAGTGGGGGCCTGGTGGAGGGTGCCCCTGCACTGCTGGGGGTTGGGGTGGTGGGAGACATGAGTGGGGGCCTGGTGGAGGGTGCCCCTGCACTGCTGGGGGGTGGGGGTGG
This sequence comes from Ambystoma mexicanum, assembly GCF_040938575.1. Classification (NCBI taxonomy): domain Eukaryota; kingdom Metazoa; phylum Chordata; class Amphibia; order Caudata; family Ambystomatidae; genus Ambystoma; species Ambystoma mexicanum. The sequence goes on from NC_090931.1 coordinate 1,368,097,852, forward strand.
TGGGAGACATGAGTGGGGGCCTGGTGGAGGGTGCCCCTGGTGGCTGGAGGGTGGGGGTGGTGAGAGACATGGGTGGGGGCCTGGTGGAGGGTGCCCCTGCACTGCTGGGGGTTGGGGGTGGTGGGAGACATGAGTGGGGGCCTGGTGGAGGCTGCCCCTGCACTGCTGGGGGGTGGGGGTGGTGGGAGACATGGGTGGGGGCCTGGTGGAGGGTGCCCCTGCACTGCTGGGGGGTGGGGGTGGTGGGAGACATTAGTGGGGGCCTGGTGGAGGGTGCCCCTGCACTGCTGGGGGGTGGGGGTGGTGGGTGACATGAGTGGGGGCCTGGTCGAGGCTGCCCCTGCACTGCTGGGGGGTGGGGGTGCTGGGAGACATGGGTGGGGGCCTGGTGGAGGCTGCCCCTGTTGGCGGGGGGGTGGGGGTGATAGGGGACATGAGTGGGGGCCTGGTGGAGGCTGCCCCTGGTGGCTGGGGGGTGGGGGTGATAGGGGACATGAGTGGGGGCCTGGTGGAGGCTGCCCCTGCACTGCTGGGGGGTGGGGGTGCAGGGGGACATGAGCAGGTGTGCAGGGTAGTGCCCTGTTTTGTGGGCTGCCTGCAGGGGCCGTGGAGGGTGTACAGGGAACACCTGTGAGGACCCACCCATCCTAATCGCGTGTGTGACTTCCCACGCACCCCTGTAATACACGTACCCAGCCAAATCGCGTGTGATAATTCCCGCGCACCCCTGTAATACACGTACCTGGCCAAATCGCATATGAGAATTCCCGCGCACCCCTGTAATACACGTACCCAGCCGAATCGCGTGTGATAATTCCCGCGTACCCCTGTGATACACGTGCCCTGGCTAATCGCGTGTAAAACTTCACGCGTACCCCTGTAATACATGTACCCTGGCCAATCGCGTGTTAAACTTCCCGTGTACCCCTGTAATACACGTACCCTGGCTAATCGCGTGTATAACTTCACGCGTACCCCTGAAATGCACGTTACCCGCTTTGCGTTCCTTGTTTGGCAGCCCTGTAAACTGGTCCAGGGTTAGCGCAGCCCTTTGCGATGATTTAGCGATTTTGATGGCTTTTCCTTGCGCGAGGGCGTGCTTGGGGGCGTTACTGGCGCTGCTACAGGGTCGCTGCGATACTCTGCGCCACGGCTGGTTTGGGAGCCTAAAATCCATGAATACGCTGTGCGCGGAAATAGGTTTTAGCGCACGTGCCTGGCGCAGACAATCGCACGCAGACACTCTGCGCCAGCCGCTTGCGACACTTTTCTGCGAAATTCTATGAATTACCCTGTAAGTTTGCCCTAGTGCTAATATGAATGGTATTATCACTAGGGCAAACTCTGCCCTGGTGATAAAACACATTAAAAATGTATCTTTTCTACACTATGGCAATTTTTGCACTGGTGCTGTAGGAGGTTTATTGGGGTTATATCTAGTATTTTGTGGTATTTTGTGGTATTTTGCTATGGTGGTATTTTTATATTGTTGAGGCTAATTTCAGAATACTGCCTAATAATTATTTCATCAGGGTCACTAACAGTAAACAAATACTGGACTTAATACACTCTGAAGAAATGGCTCATGTTTTCCTGTGAGGATTTATCAACAACCTCACTAGTATGCCCTTTTGGCTGTCTTTTAATTTTAATTTTGGCTGTATTTTAATTTATATATATATAAAAGCAGGAATTTCCTCCCCTTTCTTTTTTTAAAAAAGCAGCCCACGCATGCACTGAAGGCTCTGTAAGCAAAACAAATTAATAGAGATACCCTTTTATTTAATACAATGCGGATACTATTATCCACATATAAATATTAGATTATGGAGCCTTACATTTAAGGTTGAGTGTCATGCATGGACGGAGAGCACTATGCACTTTATTTTTTGCTGCTACGCTAATGCAAATCTTTGCTGCTATAATGCATTTTGCACATATCCCTATATTCTTATTTTTGCGTATTTGCACAGCCTAATAAAACAGGTAACATTACCAATATGCTCCCTTTTTTCAAGTATTGCCCATGCTTGTTGTACTACACATAGAGCTACATCATCCAACTACCAGTTATTACATACGTAGCGCAGCACAATGCTGCTTGAGCAGGAGATAAGCATTGCAGCTTACTAACATCTTGCTAAGGCTGCTTTTCTGTATTTTTTTATAAAGCAGCTATGTGCAGGACACAATCTTTTGCATCCTCACGCAATGTTATTAAACATCAGACACACACAAATACAGTATGTAAAAAACAAATGTCTCTTATGAAAGCTGTTTTCCTTATAACGACATTAATATTATCTCTACTGTATTGGTTTTGAAATAGTGAATTTGTTTTAAAATATCTCAGAACTGTCTTTTATGTTTTGCGTGTAAATGAAAACTATGTGCACCTACCCATGTGAATTATATACTATTTGAGTGTTTAAAAATGTCTGCGCTATAAAACATGTAAAAAAGCGGCAACTAGCAGGCAGACACTCTCTACACGCAATCAGAGTTGACAAGGTTTACATTTCAGTCCATCATTTGTGTTGTCTGTAACCTACGTGATCAAGAAGTTTGCATACCGTGAAACAAACTGTTTTTCAACCAGGATGTTTCCTTTTCCTGACACAGAGGGCCTCATCACACAGTAGGCGGTAAACCATGGTGCTATTAGCACAATGGTTGCCGCCGGTACCATACCGGTACCACCATGGAGGAAAGGGGAATTACCACCCCATTCCAAGGTTGGCAGGGCGGCAATTCCCCCTTTCTCCACGACCCTTCCCCATTCCCATTTTTGCCCCATAGGGCATAATGGGAATGGGGAAGGAGCTAATTACCGTACCGCAAATTGCAGTACCGTAATTAGCACCAAGGTCCCTTTGCGGGTCCCAACTTTAACGGCTGGTCTACACCAGCCGTTAAGGTCGGGTCCCGCAAAGGGACCTCGTAGTAAGGCGGTAAGGATTAACAGTCACCGGTACCCTTACCGGTGACCGTTAACCATTACCGCCTTACGTGTAACGAGGCCCATAGACATTAATAAAGAAAACTGTGTTGCCAGGAATAAAAGTGTTTTTTTTGTTTCCTCTTAATTGCCGCAGGGATAGTCTCCCCCTGCAGCTGCTCACTGGAGTGCATTCCACCAGTTGCCTTTCCTTGGAAAGCTTTGTTTTGACCATATATATATATATAATATATATATATATATATATATACATTAAAAAAACTTTGTTAAAGGGATGTTATGGTTCGAAGTAAAACCGAAAAAAACGCTGAAATTCACAAGTTATGGTAAGCTAAGAAACCATAACTTGCGCCACCACCATGCACTGCTAAGACTAACACCCAGGACATCAAAGATGACATCATAAATGTCATTGATGACATCACTGATGACATCACATATCTGGCTCCCCCTTTTTTTCCTTTACTGACATATCTAGGCCACATGGTTTTCTTCAGAAACAGTCAGGAACTAAAAATTCAAAAGGTACTATATTTATAGACTTGTCCTTCAAGTATGCTCTTACAGTAATTCCCTTAGGGTCCAGTCACATCATATGAAATATATACATAGGGGAAGACACAGGCTTGAAAGGCAGCAATCCTTTCTATGCATGAAGATAATCAGTAGGGTTATCAGCACTTTCTGATAGTTCTGTTTTTATTACTGTACCTTTCCTGTATATGCTCATATTTGTATACATTGTACTCACACTACTTTCCTTAGGGTCTAGTCACATCATGTGATACATATACATAGGGGGAGTAGCAGCTTTGAAACAGGGCAATCATTTCTCTGCAACAAGGTAATCATGTAGGTTATGAACACTTTCTGGTATTACTGCTGCTGTTCTGCTTACTTCACTTTCCCTCTACATACTCATATTTGTATGTGCTGTTGTGTCTTTGTGTTTTGTATGGAATAATGAAATTATGTAGTAAGTGGGTTTTATTAGCTACTTATTACATGTTTCACAGTATGCAAAACTCTAATAAGAAAGCATTTATCATTTCATTATTCAACATGGCAAGATTATGAATAGTGCATCTCTGTCTTGTATGCTGCACACAATGCTTTTGTTTAAACACGAGTAGCTTAGTATACTGGAAAGAACTTCATAATAGAATGCTATTTATATCAATGCATTGCTTAATGCACTACGTAGCTCATGATATTTATTCCATTGACCCTTGACACTTTTTTGTCAACATTATAATAAGAATCCCTTGTACAGACTTTTCATGAAAAGTAAATGCACATGTGATGTGATCAGTGATGTCCTGTCTGCGAACAGCCGTGCTGACCGCGGAGCGCGTAAGTAACACTGGGGCAGCCCTTCTACCGTTTCCACTTCACTCTCTGCACCATTCCCTCATTGGATACTGTTAAGCAGTCACACAACCATCCACCAATCAAATGCAAGACCTCTACATCTAACTCCATCATCACAATTCAGCACTTTAGATGTACTGTTGATCACTCTGAGTACAATTGTGCTTTGACTGCAAAGTCCTTGTCAGCAACTACTAGTAAACTCTCCAACAGTTCTACTTGCGGATTCATGCACATCCACATGCATGAACACAAAGTACAGGTATGGATATTTTCTTAACAGTACATCATAATGCCAACATTCCGAACAACCTGGGAGGGACATTTCCTCTGAAAAATCGGGAGACAACATTTGATCATAAGAATGCATTGGGCAAAGGTATATTTTCAGCGGGAGAATGTGAAAAAAAACAATATTTTTCACGGAAAAATTTGGAGTCTCCCGCCAAAATCGGGAGGATTGGCATGTATGTACATCTCTCATATAAATGCATATAAACAGAGTAACTGCCACTTACCCGGTGCAACCTGTAAAACAAGCTTACTGTCATTTCTCCCATATGCTATCATCAACTTTCACTTGCAAAGTTGTCTGCTCCCCAAATTTGTATTTACCCATATTATTAACTGCAATGTGCACACTGTTATTTTCTTAATTGATTCTATCATTTCTGTAACCACTGCCACATATTTAACCACATTTGAACCATGATAGCATTTAATGCATTATAATTCATAAGATGTACAAAAAATTTCCTTTCTATACATTCTGCATATTTCACATACATTCTATCAGTTCAATTTCCTTTAAAAATGACTATATTTGTAATCAGACAAAACACAGCTATCTAACAAAGTGTCATTTAATGTTAAAAGATGAGAGAAATAACAGTATAATTATGGAAAAAGACGTTCTAGTGTGTTATGAAATTACACACAGCCTGGATGAGTACATGCATCTTTATTTATGCACACAGATAGCCAATATCATTTGAAAGGCTCCAAGCTGAAACGACACCACTGCCTCTACAACTGTTCTTCCAATTTAGACAGCTCTCTCATTCCAGCATGTTGCCCGTTCCGTTCTGGATTTCACAACAGCATTCAACTATGCACAGGCCTGGTGATATCTATCACATCATCTACAACTATGTACAGTTTTGTAAAGCAAGGCATACAACATCTTCCCCTTTCCCTTCAGTCTGAAAAACAAGCACCAGATCCTTCCTTGCAACCCTTATTTTATTTCAGACTCTCCCATCTCCAAGCACCACAAAATCACCCATTACTTTAGGAATCACCTACTGAGTAATAACCTGCTGACCCCATCAAATCCTTCTGATTTATTTCCCACACCTTCACAAACACATACATTGCATACTTTTCCATACAGTTCCTGCCATTTACCCTGTAAAAATAGCAAACAAAGCATACCATTATTTCTTCTATCTCCTAACATCCAAAAACACTGCCTTACTAAGCCAAGTGTGCTCTGTGCACTTATGATTGCACTCATTTCTAAAGCACATTCAACTAACAGATTCTAAATAAAATATACAGAATGAACATAGGCAAAGAAAAGTGCATGTACTTGCTATGCACAGTTATCAGAAAGCACTACCACTGCAAAAACAAACAAATCCATGTCTACATTAACATCAGTGCTATTAACACACATATTTACTAACTTCTTTCTTTCACAATTGCAGTGAAGACCACTCTCCTGAAAAACAGCAGTGTCTGAAGTACGAACAAGAACTCCTACCAAGAAAACCTACTCTTTCTATCCAAAAAAGAGGAATACTGCCATAATGTTCTGTTACTCAAACACTGTAGAATTCTAGTATTCTAGAACAAACACGTGTATTTACCCCGCAACATTAGAGTCAATATTAGTGCTTCCCCTCACCAGCTCCATACTTTGTATTGCAATCTGAACACTAGTATAGTAACACACAAATACAAGAATAGTCTTCCCAACCTGATGTAGCAGCCCATTGCACAATCCCACACCTCTACATACATCCTTACCATCATACTCAGACACTTATGCACAAAACACATACACTGCACACTTTTTTTCTCCAACACACCCCAAGGAATGCCTACCAAAAAGCAACTCCGTAGAAAGCAATGCATAAGTAAACGATATCAAACTAAAACTCTCCAAAATAAGCATCGACCTCTAGCAGAATTTGTACAAAAAGTTCAAACAAAACAGCTAATACAGTCATTAATACAGTCATTAAGCGAAACAAAACAAGTGTCCAGTATAGAAACTTTGCCTCCTCTTTCAAAATGTAAAACAAAACAGAAAGTAATTAACAAGACTACAGCTACCACTAGTGTTAAAACTCCACCTATAAATCTTGATGTAGTGGCAAGTAAGCATACCAAAAAAATGATTTTACAAAAAATGTTCCACCACAGAGTACTTCAGAACCAGAACAGGAGATAAATCGCGTACAACCTTTAATACCTACCGTAGACAATGAATCCTAGAAGCTCTCATAGACAGTGCAATCCTTCTCAAAAGGAAATTATTTATTTTAGGTTTAAACATAATGAAACCACTAACAAAACTAAGTATTAAACTACAAAAAACACTTCTCAATAAATGAAATATCACCAAAAATAACTTCACAAACATCTGCGGAGGTGAATGGAGTCACACCATGAGCACAGAACTATATTTCAATGAAGAAGCATACAAACAAAAGCAAATAAAAATCAATTGCAATACATACCAGTGGACAAGGGTATGAAAAACGTAACAATACCATTATGGAACAAGATACGCTCCTCACAAAAATATCCCCAGAAAACTCAGTATCACCTGTCCATTCCACTCAACCAATACATCCAGTCTACAAATGACTGTGCACATCAATGTGTAACATTGCCAAAAAATCTTTCAAATCTTTACGCCACTTCCTCAATCAGTATGCGAAAGGCAAAGACAAATTCAAAATTAAACTACTACACAATATGGACCCCTGTCCAGTGCGCAAATACAAAGGATTACAAGGACATTCATTAGCCTGCATTTCAGGACCTATTTTCAAAAGCACCTTCCATCATATCTAAATGATATCAACACATCATTCAACTGTAAGAAATCTGGTCCATAAACGGTACTATGCCAAAATTCCTGCTTTAGCACTAGCCAACTTAAATAGCAATCTTCTACATGGCACATCCCAACAACTATTCGAAGAAATAGAGCATATCCAGAGAAAATATTTTGGAATTGAAAGCCACTTACAAAATGCAATAGATTTACAACAGACTACCAACAACTGTACAGATGGCGACCTTCTATTACACACATACAAAAAAGAAATACTAAAGTTTAAAAGTACATCTGCTGAAGTACCAAACCATTTGTGTGTGTGTTTCCGCAGGACTTTTTATTAAAAAAATAGCACAAAAACTATAGACATAGCATACAAAATAGAAGACAAGGAAGATTCCAAATGGTTCCACTTAGCTCTCTATTTTCACAGAAAACAAATACGAAATTACTAACCACTTAATTCTTTGCAATTACTGCACTGCAAAACTTGACAACAACCAAACACCTTCCCGTGCTATCACAAATAACTTGGAATTATTCCCATTACCAAAACCCCTGCAACAACTCAACTTATATGAGGGCATCATAATTCAAACAGTACACCCATTTCAAGCAATAATACGGCTCCAACCAAAAACAACAAAGCTACCTCCCTCTGAATTAGTGAAAGGCATTTGTGGCAAAAGCATTTATTTGCCATTAGATCTCAAAGAAAATGTACACACTCTGGGAGTGCAACATCCAATAGATCAATCTTGAATTATCTTAGTAAATGGTGTACCTACAAAAGACAAAACAATTTGGCAACAACTCGTGGACTTACATAAAGTTAGACAAACCTTGCAATATCTAAAAGACAACAATGAATACTACAGAGAAATTAATATTGAAGAACACCTGAGGGAAACCACTGAAATAATTCAAGAGTCATCAGAAACTGGTCAATTTCAACTTCTAGATCCTGCTACAGAATCCAATATTTAAGGCCATTATACAATTCACCCATTACACTCTAAAGACACCATAGTTGATGCACTGGAAACATACCAAATGCGACAAGCCAAAGGATCTCCAATTATCTTATGGGAAACAGTATAGAAGCACATGCCTTTCCTCTACTCTTTCCTATTGGAAAAGGAGGAAGGTACGATGATAGACCCACACAGATAACAGCATCAGAATACCGCTCTTTACGAATGTATTCTGAAGACCCCAGATTCAGACAAACATGGAATATATATTCAGGTACCCATTTTCAAAATATGTCAGCTACGGAATTACTACAAAAAGTGAAAGAAAAAGATGAGATTTTACAGTCAAGCATTAGACATCTTTTTGCAAACATGTGTGGTACAAAAGAATACTGGTTTCGACGTCACAATGATGTACGCTGTATGATAAGAAACCTTGGCCCACCCACTTGGTTTGTGAAAAGTTGTGCAGAATATGCATGGGAAGATTTACACAATTATCTACGCATAGCAAACAAAAACAAAACAAACAGATATAAAAACACCAGGAGAACTCTGCTCTCTAGATCCTTTCAATGTATCAAGATATTTCCATCATTGCTTCTTTGCTATGCTACACTTCATTTGTAATAAAACTGTTCCTCCCCATCGGAGAAGTGCAACACTTATTTTGGAGAAATGAATACAAAGCCAGAGGAGCACCACACATCCACATGCTTTTGTGGATTAAAGATGCTCCTAAATTTGGTCAGGATAGTGATGCCACTGTTTTTCAGTTCATCCACAAATATGCCACTTGTGAAATCCCTTCACAAACAACACATAGGGCCTCATTACACGTAGTGCGGTAAGGGTTTATCGGTACCGGTAAGGGCACCGGTACAGGTAAACCCTTACCTCCTTACTACGAGGTCCCTTTGCGGGTTGGTACTTTAATGCCTGCTGTTTAGCAGGCGTTAAAAACCAACCCGCAAATGGACCTGGGTGCTAATTACGGTACCGCAATTTGCGGCACCGTAATTAGCGCCTTCCCCATTCCCATAGAGCCCTATGGGGCAAAAATGGGAATGGGGAAGGGCAATGGGGAATTACCGCCCCGCCAACCTTGGAATAGGGCGTTAATTCCCTTTTCCTCCGTACTTAGCACCAAGGTCCCTTTGCGGGTCCCTACTTTAACGGCTGGTGTAGACCAGCCGTTAAGGTCAGGTCCTGCAAAGGGACCTCGTAGTAAGGCGCTAAGTGTTTAATGGCACTGCAGCCTTTTACGGCGCCATTAAACACTTAGCGCCAGGGTCGTAATGAGGCCCATAGTGTCAAAGGTAAATCACCTAAGAACACATATTATATAAAAAGAACAGAAGAATCAAAATACATCAATGATTACAATGCAATCATTGCCCTCCTATGGAATGCAAACATTGATGTGCAGTACATTGCAGATGTTCCACTGCAGTTGCATACCATGTCACCGCCTACTTAACCAAACGAGAGAAAACAGAGCTTCAGGACCTCTGGGATGACATATCATCTGACAAAATACTATCACAGAAATTGTACAGCTTAGGCATACAAAAGCTCTCTCATAGAGAAGGTGGCACCTATGAAGCTGCAGACTGTTTAACCGGTACTGCCTTGTATTGAAAATCTGACGATATAGTATGGCTAAGTCTTGGTCCTGCTAAATCTGGAAAAAGAGTTTTTCAAATCATATGAAGACATAGAAACATTAGCCAAAAAAGATCCCATCAGCCAAGACATTTTGAAAAACAATTTACTAGACACATATTTCCCAAACAGAAGTACCACTTTGGAAACCATGTGTCTATACCACATAGCCCGAAACTTCACATACAAAAATAATATTAAACCAGGTGAATAGAAAGGTAGATACAGAGTAGCAAATTGTGAAGGCAGATTAGTGAAACTTTCCAAATGCAGCTTAATTAATCATATCAAATTGTCATTAAACACTCCTCAACATAAAGAACTGTATTACATGTCCCTGCTACAACTTTTTAAACATCGAGAAAAGTAGAAGAGTTACTGGATACGTATGACTCCTATGAAGACGCTTTCATAGCAAATGAAAGCACTATAACAGACAAACTTTACACAGTACCAAACAATGTTGCACAATGAACAGCACCATGAAGAAGAACTCCAGGCCCAACTAGTTGTCTGATTCATGTAATTATTTGAGTGTAAAATAAACATTTGTGCGCCATTCTTCCCGAAAATCCCCATACCTCAAACCGGGATTTTCAGACAGAAAGGTGTGCAAATGTGCATTTTACATGCAAACAATTCTGTGAATCAGGGTGTAGATATTGACACTCCTGACAGTAGTCAACCTTCTATAACAGGAAGCCAAGAACCACTTGGACAGCCAATAATACCAATGAGGCAGAATTAGCCATGGCAGAAGTTGAAAACACCATGTGTCAGTATGAGCAAACTACAGAAGACTTTGCTGTACTGAAATCACAAATAAACACTGAACAGCGTGCAATTTTCCAAGAAGTAACAAAACAAATTGAATATGGTGTGCAACATGAAAAGAAAAACTGTACCTGCCAAGATTACAAACCTATACTGCTATACGTGAGTGGTCAAACTGGTTCCGGCAAATCATTCTTAATCAAAATCATCAGCACTTCCTCCAACAATTGACAAACAACAAACTGTCAGCTGTTGTAACTACCCCCACAGGTTTAGCTGCCTACAACAGAGGTGGTGTCACTTTACACTGATTACTACTCCTTCCAGTAGAACAGCAAATCAAATTAGACTATTCCAAACTTTCTACAGAAGCTGCAATGGAACTACACAGAGTTTTCAAACAAATGAAAATGCTGCTAATAGATGAGGTGAGCATGGTCTTCAACCTAATGTTGGCTTTAATTCACCTGAGACTATAAGAGGTCCTCAAAACAGACTATGAATAGCTCTTTGGAGGAAAACAAATTATTGTTTTTGGAGATATTCTTCAATTAACACTAGTGAAAGCTGAACCTATTTTTAAAACCTTAGGGCACAAACTGTGCCGTAAAACTCTTGGAAGCATAGGAAATGTCAACCTTTGGCAACATTTCCAATACAGAGAATTAACTGAAAATATGCGGCAGACTTCAGACCTGACATACACCAACATTTTAAAAAGTATTAGAGTAGGTGTACTATCTCAAGAAGCAAAAACTATATTAAAAACCAGGCACATCCATGCACTCTATGGGCATAACTCATGTGCTACCGATGTCATGGAACAATTAGCACACAAAAATGTCAATTGTATGTCCTTGATGCCAACCAATAGTTCAAATTGCCTCCACAGACAAACTGGACGTACATGGTATGACACTACCCATGTGTCAACAAGCCACAACAAGGCCAAACACCTTGGAAAACTATCTCTAAAACAGCTGGTTTGGAGAAAATATTACCATTATTTTTAAACTGTAGAGTAATACTTAACCGTAACCTTGACGTGGAGCAAGGACTAGTTAATGGAGCACTTGATACAGTTGTTGGCTTTCAAACATACCCATGTGACAACAATATTCAATTTGTCAATATTCTCTTTGACAAACTATCTGAAGTTAAAAAGATAGGACGCTCAACTGCCCGCTTCCTTCTTTTCAAAGACATGTATGTACGCAGAGAACAATTTTCTCTAACTCTAAAATACGCAGTCACCATTCACAAATCACAAGGTCTTATCCTAGATAAAGCATACATAGATATTTTTAGCAGTCTTTAAAGAAGTCATGAGCTATGTAGCACTATCTCACATATGTACACTTGATGGACTATATCTAATCAACTTTGATGCAAGTAAAGTAAATGCTGGTATTCCTTGCATTCTAGAATACAATAGACTGTGTTCACTCTACACCCACATCTAAAAAAATCTATCATGTTCTGCAAAAAGCAAAACGTTGTAAAAGAAAACTACTTCAGACTCAGTCTATGCAGGATCTCACAGCAATTCCTCCAAAGAAAGCAAAATAAGGTAATACTACATCAAGGACCACAACTATAGAAGAATCTACTGCTCAAAGTAACTCAAGTACAAAGTAACTCAAGTACCTCTTCAATGAAGCAAAGCACACTCCTAACAAATGACTTGGACACAGAACTGTCAGGTCCATTCAAATTTTCAAATACAACTGGTGTAAATTGCTCTGCAAATATAGCAAGAAATATTCTATTCCAATTGCCACCAATTATTGACAACATTTACTTACACGGTACAGACGAATTGTGTTTGCAAATGTTAGTCCTTCATAGAAATGCAACCAACAATACTGACAACACTTACAGTGTTCATGGAATAAGGCAGGAATTTGGCTACTGTGCTGGAATGGTCAAATTCACTATAAACTCACAAGAAGATCGACAAGAATTTCTAATGTACTTGCTAAAAGTACTAGAAAACAAAAAAACATACCTATAAATGAAATCTTTCCGATTTCATACATGTGGAAACATACAGGCGCTATTTGCAGGCATGTAGTACAAGAGCAAGTTCCTAATGAACGCTTTGTATATATATACATACCTAACTGTGAATCCATTCCATTTCAGCAACTTGTACAACATGAAAAACATGGCATATTATATACTACCTGAAATTCCGATAATCGTTCCACCTTACAAATACAGACACATAGTAAATATGTAATACTAATGCTTTTACGTTATAATGCAGATGGTAACAAAAACAACTGCAAGCTGACTGGATTCACATATGGTCAAGTATCACTTGGTAAGAAAACCTTCACAACAATAGGTATAATCTACCAGGCTGGAGCCACAACCAATGCAGGTCACTACACTACATATATAAAAAAGAATCGTGGATAGTTCAACTGTAATGACAGTATCATTACTCTAAAGCAGAGATTACCAGCAAATCTTGTAAACACTTACTTAATATTCTTAAAACCAAAATGTAATAACTAATCTGTGTATGAGCATAAAGAAAACTTGAACTTCAAAACTATGATCAGTTAGAATACGCCAACAGGTATCTAGCGGACCCAAAAATCTACAACAAGCCAACAGATAGATGAATACCACTAAAATGGAAAAATAAATAAACAAATACAATACACCAACTGCTATCTAATTGCAACAATACTACCACCACTTCCAAATGAAAAATCTTGCACCTATTTAATTCCTCCTATTGAAATCAATGAAAGAAATATATTGTACCACAACGTAGAAAGGTTTTTTTTTTAATCCAGCATGGATTTTTTTTTCCCACAGACCTAATGATTTAATCAATAAACACAGGAACTGAGCAAATTTGAACTATAGTACTTCTAAAGTACTAACTATGAGGGTTGTAAAAATACAGAAATTGTCTACTATGCAATGCAATACTCATTATAAACTACCTACACTAACATGGGATTTTTTTCTTTTATCACAGGGATTGAAAAAGAATGTGTGCTCCAACTACTCATGTTATGAAAAAACTGCATCCAACCACAAAAAGTCAAACAGTAAGTATATAATAATTGGACTCACAAACACCACAACATAGCACACCGATTCAATCAAACACCTGACCATAAACCACAATCCAATATGTTTGCTTCCATGGGTCTTATGCTGCAGCGCTTTTTGACAAACACTACAATCTTGACTGCATGGACTGGCCAAATCTCTTCATACAGCCTCAACAAAGGAGACAGTAAGTATATAATAATTAAACTCACACACACTGCAACATAACACAGCCACACAAACAAACACCTCACCAACAAAATACAACCCAAAATGCCTAGAGTCTTCAATACCAACAATCTGAACACAATCCAACAGCAAACAAACAAACAAACATACATCATCTCACTATCCTATAAACACTATTACACTACCACCAATCAGTACTCACATGTTTGAAAAAATATCCCCTAACCAGCCCACATACCACAATCAAAATGTTTGGTAGCATTGTATAGTTATGCTGTGGTGGTTGTGGACAGGGCCTAGAGTCTTGGGTGCATGGCCTATGGCCTACAGCCTAAAGCCATGCACCCAAGACTCTAGGCCCTGGCCACAACCACTGCAGCATAACACACCCATGGAAACAAACACCTACCAAATGACCACAATCCAAAAACATAATACATTCACCTCTTGACTGCATGGCCTGGCCAAAACTCTTCATACAGCCTCAACAAAGGAAACAATAAGTATATAATAATTAAACTCACAAACACTTCAACATAACACAGCCATGCAAACAAACACCTCACCAATAAATACAACCCACATTGCCTAGAGTCTTCAATACCAACATTCTGAATACAATCCAACAAACAAACAAACACACATCATCTCACTATCTTATAAACACTATTACACTACTACCAATCAGTACTCACATTTTTGAAAACATATTCCCTAAGCAACCCACATAGCACAATCAAAATGTTTGGTAGCATTGTAGAGTTATGCTGCGGTGGTTGTGGCCAGGGCCACAACCACCGCAGCATAACACACCCATAGAAACAAACACCTACCAAATGACCACAACCCAAAAACATAATACATCCACCTCAAAACTATCCACTTCAATTAACATTCTAAAAAATAATTACAACCAACGTACAAACTCTTCAATCCATACCCTCTTCACACAATGCTCTTCTAACGACCCAAAACCAACATCATAGTAAAGTAAAATAGCCAGAGGTGCACCCAGGACATTGCAAACACATCACAGCCTTCTCCCACCTAAACCAATATAGCATTTGAACCATCTCTTACTCCCCCACCCTCTTGAAGCACTCATAACACTCCCCAAAATTGGATTCATGCTCACTTCCAGTGCATGTCTGCACATCCAATATGGCGGGCGCATTGAAACAATTTGACGCACCTCATGCCTCATCTCAGCCAATCAGACAACACGTTGCATGTCCACGGACATGACGCAAGCCGATTATCCAATCAGTATCCTGTCTGTGGAGCGAACAGGGAAGTGTGTCCGCATAGCGGACACAGATATCACTAACTTTTTTGCCTTACATTTTGTTTGTTTAAAAAAAAAAAAACACTGGATGGATTTACACCAAATTAACAAAAGCACGCTTTCGGGACCAAGCCGCCACTACTGCTGCAAATTTGGTGAAAATACATCCAGCAGTTTGGGCTGTAGGCGCGACAGAATTTTTTTCCCGAAAGCGTGCTTTTATTAATAGAACTAAATAAATAAAACAATAAAGGCAGGCGAGTGCAAGCAACCAAGTAGTCCTGTGGGAAGTCAACTTTCACAAATCAACTTCCCGTGGTACAAGTGGTGCAGGGGTGAATATTTGTTTCTAAACCATCAATCAGCCCCACAACTCTCATACTCCACAAGGGATACAAACAGATTGGAATAACAATCAAATTACAAACCTTCTTGGCCAATTTTGGTAACATGGTCAGAACATCAGACTTATCTCCAAAAGGTTGTGGATCATTGGTTAGTTGCAACACAGTGAACATACAATTATTACCCAATGATAAAAGGGACTGTTCAGCCAGGGTTGTATCACAAATATCTACTGTATTTATACCACCACAGACAGTTCAAGTAACACAACAAAATGCAGACAGTTTCTAAGAAGGAAAAAAGGATGTACTTGTGATACTGACAGGAGGGTAGTCAATATGGTTAATAACAACAACAGTTTAAGGTTTCTTGGCTTCAGCTCAAAGGGATCATTGGGTCTTAAAATGTCTCTAGGGGCCTCCTGGGAAGTACCACGCATACAGACCTACAATGTACCATGTGATGTAGATGTTCTTGGTGCTCAACAGCGTTGAGTCAGCTTCAGGGTGTATTTGTGATGTCATCTTTGATGTCCTGGGTGTTAGTTTTAGCAATGCACGGTAATGGCACAAGTTATGGTTGCTTAGCTTACCATAACTGGTAAATTCCTGAGTTTTTTTTGCTTTTACCTGTTACCATAACGTACCTGTAACAATGTTTTTTCATTGAATTTCATATGTTTTTATTAGTGCAACTTAACCATAACGTCCCCTTA
Organism: Ambystoma mexicanum; assembly: GCF_040938575.1. NCBI lineage: Eukaryota > Metazoa > Chordata > Amphibia > Caudata > Ambystomatidae > Ambystoma > Ambystoma mexicanum. The sequence continues at coordinate 1,368,114,277 of NC_090931.1, forward strand.
ACTAAGTGTTTTCATTGAATATATATATATGTGTATATATATGATGGGGTAGGGGAATAGGGGACTTGTGAGGGGTTTCCCCCACATTTTTGACCAAAAAACAAACAGAATTCGGTCAAACATGAAAAGGTAAAACACTTTCAACCAAGTAGACCTAAAACTCTTTTATCACATCCTATATGGACTAGTAAGGTGATAATTGATGTCTAACCTCCTTCCCAAAATACACCCATGACAAATGTTCCTGTTCTTTGAAAAAACTAATGATACTAACATCTACAGTGAGGTAAAAATACTGTCTATATTGTTTCTTAGGAATCTGGAGGGCTTTGAATATATCATGAATGGTGTTTAAATGGTCTTCCATGCAACAATTGCCTCCCTTTTTGAATGGTCTTAATCGATTTCATAAGTTCTATAGGACTAAATGGTGCTTTCTGGTACGTGTCATTTTGTCGCTCATTCCTGTTCTCTTGTGGGCAAGAATGTGTGTGAATATGAGCACATGATTCAGACCCTAACATTGGGTTAGAACCAGGCCTGGGCAAAATTGACAGCTGTTGGTACATTGTTTTCTTGGCCAGAGCTGGGATTGAGTTAATCTCAAGTGAATGTAGTACACTGTCACTTTTCCTGAGATTTGAGATTACATATTTGCTGTTTCAGGTTCTTGCACTGTCCATGAAGCTTTTCTGCCTCATGACTGAGATCAGAATTCTCATCCCTGACCTTATTGATTATTGCTTGCTATTCATTGATTTGTATCTCAGAATGATTATGTGTTTTGACCTTTTTGTCATTTTCTTCCAGCAATTTCAAAATCTCCAGTTCCATAGCAGGACATTCTTTATCTTTCTCCCTGCCATCTTCTCTAAGAGCTTGCATTTCAGAAATTCCAACATCTTTATCTTGACTTATATCATCCAATAATGTTTTTAAGTGGTTTCATTCTTGTGCACTCATTAAATTGTGTCTCTGAGACAATTGAGTAGCAAGTTTGCTTGATTTGGCTTGCAATTCCATCTCTAGCCCTCTCTGCTTTAATTCCTCTTTTAATTGCTGCACCTGCTCACATTCATTGTCCAAGCTGCGCTGTAATTTGCTAATGACTTCAGTTTTCCTCCCTTTCATCTTTATGGATCTGTGTAGCAGAAACCAGAGTTTTGCGCACAGTCTGATGATGTAATGTTTGTCCTCCGTGCATTCTGCCACTCAGAATAATATAAGGAAACACACCTGCACAATGCTTCCTTCATCAAAAATATGTTCACATGCCTCTTTTTCTACCTCTGTGCCAATCCTGTTTTTCCAAGTTGTTACATTTCTGAGGACCAAACTACATGGGCAGAAAGCGTTGCCTCAATGTAATCTTACAATTCTGAAAACTCAGCCTGAATTTGGGACATGGCAGCACTATTGCCAATGACACTATAATAAAAGTGAACCGAGCACACAGTACTGCACCACCCCACAGCACTAAATCAATTAATGAGTGCACAATAAGGTTATGCTTTAGGATGCAAGGCCACCCCCAGTAATTATTTTAAAGGTCCCTGGCCAACGCATCAAATCTGTAAGAGATGTTTTGGGGTATATCTAGTATTTCGAGGTATTTTTCTATGGTGGTATTTTTATAGTGGTGAGACAAATTTCAGAATACTGCCTAATAATGATTTCACCACGGTCACTTACAGTAAACAAATACTGCACATAATATACTCTGAATAAATGGCTCATGCTCTCCTGTGATGTTTTATCAACAACATCACTAGTATGCCCTTTTGGCTTTGTTTTAATGTATATGCAATATAAAGCATGCAAATGAAATACAAAACATTCATTCAGCCTCTCCTTTTTTACTATGACTAACTTTGATTTGAGATTTCTTACCACATGTTCTCTCCGCCTATTCACACCAAACCAATGACAGTGAAATGAAGAAAAATACAATGAGACTAAATTACCTTTTCAAATGTATCTTTTTTATCATACAATAGAAATATGCAAGTTATACAGAGTGACATGTGCACGCACATTGTAAAACACAACATACGCAATGTTTTTCATGCAATTGATTTCAATGCACTACCTGCGATAATGTGCAAAGCTCTTCCAAATCAACCAAATCAACCTTGACTTTGCAACATAAGTTGGCAGGATAAATATACTTTGACTTGCAGTTTTACATGCAGTGCCTACAAATGAACTGAATTATCTAATCTGTGCTACATAATATCACTCACTTCACACGCAGCTCAATTAACCTCATAATTGCCTAGGTTAGGCTGGCGATATTCCCAGAGTCAGCTTGTCATTGATCCTGGGTCATTCACAGCTAAGGTTGCTCGGGACTTAGCAGCTCTTCTAAAGATTTCCAAGCCAGAATCCTCGGCCCAGCAGACAGGCAGCCCAGAAATCAGCCATCGGCTCCATCTGTCAGTGAGTGCAAGAATGCCCAGCCTCTCTGCCTCATATCCTTTTCATAAAACCCCTGTCACTCAAAAATACCTCCTTTAGACAAGATAATTCCACTAAAACATCATGTGTATTCCTCTGTGATTTTAGCTGAAACACACACTGCATTGCTAAATAGAACTTGCTACATTTCTTCCTGCCCCACAACAATGACATAATTGTATTATAATAGATCTTCAATTCATCAGCTTACAAAACAGATCCAGCCTGCACTTATAAATCCTTTTTCTTTTTCTTTTTCAGAGCATAGTGCATTTCGTTCAATAGGCGTCCAGCTTATATCATGGACTAATTTGCACTAAATGTTATTGTGGGGAATCAGTTACATGTTAAATGGGGTTGGGTTAATTAGTATATTAGTTTCCTGTTAGTATGATTTTAATGCAACTCAGCCCATTAAAATAGCATCATGGAGGAAGGTGATCATTTTCTAGCATGTACCCTGTGCAGTGGCATCTATTTAAATAGAACCTGAGACTCATACTCTTGGGGTCTCCACCTATCTCAGAAAGGCACCCTCTTCATCCAGTTGGACTATGCTCCCATTGATAAGAAAACTGCCCCTTGACCTCTCTAAGTGCTATGACATGTATCTAGATAGTACCCACAAATCAGACCATGATGATGTTAACCTCAAAGTAAAATAGGAGTATGTGACTGAGGCGTAGTTTGAGAAAGGCTGCGTTTTACTCGACATGGGTTGCAGAGCTACTGATAGGGGTTCCTGGACTTTTAGTTGAGAGGCGGGCCAGTCATCTGCTTGGTAGTCTGGTTTTTAGTTTCTACTCAAGTGGCACATGTGCTGTAATTGATATACAGAAGGTTATTTTCCCCACTCAGCTGAGTAGGTAGGTAGAGTCCACAATGTTACTTATTACTTTTGTTGTTTTTATTTGATTTGATTAATTCTTGATGAATAATTCAACTGTTAATAATATAGTAATGTGTCAGGGTACATAAACATTCTTCTTCAGGTGGTTCCGACACATGTTTCGACCATACAGGTCTTTATCAAGGCTACCAAAATTCAACAGGTCCATAAAATATCAGATATTGCATTATCATGATAGGTGGTTAGTGCAGGGTGAATGTGATTGACAATGAATGGTTTAGATTCATTTTGAGTGATGTGACATGGTGGGGATATTGGATATTTATATTTTAGTGGTGGATCCATTTTATAAGGTGAATCACACAAAGAACAAATAGCAGTAGGTGATATGTATGTGTGGACCTCAGTATTGTTCAGGTCCATTAGAGTTTGAACACACAATTCAAATCATGAAAATCATTTGTATACTATCATTTATGGGTAGATCAGAGCGTGAGGAAAGCACAAGGGAAGGAAAAGTTAGTGAACCAAAGTTAGTAAGGTTTGGGTAAGGCATTTGTCAGAACAGTTAGTTGGTGATTCTCGTAAGGGTGGGCTCACCTGGCGGTTGTCTGTCCTCTATTTGGATTGAGGTTGAAGAAGACAGGAGTCTCTCGGTTACTCAGTGATTTCCTGAGTGTGGTGTTGAGCAGAGGGTTTAGCAAAGGTTTCTTTGGGTCATCATTGGTTAGTACCTGTATGTGTGATGAGACATATTTGATTAATCAAAGGTCGTAGGGTCAGGGCTTGGGATCTGTCTGCTATCTTGATTCTGCGGTGTGGCCATGGTTATGCATGGAGGTTTGTGGGAGGAATGTCTGGGTTTCAGGGCCCCTACCTTATGCTAGCAGCAGTTGGTTGATAACATGGGATGGTACATTGTGCTAATTGTAGTGAGTGGACCGGGGAGAGTGGTCTGACACTTTCCCGAATCCCGTGCATGTGCTGTGAAGCTCCACCTGTGGATGCGTGTGCTCTTGGGTCACAGGAATAATGTCTTCTAAGTGAGTATCAGCATGCTGGTGCTAGGTTAGGTGCAATATGGATTGCTCGAGTGACCAGGAATATATGTGGTACAAATATGTTTTATTGAAACCAGGTGTTGTGGTTATTTTTAACAAAATAGGACTGTGCATGGTTCAGTGGTCCACGGATCTCTCTGTCCAACTACTAGATTGAATTGATCCAGTATTGTGGTTAGGATGGCCCGCATGTGTTATGAGCAGGTGCATTGGTTATGGTTTGATTTGTTGTGGTGAGGATACCATTGGGAGTGCAGGGCTCGGGTGACCCTTCTAGCAAGCCTCTCAATGAGAGAGGGCAGAGGGGTCCATATTTATTGTGTGTGGGACCTGCTTCACTTGGTGCCCAGTGGGTAGCATGCAGGGGTGGTGATTGAGTCTAGCATAAGTGAGTGTGTGCCCCGTGTGGGGTTTGGCACTGGTATATCTATGGCACCTGAGAGGACTCCTGACCGATGATGAGGCCAAGTACCTTAGAACAGATCCCCCGAGGACACTAACCATCTATTTTTTAGCAAAGCTGCACAAACCCTTTATCAAAATACCACAGGGTAGACCCATAGTAAGAGGAGAGTATGGTCAGTGACTCAGGATTCTCTGATAGAGTACACTACATGGAAAGTTCTAAAGTCTTTTGACTTGGTGGTGAAAAGGAAAACAGAGTGGTACTCTTTCTGAATGTTCTGTACCCATGGCAACATTATTTCAGGAAATTAGTTCTAAGGTGATGAGCCGGTTAGCTGGATTTATACCCAGCTGTATTGAGTCAAGATATTTACTCATTAACTCCTCATTAATATGGTTGATACATGTCCCGGGTGGAGTAAGCCAGGGTGTTCCAACTTAGGCTTGGAAGAGTTGTTCCTCCAGCATTGAGGGGGATTGAGAGAGCGCGGGCCATGGGTAGCACAAAGGGAAACATTTACCCCCAATGCAGAAGAAGAATACACTCTGAAAGTTGCCTCTCTGATGTCTCCCATGACGGTGAAGACTCCCTGCATAAAGTCAGCAGCCTTGAAATCTATCCTGAGGGAAACAATGCTACTTATGAGCAACCTGCATCAGCACCGAATGGTGACTCCCCATACACCAGAAATGAATGGATTTGAGGATCCAGAATTGCCTCAATTCTTTCCCCCTATTAGGAGGAGAGCATTGGAGAAGGGGGACCGTGCATGACAGTGCCCCTGAGAAAGGTGAGATAGCAGATGATTTCAGGGATGTGCCTGAACCCCATGAGCGTGTACACCATGAGAATACAGAACCCCAGTATCGGTATACACCAGGCAAATGGAATGGTTGTTCTGGGAGATTTAGAGCCCAACAATGTTTGCAAGGGACCAGGGAATGGCACCAGGCACATCAACTCGTTTATTAATTGAATACTCCGCATTATTAATTTGATATATATCAAGGACATTCATTTTAAACTACCAATTTTAGCACATTTTTGCGTCTTTCTAATGTTTATTTTTTATTCTCATTGCCCATGTACCACCAATAAATCAATAATGATAAAAGATCATATACAAAGTCAAAACATGCATAAAAATGCATTCATTGGGGATCATGTTTGAGCTCCCTGTATTTCGACACCGCGGATCTGTTACGTGTAAACGGGTCCCCGCTGCTGAATGTTCCTCTTTTGCACCGCAGAGTGCACAAGGGAAGACCAAATAGATGCCGTACATGCTTTTGCACTGCCCTTTAGCACTTTGTGGTGCATCTGAAGCAAACGCGGACTGCCTTGTACTCACTGCAAGGGATGCTTCCAATCGCTTCCTATGGAGGCCGCTGCATTTGTGCCAACATGAAAATCCACACCGGTGCAAATGCTACAGTATTCCTATGGCAGAGAGGAAGGAGCCATACAAATAAATGCAAATATGGCATACCATACATGAAATTCCTAAAACCTTTACGCAGGTCTTTTAAGCATTTAATGTATGGTACTCCAGGAGCAAAAGCTCCATTATGTATACACGTTTTCAATTCACAGAAACGATCCATACAATTGACAAGTTATTCGAATAACCAGTTAATATAAAAATGGTCATTCCATTGAGATACAGCCTTAAACTGTTTGTTGCATAGCAGCCAAGATATAATGCTCTAGTGCCCCGCGTACCATAAAATCGTTCAAATATAACAAACATAATCATGCAACACTGCACTGACTAACCTTTTATAGATTTGAACAGACGAGTCACATTTGTTTTCCTCGAGGGATACATTAGAACTGGCAGAATGGCAGAAGAAAATAAAGTGCATTTTTTGTTTTTTTGATCACAATAACATTTTCTTTCTTAATTTTTAGCCACTTCCTAATGTTAGGTGCAAGTGGTAATTGCACACAATGCGACTGGGTGATATCCTTTATCGCTAAGGAGTTCTGTGCAATCATTTGATAGTTCTCAGTGCCCCCCTTTTGAGTAAATAAGTAGCAGGAACGCTTTTTCTGTGGCGTCCAATTGTTCCTCTTAGGCTAATTTCATGTCAATCATCTTGTCATACGCCTTTTTTAAACACACGTTTGGATTGTGCTGTGATTGAGCAATAACAAGCTCAGGCACACACCCTACTACGGAGAAGTCATTTACAGTGAATGTGGCCATCCTGTGACACCCACTTTGCGTGATGACAGAGGGCCTCATTACGACCCTGGCGGAAATCAACAGACCGGACCGCCATAGCGTACATAGCGTTTCCGCCATTGCACGAGGGAGCAAAGTGCGGCTAATTACGACCCATCGGGCACGAGCCTCACGCCATGGCGGAATCGGAAAGGCTGCGATGGCGGAAATGACCCCAAAACGCCCCTTACCGCCGCCGTACGCTGCACCAGGTGCAATACCGCCACCCATCTTAGCGGTCACCGTAATGAGCGGTCACCGTAATGAGCGGGCACCGCAAATTACGTGCACCGTAAATATACGGAAACGGAAGTAAAAGCATGTGGCCGGAACGGGAAACAGCACGCCGCACAACTATAAAATCCGAATCCCAACACAACCATTAAAAATCCGACCCTGACACACATCCCAACCCGTTAGCAACCCCAGTAAAAAAAATAAATATGGGAAAGGTAGCCAAGAAAGCGTGTGATCGCAAGCGGCAGGTCCACTTCTCCCGAGAGGAACTGACCGTGCTCACCGAGACCCTCCAGGAGAATGCCGCCGTCGTCTTCTCCAGTCAAATGACCAGGACGGCCCTTGCCAACAAGAAGGCCATATGGGCCCTGGTGGCACAGCGCGTAAGTGCGGTGGGGACAACACCCCGCACGCCACAGCAATGTCGCAAGCGGTGGGACGACCTGCGGATCCGCGTACGCAGCATACTTTCTGCGAACAGGAACATCGCCACAGCTACCGGGGGGGGATCAGAGTCGCCCATCAAGTTGACCCCCTGGGAGGATATCTGCGCCTCCACCATTTGAATGGAGAGCATAGAGGGAGTCGGAGGGATGGAGAAAGGAGTGCCGACATCCGGAGAATCAGGTAGGTTGGCCAAGAGAAACAATGCGAAATCCACAAAGCACGAACATGTGCAGTACCATGTGTGCCCATAGTGCAATACATTGCCCTGACAGCGCCCTCTAAAAGTCAGAATGAATAAAAAAATCAATCAAGATGCCATACACAACCCCTACATGTGCAGCATGCACCCCCTAACTGCAGGCAGGCAAATGAATGCATCCTCAATCCACACGAAAATGAGACCACCTCCAAGGCCCAGTCCCAAATCACCCTCATGTACCACCCCAATGCATGTGATACGTTGCCATTCCAAATCCCACAGACCCATAACTAACGCTCGCCCCTCTATACTCCACCACGGGGTCCGATACCAACGACGAGCTGCACGACACCCCTACCAGCACGCCTGCAAAGAGGGCCAGGACCAACGTCCCAAGAGCCTCCACCTCAGGTGCAAGGATCAAGACACGGCAGCAGCAGGAATCAAGTGGCAGCACACTGGAGGGGACTGCAACAGGCACCACAGCAGCCAGCAAGTCCACAACCCCAGCACCACAGGTCCCCCCAAAGGACGTATCTGATGGCACTGCTTCTGGTGGTAGCAGCACCATAGGTGACACAGCGGTCATGCCAGCATGCTCCGACACGGAAAACAGTGCTGGCGACGTAGGTACCATCCATGACCTCTCCCAATCCCCCTGCATGTTCCATCCCCTACACCATGACGAAACCACGCAGGGGCACCCTGAAGACGACGACTGGCCAACCCCCACAAGTCCTGTGCCAAGGCAACATGTGTTGAGCAGCCCCCCTGTCACACCACCGCAAATGTCCATGGCCCAGCAGAGGCAACAGTCCCTCGACCTGCTGATCGAGCAACAGCAGGAAGTGGCCACGCTACTCAAGGACCATGCAAATGAATGCGGGGGTTCCAGGGCTGCCATGGAAACATCCACCGAGACACTCAGGGCACAAATAGAGAAAAGTAGTGAGAGCCTTAGGGGAGAAATGGAGAGAAGCACCGAGAGCCAGAGAGCACAAATGGAGAAAAGCACCGAGAGCCTGAGAGCACAAATGGAGAAAAGCACCGAGAGCCTGAGGGGGGAACTGCATGCGACGTCCAAAGACGTTTGTGCTGAACTTGCCGCTGTGCGCCGTGTGCTCACAGAGCTCTCACAAACACTCAGAGACATACATGGACGCGAGCAGGCAGAGACATCATCCGTGGCAAGTTCGGTACAGGGAAGCCCCCAACGCAGATCTGCCAGGAACCGGCGCTCCACGGGCAGGGGTGCCCCTGATACCTGTAGAGGGGGCTTGCAATAGCGTCTACCCACGGACAGCATGCATATATGGACACTGGTGTTGGGGGGGGGAAGGTTAGGAGGGTGGAGGGGGTGAGGTGGGCATCACAGGGTTGCGGGTATATAGGGTCACTTGATCATTCCACATGAGCAATACACTACATCATTAACATTTAATGAGATGCGTGGTCATTAATTTGCGTACGATTCCTTCTTAGGCGTATAGTCTAAAAAGTGCCTGTGCAACAGGTCCCCTTTCCATGTAATAGGCACCATGCGTGGTTGTTAGAAGCATGCATCTATGACGCTCTGTCTGATTTCACGTCCATCCTGTGCCTCATGGACTCCCTCAGGTGCCGCCACATCCCCACCATCATCATGTCCATCATCAGGTGCATGCATTCCAGCGTCAGGGGGCATGGCCACATTCCTACGAACGCACATGTTGTGCAGCATGACACATACCATTACCATCTTAGAGACCTTCTCATGGCTGTACATGAGTGCCCCGCCAGACCTGCTGAGGCAGCGGAAACGAGCCTTCAGTAGGCCGAATGCCTGCTCAATTACTATACGGGTACGTGAGTGGGCATGGTTGTACTCCTCCTCATGCTGGTTCTGTGGGTTCCGTATTGGTGTAAGGAGCCATCTCCTCAGTGGATACCCGGCATCACCTATATGAGACAAATAAAGGGTGTCAGTGGAATGATAGTGCTAAGTGGGCCCCCCCCCCCCTTCCTGCAAGATAATTGACGCATCAAATGGCCCACGATGTCATGCATGGAATGAGACTCACCGAGTAGCCAGGATCTGTGCCCAACGTGTCGCTCCATGTAGCGGGGTATTCTTGAGTTCCTTAGGACCATAGAATCATGGGTGGATCCTGGGAATCTGGCACAACAATGCGTGAAGATCTTGTTCGAGTCACACACCATTTGCACATTTATGGAATGGTACTGTTTCCGGTTGCGGTACTGGACCTCCATGGCAAGTGGGACAACCAATTCAACATGGGTGCAATCGATGGCACCAATGCAACCCGGGATGCCGGCAAGTGCATGGAATCCAACTTTCGCGTTGGTAATCTCCTGGGCCGTGCGTGGTAGTGTGATGTGGTCGTCAGCGTGCTTCAGGAGGGCATCGAGCACTTGGAAGAGTGTCCGTGAGAACAGTGGCTGTGAAATGCCATGCAACTGTCCGACTGTGTGCTGGTATGTGCCTGTGGCCAGGAAGTGGAGTACAGACTCCACCTTCAGTAGGGGTGGGATGGCGGTTGGGCTATCTATCATGCTCACGAGGTCTGCCTGTGTCATGTCCACAATGGAGATTATGGTGTCCCGGTCCAAACGGTAGAGGGTGTGGATCTGCTCAGCAGTGAGGTTGAACGGATCGGCTCGGAGGCGTGGGATTGCGGGCCGCCTGCGTGGTGGTAGTGGCAGTGCTTGTGGGCCTTGCTGACCCTGCCTTGCCCTCCTTCTCCTCCTTCTCCTCCTGCGTCTCCTCTGTGCGGCCGGTTGTTGTAGCTGTTGTTGTTAGTCGTCTTCTTGTAGTTGTAGTACTTGCAGTGCTATCTGGTCCCCCAGGCCCAACATCGCTAGTCCTGCCGGTAGCATTTTGGAGTGGGAGTGGTTGTGGGAGGGGTTTGGGTCTGCTATATATGTGCTGTCGGCCTGTATGGCCTCCACCTGTGCTGATTGATTTAATCTGTGGCAGCTGCAATCCCTTCTGGCCGAGCACGTCCCGCACGAAACGCTGCATTTGGCCGCATGGCATCTTGGGATTGGAATCATGTATCAAATCCCGATGGCAGTGTGATGTACTTTGACTGATTTTCATGCTATGCTCCCATTGTTACACATGCTATAATTGCAGCCGCTTACATACCTGTCAAGAGTCAGTGGTATGTAGGGCTCGATCGACGGCCGACCCTCATGCAGCACAGTTACGTACTTCACCGCCGGGCGTGGCGTCCCATTTGTGATTGTAGCCAGTTAGCATTATGACACACAGCCGCACTTCATTGATGTAAATGTGAATGCAAGCGTTCACAGAAGCCTTTTCGACATAATGTTGCAAGTGAGGAATTCGAAGGCCAGCATTTTTGGTTTTGAAGTAGCGGTGAGGAGACGCCCACAGGTCTGCCTGGAAATGTAACGTTCTATTGTAGAATGTCCTTGGGACAGGGCCCATAACGAGCATGCAATGAATGACATGAATTGAATGGGATGCGCAATAGCGTAGTGGACGATAAGGCAGGACGTTCCCAAATCCATCTTGCTTCACAACACTACAGATCCGGCCAGGAGCACAGTGGTTTTTGCAGACTGCATTACGCACAGACGCGATGGAAGTTTCAAATATTATGTGAGTGAATATTCATGCGTTTACATTGCGGGATGAGGGAATGATGGATGGATGCATGGACAGATGATTCCATTTAGGGTCTGCCATGTACATGGGTTTTTTGAATCGATCCACTTCCCCTGCGCTATGTGATGCAAGGCTGCCATAGTGGGACTTACGTCTAACTGCCCTTGTCGGATCCTCCCTGTCTCGACGCGCCTTCATACACTTGTGTCTATGCACGTTACTAATCCCATGTCATGGGTTCTGTCTTGACGGACGCATGCACAGTAACCGACGTTGCCAATGGTGTATTTACCTCGATTGATTTCGTTATGAATCGATACTGATTTCGGGGTGTGTATATTCCTTTGGAGTGGGCTAGCATGCATATGGGTGTGGATTTGGTGTGTTGAATGAAGTTTGTAATGCATCATGAGTCCCGTAATGCAATCGGTTAATTTGTGTTTCATTTGGGTGACAGGTATCTCCTGCCCTTTTGCAGATGCCATCTGTACGCCACTCCTCCAGATGGGTTTTACTCTCGACACCTGCAGCTTCGGGTGAATCAGTGGAGCACCATTACGATTTTATGGGACGATCGCCAATGGGCCACATGCCCTTACGCTGTACTGGTGGCTAGGTGCAACATTTCGGCCTTTCAGCTGGACTAGTGCCTGCCTCATGGGACGGACCTGCGGTTCTTGCCGCTTCCATGTTGCCTTTTGGGACGTTGATGTAGGCCCTGTGTGCCATGATAGTACAGGGCGTCACACAAGTGGAAGATGGTCAATTATTGCAGATGCAGCCCTCGGTGATGATGGATGTTTTGGTGTTATTGTGCAAATTGCTGTTAGCCCTTTGTCATTTGGATGTACATTTAAAATGTATTCCGATATTTGCCGTGTTGCGTAATTCTTTGCAGGTGATGTAGCAATTTCCGATTTGTGGCGCTATGTATTGTGAGTTCATCTGCATTGTGTTCCGCATTCTGAGTTGCGTTGCGTGGTACTGGACTGGCAGCGTTTGCCTACGTAGCACAGTATGGTCACGGATAGGGGCTGCCATTGTGACTGTTTTCATGATGTGCTGCTCAGGGACGGGGGATTGGCTTTTGCCCAACTGGTGCCTGTCAGCCAGGTCGATTGGTGGAATGATGGGATGTTCAGAATGTGGCTGGTCACAGGTGCCTGTGTTTGCGTGCGTTTGTTGGAGGGGGACTGGGGTCATGTCCATTGGGTAAGCTTCTGTATTCGTGCCATCTGTGCCCTGCTGCTCCCATCGGCCCCTCTTGAGATGGCCTGGCTGCTCAGTCACTCTGCCAACTTGTGTGGTACATGCTTCTGCTGATGGTTGGTTTGTTTACTGGCAAGAGTACAGGGCTGGTGCTATCCCCCTCAGGATGCTGCTTTGGATGTTGCCTTGCGCTGGTGGCAAGCGATGGGGGACTACTGTTGTTTTGTGTCATGTGTTCTTGGTTTTCATTTTGATGTCTTGTACCTTCACATGCCTGTGCTGCATCAGTACGCCTCTGGTGACATGCCGTACATGGATGCCCACTCACGGGGCGCTTTGAGCCCCTGCATGCATTTCTACGTTGGCATGCATGGGTGATTTGTAGATTTCACTGGTTGCATAGTGTGAGTACATTGCGCCTGCCAGGTGTTGTGCAATGTGGCCAGGGAGTGGAGTACAGGCACTCAGTGGGCCATTTACGGTTGGTTCACGATGCCGTATTTCTCGCCATGGCGGAATGGTACTTTCCGCCGTGCTTGATGGCGTTCAGTACATGTCCGCTAGGGTCAGAATTCGCGTACCGTTGCGCCATGGCGCTGATTCCGGTTTTGCAAGGCGCGCGTGCGCGTACTTGGTGCAGTTAGCGTTGCCGTTCACTGCGGTGTCGCTAATGGCATCGTACTTTACGGTGACGGGTCATGATCGCAACGAGCGGTATTCGATGGCGGTATTGCATTTCCGCCATCGTTTTTCCATTTCCGCCAGGGTCGTAATGAGGCCCAGAATGTCCCTCGGGATAGTTTGATGTAAAGTGGCATTCAGATTCACCATTCAGAGATCCACAACAATACTGGGGCAGATTATAGTTGTACGTAGAATGGTGGAATTTGTAATTCGTTATTTAATATTTTGTTAGGTTCAACAGGGATTTTAGAAAATCCACCTTAGTAGTTGGAATAATTGCACAACCACCAGACGTAGACTCAAAGCATGGAACGCATATTGGCTTGATTCATGTGTGACTCTCTCATTTATAATTGGAGACATCCATTTGTTTTGCAAGTTCTCAAACCTCCTGAGCAGAGCTAAGGAACACTATGAAATCATTAAACTAGAACATGCACAGCCATATGAATGCAGCTGTAAGCACATGTAATCAGATGGGAGATAGCTCAAATGGCTACGTGCCCGTCCCGCAAATGCAGTCACTGGTTCCAACAAGCAGTGAAAGTGGAAACACTAAACCCCGGGAAATGGTCCAATACAAGTGGCAACTCAAACTTTCCTCACACCTGCTGACAATTTTTAAAGAGTCTTGAAGGATGCACCGAAATGGAAGACGGTGGTGAAACATGCCGACAGCAGAATAGCCCTGTGTTGTTGTTGGATGGTGTCTGAGTTTACATGTGAGCTGATGAGGCTGGCTGTAAAGTATCGTAGTATTCATTTTTAGAAGGATAAGTGCATGCCCTGTTGCCCAATAATGTGCTCAAAAGAAAATTAGGCAGAAATAACATTTTTATAAATACATCTCATGAGAGGTGTGTGTATGTGTATGCGTAGACATTCACACAGAGAAACGTCTAGATAGGTGTTTTCAAAGCCCACAAATTAGGGACAGTGCACCCTTTCAAACAGGGCTACTAGACAAGCAAAAGTTGATGGCATTATACTTAACTTAACGGATTGAACAAAGAGTCTACTCTACCAAAGTGTTATGCTATGTTAAATTGACTTATGCAGCACAGCGCTATCATTTGCATGGCCTCCAGGTGCTCATGGGGCTCTGTAAGAAAGTGGGTTGGGTAGGTTAGTGAGGGAAGAGGGGCAAGAACAGAGGACAGAGGTTGTGCTTTTCTGTTGTTGCTTTTAGAACTAGGAGAAAGGGGAATCTGTGCATGTCAGCTTTCTAAGTGTGTTTGGGTTCTGCGCATTGGGGTTATTGTGCCCGGAAGGACAATGTCTAATGGCTGGGTTGTTTTTTTATTTTTTTGTGGTAGTTGGTTCTTGTGGAGGAAGTGTAGGTTGTGTATTTGTCTGAGATGGGACTGGGGCATCAGTTTGTGTGAGATGTGTGAGGTCTTGTCACGCACTCCCAAGAAGCCCAAGCCCCCACCTCCTCCCAGGCCCTTGCCTCCTTACCTGTCCTGCGGTCTGGTTCTTCGCGACTTCTCTCCGCCCGGCCCGATCAGCCCGTGACGAAGCCCCGCCCATGCTGGCGTTCCTAGCGCTTCCGTCCTCGTGGGTCTTGGGGCCTGCCATGGCGCCTGCTGGAGTGCGGGGGCACCCTCAGTCTCCGCGGGCACTACGGGACGCTGACACACTGCAACCATGGGTCACGTGAACCGATTAGCGGTCACGTGAACCGATTAGCGGTCACGTGACCCAGAAGAAAATGAAAAGAGGGTCACGTGACCAGGTGGGCAGTCACATGACACGGAAACACGTATAAAAACAGCTTCAGTCCACCCATACAGCGCTTCTCAGCTGTTTTGTGGCGGCTAGTGGCATTTCTTGGAACCCCGTTTGATTTCACAGATTTGTGGACTTTGCTTGGTGTACCTGGACTGCAATTGGATCATCCCTTGCTTATAACCTTCTGCAACTGGTTTTGACCCTTTGGAACTCTGCTGGACTTCTACCTGGATTGCCCTTTGGATTTGTTTGCCCTTTGGATTTGTTTAACTAGGGTTGAGACCTTGTGCTTCTGTCTACCAAGTATTGTGACTTTTGAATTCATCTTGGCATTCTGCTGACTACCTACTTGCACCGCTGCCCTCTCCCCAAGGTTGGAACTATTAGGTCCCACGTCAGCACCGGTCATCTCTGGGGTATGAGTCATTTACAGTCCATTTCCTTTTTGTTCATTGTGTTACTATCATATTTGTATCTAACCCCTGCCTTTTCTTTCAGCCATCCGGGACCCGGTGCATCCTATTCCTATCTCCCCCTGTGGCCCCAATAACCGATCAGCGGGTGATATTACTCATCTCTAATTGGTGCTTGGGGACAGAGGCACTATAATCTTCGTGGACTCCAAGGCGTAACAGACTGAGAAGCCTCTTCTCAGGATTATGGAAGCCTCCACCGCGGACCCGGTGGCTGCCCTTGTCCAAGCCATCACTGTTCTAAGAGCTGACATGACGGCCGCTACCGCCGCCATCCATCAGCGATTAGATGCGATTCAGAGTGAAAGGCATGCTCTACCTCGTGACAAGGAATTTGGGGATGCCCCCTCCCAGCTGGATCCCCCGCGGCACCATCTAAACCGGCCTGCTCTATGTACCTACACCTTTTCCATTAGCTGCCCCTGAGAAATTTCAAGGTGACCCCCGAACGTTTTGTACATTCTTGAATCAATGTAAGCTACACTTTTTGTGTCGCCCACAGGCCTTCCCCTTCTCCACCACTAAAGCAGCCTTCACATTGTCTCACTTATCCGGCATCGCTGCTACTTGGGCCAATCTATTGTTAGAAAACGATAGGCCCGTGTTATATGATTTTGACAGGTTAGTCACAGAGATGACCAGGGTGTTTGAAACACGACACAAGGCCCACACACGTGATCTAGAACTCCTTGAGTTAGTACAGGGGAACGCCACTCTCATTGAATACATCCCACGATTCAATCAGCTGTCAGTTGAGACAGCCTGGCCGGAGGAAAAGAAAGCAGTTGTTTTTTTACAAGGGGCTAAGCGATCATATGAAAGACACCCTTGCTGGACCTTCACTCCCTACACAATATCCCAAACTGGTGGATTTGGCATTACAAGTGGACGCCAGACCTTCCGAAAGAAGGACGGAATCCAAAAGGTTCAATCCCTCTTTCTCCTCCTGCCCTACCGCATCCAAACCATCCAGTGAACCCATTCAAAATGGGGGAGTCCGTAGTCCCATATCCCCTACCATGAGAGAAAGGCACAGGCAAGCCAATGCCTGCTTTTACTGTGGCTTGAATGGTCATTTCGTTAAAGAATGCCCCAGACAGCCCAAACCACGACCCTCTGTTTTTTTGAAGGCTCGTCCATAAAACAGGGGGCATCGACGAGCCTACCTATACAGCACACTATGCCCCCTTCATTATCACCGGCCACTCAACCACTCTCTCTCTCTGCTGTCCTGATCGCTGCTGATAACATCAAACATCAGGTACAATTGGTCATCGACTCTGGAGCCACGGGTAATTATGTTGACATTTCAGTTGCAGCATCCTTAACCCTGCCGTTACAGAACAAAACAAAACCCGAACCATTACAGGCTGTGGATGGGTCCCCTTTACTTTCTGGTTCCATTAAACAACACCTGTGACCCTTTTCATGCAAGAGACACATCAAGGAGTACTTACTTTTGATCTGATCACTACACCACAATTTGGTCTGATCCTTGGCATCCCATGGTTGCGTACACACAATCATGTAGTCGATTGGTCCCAGGGTATTGTGTTCTTTGAGTCAATGGCCCTCATTACAAGTCAGGCGATAAGGGTTTAACGGCGCCATCGGCGCCGTTAACCCTTAACGCCTGATTCACACTTTAACGCCTGCTTTTTGCAGGCGTTAAAGTCCAAGGCGCTAAGCGACCTTGGTGCTAATTACGGCACCGTAATTAACGGTGCCGTAATTAGCGCCTTCCCCATCCCCATTATGCCATATGGGGCAAAAATGGGAATGGGGAAGGGCAAATGGTGAATGGGGAATTACCGCCCCACTCACCTTGGAATGGGGCAGTAATTCCGCCATCCACCATGGCGGAATCCGGCATGGACCATGGTGCTAACAGCACCATGGTCCACCGCCTGACTTGTAATGAGGGCCAATGTATTGCTAAGAGCATTGCCTCACACCTCCAGACCCTACCACACCTGCCCAAGTACTAGGTGCTATGGCTCAGATGTCCTTACATGACCGTCAACCGATGGAGATGGACACCTCAGAACACATTGTAGGTCTCGTTACTACCAACATACCTCCTGAATATCATGACTATTTAGAGGTGTTTGACAAAAATGCATCTGAGCATCTGCTGCATCATAGATCTTATGATTTCCCTATAGACCTGGTCCCTGGGGCTACCGTACCATGCGGACGAATTTAGTCTCTCTCCCCACCAGAAAATGCCATTCTAAGAGAGTAAATACACCAGTCTCTCCAAGTAGGACACATTCGACCATCTCAATCCCCTGTTGCGAGTCTGATCTTGTTCGTCCCAAAGAAAGAAGAAGACCTTCGCCCCAGTATTAATTATTGTCGCCTCAACCACGTCACAGTTAAGGACCGTTATCCCATTCCGCTCATCACTCCATTACTAGATCGCCTACCCAACACCACGATTTTCACCAAACTTGACCTACGTGATGCATATAACCTAATCCGTATTTGTGAGGGCGACGAATGGAAGACAGTGTTTTGTACTAAGTGCAGTCCTTACGAATAAACTGTTATGCCCTTTGGGCTCTGCAATGCACCCGCTACATTCCAGAGATTCATGATTTCCATTTTCCATGACATCATTGACACTTTTATGGTGGTCTATTTAGACGATATATTAGTATTCTCGCAGACCCACCACAAACATGTTCTGCACGTCCAGGAGGTCCTACACCGACTCCGAACCCACAAGCTCTATGCCAAACCAGAGAAATGCCAATTCCATGTTCATGAGGTAGATTTCTTGGGATTTCATATCACGTCAGGGGGTTTAGCTATGAATACCGCCAAAATCCGAGCAGTAGTGGAATGGCCATTGCTGAAAACGGTAAAAGAGTTACAGTCATTTCTTGGTTTTGCCAACTCCTATAGGCGTTTCATCGCAGCTTTCTTCTCTATTGTTACGCCTTTGACTCATCCCACAAGTCCACACACCCCTTTCATATGGACCTCCTTACAACAGAGCGCTTTCACCAAACTCAAGACGGCCTTCACTACTGGCCCTATCCTACAACACCCAACCCAGAATTACCCTACGTCCTGGAAGCTGATGCTTCCTCACATGCCTTGGGTGCTGTTCTATCTCAAACATGCCCCACCACCAGTCTGTTACATCCCGTTGCCTTCCATTCACTTAAGCTCACACCGACAGAAAGACATTACACTGTCACAGAAAAGGAACTGTTAGCTGTTAGGTATGCTTTTCAGGTGTGGTGACATCATTTATTGGGGGCTACACACCAAGTCACGTTTTTTACTGACCATCGCAATCTCCAGGATTTGGCTTCATTTAAATGCACCAACAGTCGACAAGTATGTTGGCATGTGTTTTTTTCTGCCTATGATCGTCTTTCCCGAAACCCTTCTGGACAGCGAACATGTCATTTGCATGTGCACACCACCACTGGATTTATTGACAGCACTCCGCCGTTGGGTGGCTACACACCCAGATCAGTTAGATGACTGGGACTTGGAAGTACATGATGGGCTACCATTAATACAGGACAAATTGTATTTTCCTACCCCCGATACTCACACCATAGCCTTAGAGTGGTCTCATGATGCATCTATCAATGGACATCCTGGCCAAAAACGTACACTAGCTTTGCTTCAACGCTGGTGTTGGTGGCCATTTATGTGCAAAGACAGTGTCTTATGTAGCCTCCTGTTCAATCTGTGCTCAGTGCAAAAACAGAAGGGGTCAACCATTAGGTCTGTTGCAACCATCACCTCTTCCAATGAGACCTTGGCATACAGTCACCATGGACTTTGTAACTGATATGCCTAGCGCTAAAGAGTATGACACGATATGGGAGGTGGTTGATTCTTTTACGAAAATGGCATGGTTCATTCCTTGTATCGGAATACCCGCAGCCCCAGCTCTGGCCAATATGTTCTTTCGTCATGTCTTTTGTTTTTTTGAGTTGCCTTCTGTTCTGATCTCTGATCGGGGCTTGCAATTCACATCCCGGTTTTGGCGATCCCTCACCAAGTTATTAGGAATTGACACACATTTTGTCATCCTCATACAATCCCGAGACAGATGGTCAGACTGAACAAGTCAACAAATCCATGGAGCAGTACCTGTGCTGTCTTTCCTTTCAACATCAGCAATCCTGGTACCAGGTACTCCATGTGGCTGAGTTTGCATACAAAAACGCACCTCATTCCTCCACTGGTTATTCACCCTTTTATTCCCTCTACGGTCAACATCCTCGCATCTTTCCTGTCCCTGATCTGCCCCCACACTTCCTCCTTCTGTCTCCTCTTGTATCATCCACCTACGGGACATACATGCACAGATATCACTACACCTACAGGAATCTCAAGTCCGTATGTGCAGAACAGCAGATAAAAAATGTATCACAGCACCTGTTTGTCTGGCTCTTCACTAGACATCTCCCATTGTTAGGTTGCCGTAAACTACTGCCCCGCTTTGTCGGTCCCTATCGAGTGACCCAGGTCATTAATCCTGTCACCTACCGCCTTTCACTGCCTGTCTCTTGGCGCATCCACCCAGTCTTTCATACTTCCCTCCTCAAGCCCTGTCCGAGGGGGGTGCGGGTTGTTTTGCCTCCTTCCCCAGTACTGAAAGGCTCTTCGGAAGAATACAAAGTCAGTTCCATCCTTGTTTCTTGTATCATCCGGGGTCGTCTGCACTACCTAATAGATTGGTTAGGGTATGGTCCAGAGGAGAGTTTGTGTGAAACCCACTAGTCAGGTCCACGCCCCTTTGCTGGTTGCTCATTTTCACAGGGATAATCCTCTGAGCCCACATGGATGTGTGCCCTTGGGGAGGGACTCTGTCACGCACTCCCAAGAAGCCCAAGCCCCCACCTCCTCCCAAGCCCTTGCCTCCTTACCTGTCCTGCAGTCCGGGTCTGGGTCTTCGCGCCTCCTCTCCGCCCGGCCCGCTCGGCCCGCGACGAAGCCCCACCCATTCTGGCGTTCCTAGTGCTTCCGTCCTTGTGGGTCTTGGGGCCTGCCATGGCTCCAGCTGGAGCGCGGGGGCACCCTCAGGCTCCGCGGGCACTCTGGGACGCCGACACACTGCAACCATGGGTCACGTGAACCGATTTGCGGTCACGTGACCCAGAAGAAAATAAAGACAGTCACGTGACCAGATGGGCAGTCACGTGACACGGAAACACATATAAAAATAGCATCAGTCCACACATCCAATGCTTCTCAGCTGTTTTTGTGGCGGCTAGTGGCATTTCTTGGAACCTCGTTTGACGTCACAGATTTTTGGACTTTGCTTGGTGTACCTGGACTGCAATTGGATCATCCCTTGCTTATAAACTTCTGAACTGGTTTTGACCCTTTGGAACTCTGCTGGACTTCTACCTGGATTTCCCTTTGGATTTGTTCGCCCTTTAGATTTGTTTACCTAGGATTGAGACCTTGTGCTTCTGTCTACCAAGTATTGTGACTTTTGAATTCATCTTGGCATTCTGCTGACTACCTACTTGCACCGCTGCCCTCTCCCCGAGGTTGAAACTATTAGCTCTCAGGTCAGCACCAGTCATCTCTGGTGTAGGAGTAATTTACGGTCCATTTCCTTTTTGTTCATTGTGATACTATCATATTTGTATCTAACCCCTGCCTTTTCTTTCAGCCATCCGGCACCCGGTGCATCATGTTCCTACCTCCCCCTGCGGCCCCAATAACCGATCAGCGAGTGATATTACTCATCTATGATTGGTGCTTGGGGACGGAGGCACTATAATCTTCGTGAACTCCAAGGCGTAACAGGTATACTGGAGAGAGTGAGGAAAAGGGATGATTAGTGGTTGGTACGGTGTGTTTGTTTGTTGTTGCTTCCAGAATCTATACTGTAATTTGATTGCCTAATTTCACTGGTGATATTGCTAGCAGTGCCCTTTTGATACAAATCATGGTGAGTTGAATAGCCAGGTTTTCAGTCATTTTCTGAAGCTGAGGTGGTCTTCTGTCATTCTTATCTCCCTCAGGATTGAGTTCCAGTCCATGGCCTGCAGGCAGCCCATCACCCCAGACCATGCCCCACAGGCAGGCCACATGGCACCGTGCACTCTGGAGCACCGACACATGTTCCCCCCACCCTCCCATCCCCCCATTGACGGGCACCTGCCAGCAGGCCCCGACTCATGTCCCCCCAACCCCTCAACCACCCCCCCATTGACGGGCACCTGCCAGCAGGCCCCTACTCATGTCCCCCCAACCCCCCAACCACCCCCACCTTGACGAGCACCTGCCAGCAGGCCCGACTCATGTCCCCCCACGCCCCCAACCACCCCCATTGACGGGCACCTGCCAGCAGTCCCTGACTCATGTCCCCCAAACCCCAACTACCCCCCCCCATTGACGAGCACCTGCCAGCAGGCCCCGACTCATGTCCCCGCCACCCACAAAACCACCCCACCCCACATTGACGGGCACCTGCCAGCAGGCCCCGACACATGTCCCCGCCACCCACAAAACCACCCCCCCCACATTGACGGGCACCTGCCAGCAGGCCCCGACACATGGCCCACCAAACAACATGTCCTAACAAAACACACCCATGGCCCTAATGCCAACCCAAATCCCACTTGCCCCCCAGTACAAGCATGCAACCATCCACTGCACCCACTCCCAAATTACCCATGCCATGACAGTCTTAAAGGAACCACCATGCCCATGCATAAATGCACAACAGAGCCACAAAGTGGCAACACATGACTGAGCCAATGTACATTGAGGCATGCACAAAAGCAATGATAGTACACAACACCAATCATGAAGTTCGAATAAATGTGTTAAAAACATAATAAAATAACATAAAGAAAATCAAACTTGCAAATTAATAAATAATGAAAGCTATTACCCCCAAAAAATAGAAAATCCAATGAAAAACAAAAATCCCCGGCATGAAAAAAGAAAAGCGGTCCATCGCCAATGTCAACATGAATTAAATAATCAAAAAAAAAGAAAACCATTGATCCATGGGAAATGTTAAAAAAGAAAGTATGTACAAGTCTTCAACTATGTACAATCCAAGTCCAAAGGGTCCATGATCCCCAAACCAAATGAAAACTACAAAAAGTCCTATGAATAAAAAACTATATACATAAAGTGGAGCAAAGTCCATGAACTCCAAAAAATAAGAAAAAACAAAGGAAACCTAACCCTAAAGAACTATGTACAAAGGCTACGGGCAAGTCCAACGGCTCACTTGTTGATGTTCCGGGCAAGGCATCATCGAACTCCACGTCGATGTTCCGTAGGCGGGCCTGTTCCCTGGCCTCGAGGTCTTGCAGGGATGCAGCCATGGCCTCCTCAAACTGCCTGGGAGTTGCCTCGAGGCACTCAGCCCACCCCAATGCCCTGCGCATGGAGTTCTCTGCCCTGACCATAGTGAGCTGTGCCTCCTCCGCCCACCACCGCTCTGCATCTATTTGCTGGCCCAACCGCTGCCACACAGAAGACACTCCCAATCCAGGGTCCTCCTGCCCTCTGGCCGATGCCTGCCAATGTGATGTTGTTGGCCCTGAGCCATCATCGCTCCAACCTTGTCGATGCCTGCACGTCCTCCTCTTTCTGGGGTCCAGTTGGTGGGGTGGCCACCCCTGCTGGACTTCCGACTCCCGACTGTGGCAGCGATGGCCGCTGGGTCAGGGGCAGCTCCACAGGGTGCCCAGGTGATACTTGGGCAGGAAATGGCATGGAGAACGACTGGTGCCCAGGGGGTTCAGTTGAGGAGGGGGTCTCTAGAAGATCCAGCACATGGAGGAACCCAGTGCCGGTGACCTGTTCTAGTAGGCTGACGTGGTCAAAGATGTATTCAAAATGACGTGCATTGTCCACACGAGAACTCTGCATGTCAAAACCCCAACTACCCCCCCCATTGACGAGCACCTGCCAGCAGGCCCCGACTCATGTCCCCGCCACCCACAAAACCACCCCACCCCACATTGACGGGCACCTGCCAGCAGGCCCCGACACATGTCCCCGCCACCCACAAAACCACCCCCCCCACATTGACGGGCACCTGCCAGCAGGCCCCGACACATGGCCCACCAAACAACATGTCCTAACAAAACACACCCATGGCCCTAATGCCAACCCAAATCCCACTTGCCCCCCAGTACAAGCATGCAACCATCCACTGCACCCACTCCCAAATTACCCATGCCATGACAGTCTTAAAGGAACCACCATGCCCATGCATAAATGCACAACAGAGCCACAAAGTGGCAACACATGACTGAGCCAATGTACATTGAGGCATGCACAAAAGCAATGATAGTACACAACACCAATCATGAAGTTCGAATAAATGTGTTAAAAACATAATAAAATAACATAAAGAAAATCAAACTTGCAAATTAATAAATAATGAAAGCTATTACCCCAAAAAAATAGAAAATCCAATGAAAAACAAAAATCCCCGGCATGAAAAAAGAAAAGCGGTCCATCGCCAATGTCAACATGAATTAAATAATCCAAAAAAAAGAAAACCATTGATCCATGGGAAATGTTAAAAAAGAAAGTATGTACAAGTCTTCAACTATGTACAATCCAAGTCCAAAGGGTCCATGATCCCCAAACCAAATGAAAACTACAAAAAGTCCTATGAATAAAAAACTATATACATAAAGTGGAGCAAAGTCCATGAACTCCAAAAAATAAGAAAAAACAAAGGAAACCTAACCCTAAAGAACTATGTACAAAGGCTACGGGCAAGTCCAACGGCTCACTTGTTGATGTTCCGGGCAAGGCATCATCGAACTCCACGTCGATGTTCCGTAGGCGGGCCTGTTCCCTGGCCTCGAGGTCTCGCAGGGATGCAGCCATGGCCTCCTCAAACTGCCTGGGAGTTGCCTCGAGGCACTCAGCCCACCCCAATGCCCTGCGCATGGAGTTCTCTGCCCTGACCATAGTGAGCTGTGCCTCCTCCGCCCACCACCGCTCTGCATCTATTTGCTGGCCCAACCGCTGCCACACAGAAGACACTCCCAATCCAGGGTCCTCCTGCCCTCTGGCCGATGCCTGCCAATGTGATGTTGTTGGCCCTGAGCCATCATCGCTCCAACCTTGTCGATGCCTGCACGTCCTCCTCTTTCTGGGGTCCAGTTGGTGGGGTGGCCACCCCTGCTGGACCTCCGACTCCCGACTGTGGCAGCGATGGCCGCTGGGTCAGGGGCAGCTCCACAGGGTGCCCAGGTGAAACTTGGGCAGGAAATGGCATGGAGGACGACTGGTGCCCAGGGGGTTCAGTTGAGGAGGGGGTCGCTAGAAGATCCAGCACATGGAGGAACCCAGTGCCGGTGACCTGTTCTAGTAGGCTGACGTGGTCAAAGATGTATTCAAAATGACGTGCATTGTCCACACGAGAACTCTGCACGTCATCCCGAAAACCAGATTGACGCATGACCACGGCAGCTAGGACAGGCTCAATCCGGTCACGGATTGCCACGTCTGCAGGGAGAGGAAGGCCAATTGGTGTTTGTGCATCCCCTCCCTGAAAACAGGTCTGGACGAAGGCATCCCTGCTGGTGCGGGATGATTTAGTCACAGGATCGTGGACAGGATTACACAAAGGCACCTCTACGGCAGCCTGTGCTGCCTGCTGTCCCTGCCCCTGGACTGCACCACTAGCACCAGTGGAATCCCCCCCACCAGGCCCCGTGCGTGAGCCTTCCATGGCTTCCTCCACAACCAAACCCCCCACCAACCTGGATGACTCTGTGCCATCTTCCTCCATAGGCCCCTGTGGGGGCTCAGCTGCCCCTACTGCTGCCGAGGAGTCCACCTCCAACCTCCACCTCTTGGACCTTCTCTCGGCAGCTGCGGCCATGGACACGGCACCAGACTCCTCACTCATGGAAGAGATGACAACGTGGGAGGAGAGCTGGGCCTTGCGTCTCCAGCTGGCGGTGGGATCCCTGCCTCTGTGCTCCACAGCACCGTCTCCACCCTCTTCATCAATCGACGCGGCAGAAAGGGAGAGACAGAACACAGGCATCAGGGCACTGTACAATGGTCAGATACACACGTGACAGTTGCACATGAGGGGCATTGTCAAACTTCACTGATGGCATCACACTCCCCAACACTCATATAATTTGAACCCACACACATGCACAAAAGTACAGGAATCGTGCAGCAGGCAGCATCATCCATACACACACACCATCATGAATATCCGAAGCTTGGCATGACGTCACAAGCAACGTGGGGAGTGCCGAACACATGAACACATGCCAACAGACAGACATGCATCTGTACATCTCCACCACCTGTCACAATCATCGGCAACTATTTCACATCTGCCAATTGGGTTCCTACATGTCTGTGTCACATGCATCCATGGTGTATCACTGTCGCATACATGTGAAACACACACACGCACATGTATGCCGTGCACATACATGAAGGTGGGATCAGCATCCATGTGTCACACCCCAACCATGCCATAGTACATACCAGCAATACTAACATGTGTGCATCTCCACATGCAGTTATGCATCATGCTTTGGAACACATACACCATTGATGTGCATCACACATGACAGGACTCACATGCAGCACGGTCATGTCACTGAACATACACATCCATACATGGACCTTTTCTGACATATCTCCACGCTGCGCACTCCTGGCACACCTCAACATGCACTGCGTACAATAAGTACCCATGGACACTTACTGCTCGACTCCGGACTGGTCTCCTTCTCGAGGACCTGGCGGTGAAGCGCTGGGTTAATGCGTTCCAGGACCCTCATGTCGTCGGTGTTAAGGTGGAAACGGCACCTTACAGCATCCGCTGCTTCCAAGAGGCACCAAGCCTTCCTGAGGGTCCTGGACCTGAAGTCCTCCCAGCGCTTACGGACGTGTTGTATGTCGCGGGTTGCCACCCCCTCCACATTGATGGCAACCACGATGTCCAGCCAGATTCTCTCCAGTCCATTCTTGTCGGGGCGTCTTCTTCCTTAGAGGGCTTCATAATGCACCAGGACTTGCTCCACCAGGATGCCAACCTCTCCTGCTGTGAAGCTGGCAGCCCTCTGCCTCTCTGGTTGGGGGTTTCCAGTGGTGTCTGATGGTGTTTGCCCCAACATGGCAACCCCCGAGGCAGGTGTGGGTGGGCAATTGGGTCCTGGTGCTGGGCTGTGGAGGGATGGAACTTCAGTCGGGAGTCTTCTGTTCCAGCAGGGGTGGTCACAGCAACTGGACCCCTGCAGATGGCTGACGTGCAGGCACCAAATGGCAGGGCATGTGGCCAGCAGGCAGGCAGGCAGCAACAGATGGCAGGTGGGATTCTGCTTGGGGCTCTGGGAAGCAGGAAAATGGCCTTCTGGGCAGGAGCGTGGTCTTCCGTATGTTGTCGCGTGGCCAGCTTGATACGGAGTGATTTGGCATGTGAAAAAACAGCACCTCAGCATGTAATTCGAGGAAAGGCCCATAGCGCGTAAGCGCATATGTGACGTAACACGCATGGGCGTTTCCCTCATCCCGGGTGCATAGTGATTCAGCACGTGAACAAAAAGCATGTATGCATGTTAATGTGTGTAATTCGAGGAAAGGGCCTAAGCACTTAAGTGACGTGACGCATGCGGGCGTTTCCCTCGGCACAGGTTAAAGGTGAGTGGGTCTGGGCTGTTCGCTGTATGTGCCCTTCGTGGAGACCAACACGTGTGTTGCTATTTCTGGTTGTTTCACGCGCCATCACAACTTCACAGCGGATCAAGGACGTATCTCTTCTTTTGGTGGGGGGTTGGCTACGCGTGTTTTTCATTACCACGCTAGTCAGACGGTGAGTCGTGCATGCTATTTTTCCCACTGCATATCCCCCTGTATATCGCGTACCCGTTTCCGAGGTCATAGTAGCCTGCGTGTCCCACGTGTACGTGTTTTTCGTGTCCCTGGGTGCCACCGTGTACTGCGACTGCTACATCCACATCAGCCTATCCGGCCCCACAGCACCACGAGCCATCTGATTGGCCTCTCGCCCCTACTTCCAAGCCAACCACAAGCCGGCAGGCTTGGAGCCGGCCCACCACCAAGGCACACAACAAAGGCATCTCTGCCTGTCTCAAGCCTGTCTACGCCGTCGAGCCCAGGTCCATAACCCCTGCCTACCGATTGACGTGCTTTCACCAAGAAGGGTAAGCGCGCTGCTCTTATCTTCCACACAGCCCTCCCTGCAGCCGGGGCTCTGAACCTTCATCTAGCCACCATTGTGCTTTATGCTCCTACTTTACCACTACACTTTGCCACCAGCTACAGCTCAGACACGGTCTGCAGCACACCAGCACTGACGCTTACTCCTCATCCTCATAATGAACTTTTACACTGCTTATCTGTCACATGCTTTACCTATGCTTTGCCATGCCTGAAATGTACATGTAAATGTAAATGCCACATTGCATTTTAGCTAAATGTACTATTCTGAATTTAGGCGCTGCCCCATTGCTTTGTAGCATGTGTATCATCTGATTCTAGGCACTGCCCCATTGCTTTTTAGTTAAATTTACTATTCTGAATCTAGGCGCTGCCCCATTGCTTTGTAGCTTGTGTATCATCTGATTCTAGGTGTTGCCCCATTGCATTTTAGCTTGTGCATCATCTGATTCTAGGTGCTGCCCCATTATCTTAAATCTAGGTGTTACCTGCGCATCTCTGCCACATTGTCTGATGTCAAATCTAGGTGTTACTCATTGCCTCTAGCGATACTACTTTACACTGTCTGATGTCAAATCTAGGTGTCACTCATTGCCTCTAGCCATATTGCTTTACACTGTTTGATGTCAAATCTAGGTGTTACTCTTTGCCTCTAGCCATATTGCTTTACACTGTTTGATGTCAAATCTAGGTGTTACTCTTTGCCTCTAGCCATACTGTTCTATCTCAAATCTAGGTGTTACCAGTTAGCAACATTATAGGTGCTTCTCAATGCCTCGTAGCTAAGTCGTTCAGCTCTACTCAGGTGTTACCTTAATGTATTTTAGCCTATTGTGTTATTCCAACCGAGGTGTCATACCAACGTACATCGGTCTAACCGGTGTTAACCAAGCCAACTCGCTGGGCACCCAACACTTTTGCCACTTGCACCGAGCATGTGTCCATTAATTACCAATTTGCTTACCAGCATCTTGATCCTTTTCAACACTGTATTACGGCTTAGCATGGCTCCTCAGCTACCTTAGTTACCTAACATGTTATATTCAGCTATGCCTAATACCAAGACCTCATACCCAGATATAAATGACCATCAACCACTACAATTTACCAGTCTCCCACGTTCTACTATCGACAGGAACCTAGGACTTAGAGCCAGATTAGCCAAAATCTATGAGCCCCTCGCCCGCTCACTGTCTACCTCACATAACTCCAAACCTCTACCTAGTTCTTCTATTAAAAAATCCAACCTGCCCCAAAACTCCAACCCTAGACCTTCACTCAGCTCCCCTACCCAGGCTACCCCTGTTTCAACACAGGACATGTGCCACACTACTACCGTTAAAAATACAACCAGCCACAAAATAAAGGGAGCCTTGATCAACGCCAGATCATTAGTAGCTCACGCTACAGAAATCGCTGACTTGATCCTCAAAGAAGACCTTGACCTCCTTGCCATTACTGAGACCTGGCTACACCCAGCAGCAGGTCCCATGCTTATGTTGGCAGTCCCAGATAATTACTCTATCCTGAGACAAGACCGTCCCAATTCCAGAGGAGGAGGTGTTGCCATCATTCACAAATGTAGTCTCACCATGAGACTAGCAACACCTACCAATGTCCTATCATGCGAAACACTCTCTGTTAAAGTCCCACTTACCAACACCCAAACTCTCAACATCCATTTGATCTACCGCCCGCCAGGCCCCATTGGCACCTTTGATGAAGATATTAACACGATCCTCTCCAGCAACCTTACAAGCTCTACCCAAGTTCTCACCCTGGGCGACTTTAATATGGGTTGCAATGATCCTGAAGACCATTCCGCCAGCACTATAGTCAACACTCTCGCGGAACTAGGTTTTGCGCAAAGAAGTATGTCACCTACACACTCCAAAGGTAGAACACTCGATTGGGTGGCCGATTACAACTGTCTAGCGAACATTACAAATATCTCACCACTAGCCTGGACTGACCACCACCTGGTCTCATTCCTGCTCTCTACTGACAGACCCCCACCCCCACCCATTATCAGGGCCCCGCCCACCCTCACAAGAAACAAGAAGAATATGACAGCTGAAAGACTCATCCCGAACCTACTCCCGACACTCAACACACTCCTAGACAACCTGGACCCAGAGACCCTGGTTGAAGAATATAATAAGATAGATCATGGCCACCTCACTGGACCTAATTGCCCCCCCTTAAACTGAGACCAAGCAAACCGAATACGCACTTAAACAAATGGTACACACCATTCCTCAAAAATTTAAGGAAGCAAAAAAGGAACTGTGAGGCCAATTGGAAAAAATCCCCCTCAGCCGCAAATAAACTCAAACTCTCCAAACTAGCTACACTTTACAAAAAAGAAATCTACCTGGCTAAACGAACCTCCTATGACTCTCGCATATCCCATGCGAAATCAAACATGAAGGAATTATTCTCCATCCTTAAAGAAGTAGAAACCCCCATAGTACCTCCTGACACCTGTACCAAAGACAAAAACTGGTGCTCAGAAATCCAAAGCGCCCTAGCAAACAAAATTGCGACCCTCCAAAGTAAAATCGCCCATAAAAAAAGTATCCCTCAATGACACTCTCCCCTCAAAAACACCAGATAAGCCCATGCTTACAGATCTCACTCGCTTCAACTTCTCTAAAGTCACGATTCTTGAAGTAGAAATAATCATCCTGTCTCTGAAACCCTCCAACTGTCAGGGAGACCTGTGGCCAGCACAGCTCATTAAGGATGCCGCCCGTGACCTCTCCCCCTTCATCACAAAACTGATTAATGCCTCCTTCACCTCTGGCTCCATCCCCACCAATCTGAAACAATCCTGGGTACTTCCACTATTAAAAAAGCCCACACTTGACCCAGCCACACCCACAAATTACAGACCCATAATGACCGTTCCCTTTCTACTAAAAATCCTGGACAAGGTCGCCTATGTACTAAATCAGAAGTACCTGGAAGAACACCATCTACTAGGTTCCAGACAATCAGGGTTCTGCCCTCAACATGGGACCAAAACTGCTCTCATTGACCTGAAAGCTCAGATCGATACACTCAGAGACAACGGCCAAGTTGCTCTACTCCTCCTCCTCGATCTGTCTGCAGCTTTCGACCTGGTCGATCACTCTGTTCTATGCACACATCTCCACACATCAGCTCATTTCTCTGCTGAGGCCATCACCTGGATTACCTCTTTTCTCAACGGTAGAACCATGAGGGTCTTCTCACCTACTGCGGCGGCAGACCCCATACCCATCACTTGTGGTGTCCCACAGGGCTCCTGTGTCTCCCCCACATTGTACAACATATTTACCAAGCCCCTTTTCGATGATTTGGATAATCTCGGTATCACCTACACTAACTATGCAGATGATAACCAGATCTTCCTTCCGTTTTCTGGAGATGATGGAAAGGATTTGGCCTTGCTAAATAGGGTGTACATCATCATCCAGGCATGGATGGCCATACATGGACTATGCCTGAATGATGATAAAACGGAACTTATCATCCTAGGCACTACGTCCAGTTTAAAGAAACTTGGCCCTGCCTACAACTCATGATTGATGGTAACAACATCAAGGTTGGACAAGAGGTCAAAACTTTGGGCTTTTACCTGGACTCTAATTTCTCCTTCAGAAGACAGGTGAGCTCCCTGGCTTCCTCCACGGCTTATACGTGTAAATTAATCCGCACAGCTAAACCATTTCTCTCTGACACTAGTTGCCTTATCCTCGCTAGAGCCCTTATACTGTCCCGCCTGGACTATTGTAACGCCCTCTATCTGGGATCCTCCAAGGCCACCACTAGAAAACTACAAACTCTTCAGAATAATGCTCTCAGAGCGGCCTTGGGCATCTCCAGAAGAGAGCACATCTCAAGACTTAGTCAACAGAACAACTGGCTCTCCATCAACGACAAAATTCTCTTAAAAACTGCATCGCTCACTCACAAATCCTTCAATAACACTGCCGCTACTTACCTGATCAATAGATTCCATAGACAGTCCTCCCTGAGACCCACCAGAACTGCCTACAAAGACTGCCTCTCTGTCCCTAACTTTAAACGTGCCACCATAGGGGGCAACAGCTTCCCAGTGAAAGCAGCCAAACTGTGGAACTCCTTACCACCCAATCTCAGAGTGGACTTGCCCTACCATAACTTCCGATCCAAGGTAGTTCCATGGCTGAAAACGTAGGCCGTCAAAGATACTCCAGTGCCAGGCTGTCCCCTTTTCATGCTACCTGCACACAATGTAACCACGTGTGCCCACTTGTTTATATGTATATAATATCCATGTACCTCATTGTTGATATCTATATAATATCGGTGTACCTTACTGTCTCTTTGTATACCCTATGACTTCTGTAACCAAGCTTTGCAAATCCTTGTAAAGGCTGCGCCCTGATACCCTCGGGTAGGCTCGCGCATTATAAATAATAAACAAACAAACAATTCCACACACTTGGGCTACCGGGGGTTGCATGCATGGTTTTACTGCAGTTTTGGGGTGCCTGAGCGTTGCGTGACCCGTGACTTTATCATCAGGGTCACATACAGCCTTGCAGGTGCACAGGGGTGCTGTTAACATCTTGTATCCCACCCCTATTCACCCAGGACAATTGTCTTGTACACCTCCCATTGGCACTACTACATCTGTGCCGGCACTACTACATCTGAGCCATGGTTGGGAGGACACGAAAGGTAAGCGGTGCCTCAGCTGGGCTTACTCCATGTGGCGGGCGAGGTCAGGCATGTGGCGGGATGAGCAGGGAGTAGGGGGACTCCAGGGTGTCCTGGGTGGCTGCAGAGGGGGAAGAGGCAGGGGTGCGCCACTTCGGCACAATGTTGTGCCACCTATTGGTGCAGTCATGCCACCCCCCCCTGGGCTCTCGGGAGATGCAGCTCTTGCATCTGGCACTGGCGCCCATGTGACTCAGCAGTCCGTTTCATCGACTGCCACGGGCCCAAGGGTAGTGGTAGCTGCAGGTACAGCTGTGGACACCACCACCTAGGCCCAGGGTCGGCCAGCGCATGCTGCGTTGGCCCCTGAAGAGTATCAGGATGATTTCCAGGAGGTCAGGAGGCACACGGTAAGTGCACGCAGGGATGCCCTGACCGAGGCACATGTCCCTGGGGCAGTATTGTCATCTGCTGCCCCGAGCAGCCGGGTGTAGGCAAGTGCATGGGTAGATGCAGTCGACACCATCTACCATCCAGGACAGACCCGGTCAATGACCTTGGCACAGCAGTTGATGCTGCGCAGGGTCTAGTCAAGGGCTGCCAGCAGCCACTGACGCAAGTCAGGGCTTCCGTCCTTGTTTGACCTGCCTCTCCCTCGGTTCAATCCACCATCGCCACTGCCCCTACTGATAAGGGTGGCATTTGCCAGTCAGGGTCCGCATCAATGCCCAAGAGGAGGAAGGTTGCATCTGCACAAGAGACTGGGACCCCACACACGACCCCGGCCTCTGGCATGTCGAGGATGAAGCCTTTCTGCAAGCAGGAACTGGACTTCCTTGTGGACTACGTGTCGGGAGACGACCATGATATGCTAGTGGGCCCGAATTGTCACACTACGGCTTCCCAGCGTTTGACCCACTGGAAGCATGTTGCGGAGGGTGTCAGTGCATTCGGACATGAGGTGCACACAGCTCAGGAGTGCAAAAAGCATTGGGATGACCTCCAATCCTGTGCTAAACTGAAGCGTGCCTCCAATTATGCCATGACTCAGGTGATTGGCGGTGGGTCACCAGCTGAGGAGGAAGATCTCACTTCGCACAAGTTGATCGCTGCAGAGTTCATACCAGCAGAATTGCACGAAGGAGTGTGAGAGATGCTAGACTTTGATGCCCCGTCCAGTGAGTGTTGTTGTGTGTTTGGTCAGACCATGTGTGGTTTACTTGTGTGATGTGTTGTGCTTGACTGCCACTACGTGCTATGTGTACATGATTCTCATGTGCGAGTCATGCAATTCTTCACTGATTCATGCCTGCTATGCAGCATGCTGGAGAGCATATGGGGACTGTCCTCATCACCACACTTGCACCCTACTCACATGCTAGTCACCCGGCTGCCCCTCCGGTCCATGTTCCAGCTCACTGGCCCTTCTGCATGTAGCCAGGGGTGTCTTTCCACTCCCCACTGGGACTATGTCATCGCATGACTGACATGCATGTTTGTTCTGCCTACATGCGGGTACTCTGAGAAGGCATTCTCCCTTGCCCCTCCACCTCCCCTGAACTCCAATTTCACCATGGCACTGGTGGGTATCATGTTGGACTACTGCAATGGCCTGTTCAGCGCTCCTGTGTACATGCACACTTGCCCCTGCAAACCTGCCAGACACATACAGTGGGGTACATCCTTTGTCCTTGATACAGGGTGTCTCACTTAGACTGTGCAGATGGCAGATACTACGCAGGGACATGAGTGCGCATTCATGCTCTATGTGCATTGCATGCATGCCCCTATGTGTCCTCGGCCTGATGATCATTGTAGTACGTGTCCAGGATGACATACATTTAATGGCATTTGATCATAAATTCCATGCCCACTCTGGCTCAGTCCTGCATCACACACATGTTTATGGTGTCATAGTCTGTGTGGGGCACAGGCCTCCCCCAGTTTCTGGCCCACTGACTCTGTTCAACTGGTGTAGTGCCTTCTGCACAAATGGGTGTACTATTGAGGGTCCATCATGTGTCCTGCTTACTGTCCCATTCTCATCTGCTGTGTTGTCAGTTGACTCAGATGATGCAATTGACGCTAGTCAACACTGCCTGCCAATACACAGTTCTCTGGTCACCCTTTCACTGCCATGTAATGCCTCCCTGCATTTTCACTAAGGGGGGATTGCATGGGGGGGGTTGCGTGTAGCCATGCAACCCATTGCATGCACATTGCACCTGATGCCTGAACTTGCACTTACACTGCCTTCATATTTATTTATTGACATCATAATGTACTTGTTCATGTAGATAGTCGGTAACGTACACATGTTCTGCACTGCACCAACCCACTTCTGAGCAGTGTTACACCGTTCTACATGCCTACTCACTGCTACAATGTCAAAGTGACCTAGCATGTATGGTCAGATTGTCATCCCTTCACTGCCATGAAAGCCACGGGCACAGGTGCATCCTGGCACACATGTACTCAGTATTGGAACACCCTAGTGGGTGTTTAGCAAAGTTGATTGTTCAATCTGCAGCCTATAACAACTGGTATAGGCCGCTGATTGATTGTAGCCTGCCAATCGGGTTGTAATGACTGTGGAGCTGCCTTCACATGTGTATGTGTACACTTTCACATACATCGAAGCAAGCAGCTTTGTAACTGCTTGCTTTGCTGTATAGGTTGCTGTTCATAACCACCATACAGGTGTATATGTACAGGGGTGTTCTTGAACACTTTCACATGTACATATGCAAGCATCTTCAACATTGTGTAGTGTAACATTGCAGCTACTCACTCATGTGTGTGTGTGAAGATGTTCATTTACACATGTGTTCTCTCCATCTTTTTGGTTGAATGACTAAAATGTAGTTGATTAACGTTAATGCTGCTGCGATTTCAGCATTGCTCCTGTTATGTTCTACTCGCACAATCCTGAAGGTGCACTCTGGTGCAGTATGTGTACGCCCAAGCCCATTTAGCTAATCTGCTGGGGCTTGCATGTGATGATTTGACACACTGAATAATGATTTAGGGCACAATCAATGCACAATGTGCTCAATCAGGCCCTGAGGGGTTTTCTGGAGACTTCATGGCCGGCAGCTCGGACCGTACTGTGCGTAATGGTCCCTCGTGCCTGGTTGCAGGCCCTCGCTTTGCTCGTGAAATTCACTATGTCTACATGGCCCATGAGGCTGCAGTTGGATGAAGCTATATTGGTGATAATGGTTTAGTGATGCATGTGTACATGCATATTACGTGTGTCATTGTGTGTTTGGATTCACTTGCAGCTGTGGCCATTTTGCAGTTCAGACATGCTTATGGTATGTGCCATCTCTTTGTTGCCATCTGCCTTTTCTGCCTGTGACATGTGCCTGACAGAGGTGGTGTGCGATGGAGGTGATATACTGCATTCTGTACATGTGTAGGCTTTGCTATTTAGACACATCCATTCCTGTTTTTGGCATGTGTTTGCATATCAATACCACTGGATGCATGCTGGTTTTTCATTTGTGTGTTGCATGTCTGCTTCTTGTGTTGGCTGTCGATGTGATGTCTATGTGTGTGTGGGTTATGTGCTTCTGACATATGTACTCATGTTTGTTTTTTCCACATTGCAGATGATGATCCAATGGAGCCAGAGGATGGTGATGTCATTCCAGCCACAGGGTTGCTATCACATCAGCAACCCGGCACAAGTTGAGGTAGTGGGGTGGTAGGCCAGGAAATCCCACGTGTGCTCCAGACAATCGTATCTAGGGCTGGCAATGAGTCTAGCCCGGATGATCACTCACAATGTTGAGTTGGATGCGTGTCATGTCCATTCGTCAACGGTGAGTGATTCTGATGCAGACTATCTTCTGTCCACGACACCTGCAATGAGGGGCCAGACGGTGTTGGAATCTCTGCCTCTGGTGGATCGGGACGCACGGTCACACTCCAAACAAGTTGATGATGTGCCTGGGGCATCACATCAACGGAGGGATGTAGTCCTGCAACCACGGGC
This sequence comes from Ambystoma mexicanum, assembly GCF_040938575.1. Lineage (NCBI taxonomy): Eukaryota > Metazoa > Chordata > Amphibia > Caudata > Ambystomatidae > Ambystoma > Ambystoma mexicanum. The sequence continues at coordinate 1,368,150,767 of NC_090931.1, forward strand.
GGTGCCAACTCAGCGAGGACCGCGGCTCATTCGGCCCCGCGGGTGTCAAGCCTGGCAACACGGTGGCCGTGCGCCAACAGGGAATACTGAGTGCGAGCGATCCATGTGTGCCAATTCAGAACAACAGGGGGCAGCAATTGATAAGATCACTCAGAGCCTGGAACGTGTGACCCAATATGTGCTCCGCCATACCAGGCAAGTTGAGCTCCAGCAGCGGGCACAGTCCATGCCCCACTCACTCAGGCTGGGCATGGCGGCCTCAGGCAGGGCACGCTGGGCTGACATGGTGTCTCTGCGTCAAGCACTTGCTGCTCACGCAGAGGCACACAGGGAGGCCCTGAGGGACGACCATCAATCCCTCAGATCTACTATGGGTGTGCTCTTGATGTCCCAGAGGCAGCGGACAGAGGAAAGATTGGAACAGCTTGAGAATAACATCGATGCTGAGCTACGTGCATGCCGGGAGGTGCTCCAGATGTCATGTCAGGCCATGCAGGAAGAACTCTGTGTTACACGTGCTAACTTGCAAGAGGAAGTGCGCGTATCACGTGAGGTTCTGCATGCTGACCTACTTGTCATCGCCACACAGAACCAGGCTCACCAGTCCCACAGACTTGCTGCCGACGAGGGGCAAGATGTGCAAAGGCATGGTCAGGGTGCTGTGTCACGTACACCTTTTGAGTCAGAGGGTGAGTAGGACGACGACTTATCTCCCACACATGTCGGGCCGTGCAGGCGTTGAGCACAAGAAGTTTTTTTTAATCTCAACATCATCGCATGTGGGTGTTGAGGTGCACCCTGTACCTCCCCCCTCCTGGGTGGGGGCCTTCAGACGCCCCCGGGTCGTATGTGGCCATTTTTTATTTTTATAGTTAGTTTAATTAGTTAATATAGTTTCAAATTGTTTGTCTATTGTGCATTCATGTGACGGTGTGGTGCTTTGTGGCTTTTGAAAGCATCCACTGTCTGTTCCAGCTGGGCCCTTCAAGTTTGTCTCATGTATCTGTTTGCGGCTTGGGGACCTTACTCACATATGCCACTCCTGCTTCCCCTATCCATGGGCTTGCAAGGATGGTTCGGTGTTACAACCATTTACACAAGGGCATTGGACTTTCGTCAGATCTGTGGCCTGCCTGCTGCTGTACTACTTGTGTTAACACCCCTAGTGGGGATCATGGATGTTTTCTCCACGGCATGTCTGCTATCAATTATGGTGAGTACATTATTGAAATGTCCATTTATTGATGTTGATTGTGAAGTATGTTCTTTTCTTGTCTGTTTATGTGCTTGATGCACTTCATGCTGTAGACAATAGCCTGCACCCTTTGGCTGTCAAAGTCACACTGATGGTGGAACAGGCCGGATGTTGACAATGTCAAGTTGGTACATGTTGAGTTCAGCCCCTGGGGATTGTGGCAAAGGAGGAAGCATTAAGAATGTGACCCAAGAGGCACAAGTCATGGTCCAGTCCTCACCTGAGATGTCCGGCTATACTACTACTATGCTCCGTTCCGTTTGGACGGCACGTTGTGTCTGTCTTCCCTTTTGGACTTTGATGCTGCCTGAGGGCGCAGTCTTCCTACTGGACTACTGCTCTTATACTTGTTTTTCACACTCTGGTGCCTTTAGTCCCTGTTCTTATTCCTGCTACTGTCCTTGTTGCAGATTTGTCTGCCTGGCTCTGGGGCTGTTATTTCCACATAATCTTACACTGTCTAGGTTTGTCTCTGTACAATTCTGTACAACAGCATCTTGTTGTCACTCCCCCTGTCTTTCATCTATTACATCCATGCCTTTATGTTGGCTGTTGGCTTTTGCCAAAGCTATTCAACTGTTGTGGCTCTTAACTTGCTGTCAGTTGTTTCCGGCTATCTCGCATACTCTGTGACTTTCAAAACTTTTGCTGTTTCTGCCTTTCTTTGTTCACATTATCAGCTCAACCATCCTGTTGTGCCAGCCACCTTGGTTATTTTTGACTCAAGTTCCAGCTCTACCTGTCAGGGTACAGAACCTGGGGTTGTGTGGGAGGAGGTCGGATGTAGGTCTCAGACATGGCCCAGTGACAACCAGCATGAAGACACACACACAGGAAACATTCCAGCCTTATTAAGAGCTTGTATGCCCTTTCTGCTGGAAAATGAGCCTCCAGACTAGCTTTCCCAGCAGACACCGTGCCAAGAACTACAAAAACCTGGCCACATTGGGTGGTGCACACGTGTGCATGCGTGTGCAAGCAGAAGCACAGGGCTTGTGCTCAGACATCCGACAGAAGCAGATGTGTTTCCAGGAGCTCCAAGCAAGGTGAGCAGCACAAGGGGCCATGCCCCAGCCGACCTTCCTCCAGGCACCTCACACATGCAAGCTGAGTAGCGCCAGTGCTGGTGAATTTAGCCTGGTGTTGGGGGAGATGCGCACAGTACAGCTAAACTGCGCTGAGGAGCAAATGCCAGGAAGCTTTCACAGTTGTCAGGGGCACACACAGGGGGCGTCAGCCATATCCTCAAGTCCCCCTGATCCATAGAAGCTAAGTTATTAGCGCAGTAGCGTTCCTAGCCACAAACTAATACAGCACAAGGGGGGCACCCAGTGATGCACAAACTCAAGTGCAGTGCATATCATTAGCATATGCAATTAGCCACGTGCGCTGCCTATAGAAAGCCGCGGGTGGCAGACCGCTACTTGTACTGAAGTCGCACCTCGCCACATGCATCTAGCAGCACATCCAAGGCACATTCTGTCATGTGTGATTCTTAACACATGGTCTTCCGTTTAACGCAGGGCCACGTGCGTCTACCTTACTGCATTAACAGTGTATTAACCTTCACGGGGGCCAGCAAAACTATACGGACAAAGCAGCAGACAAGAGTGTTTGTTTGGGGAGGAGTCACTAAATTCGAGAAATGAATGGTGTTATGTGTGTGTGGGAAAAACACACACAGAATAGTAACTCACACAGTAGTCGAAGTGAGCGGGAGCGGTCGGGAGCGGTGCTCCTGTACTTTTTTAAATTACCTTTTACAGCTCCTATACTTTTATTTTAAAAAGAAACCGTTCCGGAATGGTTTCGTTTTAAAATAAAAGTGTAGGAAGAAGTTGAAACTTGCACTTTCAGTGCACTACACTGAACGTTCCCTTAAACACCAGGTGCAAGTGTTTGGGTGCGTGTATTGTGTGTGGGAGGGGATGTGGTGATGGGGATTGTGGGGAGTGGGTGCAGGCCAGCAGGGATCATAGTGCCACTACTTTTTTTGTACACTTCGACCACTGAACTCACACTCTTTTTGCAGCATTGAACTGATCTTGTTACCGGAACTCAGAGTGCGCAGGTGGGACGCCAATACTCACCCCAGAGATAAGTCTCTCTTTTGCTTGCCTTTGAGCCATATTGTACAATGTGCATGAAGTACATGGTTTCTCTTATTGAGTATGTGTTATATAGTTGTAATAGTTGTAATAGTTGTATTTTATATTTTCACTACTTTCCCTTGCCCATCCACCTCTCCTCTCCTGAGCCTCTTTCCGGATATCCTAAATACTGATGCCTATCCAAACAACGGATCCCTAACCCTCTTTCCCCACTGGGGTCTCAGAGGCCTGTGTAAGTTTTACCTTGCAGGCGCCCAGACCACAGAGGGGGTGGTTGGTTCGTGCCACTCCTGCGCCTGGAGACTGGAGCTGTGACAATACCCATCAGTTGTTGCATCCTCATTGTTTATTGTGTACTGAACTTGCTACCCATCCTGTTGAACCATGTTCAGCTGTGCTATCTTGGTAGTTATTCTGTCATTCTGCTTGGACATGTGCTTGGCCATATTCAGTGACTTCAGGTTATCTACTGGCGACTCTTCCAGGGTATTTTGGTGCCTACAGGCTTTTCCCTGGTTTGGGGTTTTGGCTCCTTGGAGTTCGCTGCGATTTGGTATTTTTACCAGTCAAGGAGGCCTCTGAGGGGGCTGGACCCTATTAACATGAAAGGTAGAACAAGGAAACCAAGGGGTAGGGGGATCGTGAAGCCAGGTAGACTAGAAGGAAGAAGCCACGGACCCCAGACACAGTTCTTCTGAAGGTCATGGTGATGAGTAAATGAGGGAGGGCCTTTTGTTGTCAGACAGTACGCTTGGGCTACAGTGTTTGGGCCCTCTCTGACATTGTCATTGTGGGGTACTATGTACATGATGTGTTCTGCTGGTCAATGGCTGTTCCTGTGATGTGTTTACTTTTCAGGTGTCAGGGGATTGTTGTGGTTTGACATACTGGGGTGTATACATGGCCGATGTTCACATGTGATGTGTACAGGACACTGAGGGTCACTTGATTTCACATGCATGTATTGAGTGCATGTCCCTACTGACACACACACTTACACAATGCTCCACCACACATTCAACCACCCTTCCATGCCCACACGTGCACACAGATTGCCTTCTCTGGCATGCTGTGTCCCTGCAGGGCATGATCTTTTACCATTTGGGGATCGTGTACATGCATCAGTAGATTATTTTTGTTGCTTGTCCTTTTTATATGATGCTCAAGGTGTATCCCCAACACAATGTCTGCTCACTGTGCTGTGTGCTGAGCGGTGTGTTGCAGAAGACACACACAGCACACGGGTTAGGGATTTGCGAATTTGGATTGGCCAATGTGCATGCCAACAGGCATTCTGTCTTTTGTTGATGGTACCGCTGGTGGCATGCATTTGTGTGTGATTTTTTATATGTGGGAGGTTATTGGTCAGTCATTTAATCTGATTCCATGTCAGGTGTGATTGCTGCAGGCCTATTTCCATTTATCACATGTCACTTTGTATGTCATTGGTCATGTGTTGTGCTTTTGGTTTCCTCTTTTGCTGTTGCATGCCATGTCATGGTGTGGCCAACAAGGGTGATGTGGGTTGGGAGGGTTTGGGTGACATACCACTGATTATCATGGCCCGTTTTGCAGGGGGGTGGTGGAATTTACACCTTGCATGTGTTCCTTTTTGGTCACACAGGATTGGTTATATTTAAGTAGCTAGGGGTGCACACAATGTGGCACTTCTGTGGCAACATTCTCAGGGTGGTAAGGTTGTGACAGTTGACTGTCTCTTTGTCATCATCGATTGTCACCTGGTATGTGCCAGGCCTGTGTGTACTCCGCAGGGGTGGGAGTTTAGGTGAAAAATGTGGCCACAAGCTGGGTCCGGGTGTTAGGAAAGATTTCATATTTTAATGGAATTTTCCCTCCATGTGTCAACCCCTAAACGTGTTGCTGCTGTTTTACACTCTGATCTAAGCCTTGCCAGAGAAGCACAGCCCTCAGCCGCACTCCTCTGGGCTTTCGCTCACTTCTTATGGGGAAACTGACATGCCCTTAAAACAGTCAGTACTGGGAGACTTTGTTTCCCTTTGTCCTCTCCTCATGTTGCAGCTTTTGTGCAACATGTAACAGGAGTGCAATGTAACTTACTTTATAGCACCCTTGGGTCTCTAGTCATTCCAAAGGCCCTAGAAACTCTCGCTGGACTTATTATGAACTGTGCAGGTGTGTCACAGACAGGACTGGTAGCAGCTATCGTTTTTCTTTTGTTTTGAACACTTTTTTCCCATGTTATCCGCGCTTACCGTGTTTGGCACGAATAGCTGGCCTGGCTCCAAAATGGCCATGCCACGAGTTATTTGTCCTGTCCTTTGGCCATCTTGCCCCTTCACCTTCCCCATGTCGAGCCGACCTGGGTCAGTCCTTATTTGGTCATGCACTTTCCCGTGAAACCCAAAGCTTTCGCAGGCTTCTGCATGCCTTGTGTGTGCCTCCAGAATGTGGGCTGGGATGTCTGTTCCCAATACACATCCTGGGTGCCAGAGAGTCTGGAGTGTCCTGAATGCCTGGGACCACTGTGGTCCATGATTGGTCCAGGTATGGAGTGAGTGTTTGTGAGCAGATCTTCCATTGGGTCCCCTCCGTTTAGAGGCGAAGGGAACTTTGGATAAGAGGAGGCCGAAAAGACCACTACCAGGTCAATCTCCTGAGTTCACACGAACAAAGGATAAGGAGCTAAGTATCCTGCAACAAGAAGCCAAGTCACGGAACCGCTGGTGACCCGCTGGAAGGTTTGGCACCCTGAGCCCGCTGTCGTCCTGCCAGACCCCTCTGCATCTGATCGTCCTAGAAGTTCTGCAAAGGCGCTTCGACCCATTGGAATAGTGGGACTAACTATTCTTGGCAACTTCATCAAACCCTGCAAGTAAGCCTCTTAGGAAGTGTCCCTGGGCCAACCAATGGGCTGACCAGCTTACACAGGACGTTTGCTCTGTCATCGCTGTGGTTTTGAGGAAGCCCTCGAACCTTGGTATACAGCTTGCTCTGTGTCCACGGCACCCTCACACCGAATTTCGTACACTTGGCATTCCCAGGTCTGAAGTGAGACGAGTGCGACCGGACCGGAGTAAACGCGGTTACCGTGTTGCCCTGCTGTGGCAACGACCTGTGCAAGTTCACTGCACATGTGACCCTCTTGACCCTGAAGCCTGCTACCGCAGAAAATACACGATGTTGAGACATCCTGGTTGTCGCATCCGAACCTACCAGTGAAGTGGACTGAACTGGCGAAGTCTGGGTCTGCCTGCATCGGGGACCGGTGAGTAGTCCATACCTCAACCGGTGGCCCCTCGCATAGGAGCACATTTCTTTTCCACCGCTGTTGCGAAATAGCGGCTCTATCCCGCACTCTCAACCTGCCTCTGCCCGCAAGTGGAGGTCCTGCTTGAATAGTGGCGACTTGTTCTTCTTCGACCTTATCTGCCTTCCTGAGCTGCTAGTGACCCTTGAAGAGACCCTATTTTGTCCTGTGGCACAAGCATGTGCATGTACTATTGAGCATAAGGCTCCTCTCTTCGTAGGGCTTGGACTGCCTCTTAGTTAGGTGTATTCTTGATGTGGAACTGGGTCTAAAGATTACTTGCCCTGCCTGTTTTCCTCCCCATCTAGGTGGTCTACATATTTTGTGCTTCTTAATCCGTTAGACCCCTCTGGTCTTGTATATATATTGTGTTGATTGTGATGTGTTGGTTTACATCAGTATTATTGTGACTCTTTGCATGGTCTATGTAACAAAGGCCTTGCAATAAATGTGTCTATATTTTTGATATAACACCTGTCTGGAGTAATTTGTAAGTTTCCTTGCTTTGTGTGCTCATTGAGGTCTTTCAGTCACCCTCACCCCTCTTGAGACTTAGGGCCTCATTACGACCTTGGCGGAGGACCATGGTGCTATTAGCACCATGGTCCATGGCGCTAAGGGTGCAATTCCGCCATGGTGGATGGCGGACTTACCGCCCCATTCCGAGGTTGGCGGGCGGTAAGTCCCCAATCCCCATTTTACCCTTCCCCATTCCCATTTTTGCCCCATAGGGCATAATGGGAGTGGGGAAGGCGTTAATTACGCCACCGTAAATTACGGTGGCGTAATTAACAACAAGGTCCCTTAGCGCCATGGATTTTTACGCCTGCAAAAAGCAGGCGTAAAAATCACCATGGCGCTAAGGGACCTCGTAGTCAGGCGGTAAGGGTCGGCGCGGTTTACGCTGCCGTAAACCCCTTACCGCCAGGGTCGTAATGAGGCCCTTAGTCTTGACCGCCTGCCATAGTTACCCTGATTGGTCTGGCTTGTCCAGAGGTTACCCTGTTCCAAGAAACTAGGTTAGCCTTCTGAACCTCTGCCCCTCCAGGTCAGAGTTCAGAAATCCATCTTAACATCGGGCTGCCTCGCCACGTGACCTTTCCCCTCCCATGAGCAGCGCCTGTGGTTGTGGTTGTGGGGGCACCACCATGTCCACCGGTATGACCCGCCGTGTTGCAACATTGTGCAGGACACATGCTATGCTGCCGCAATGATCCTGCACACTACTGGGGGTGTATATAGTAGCTGGCCGACCAGAGCGGTCAAGGGAGCGGAAGTGTGACTTGAGCACTCCGAATGTGCGCTCCACTATGCCCTTGGTAACAATATGGGCAGTGTTGTATCTTACCTGGGGTGGTGTGGCAGGGTTCCGTATTGGCATCATCATGTGGTTGCTGAGAGGGTAGGCACTGTCCCCTGGGGAGGTCATAATGGTTGTGATTAGTTGGGTTTGTGTATTTGTCTGTGTGTGACATGCATGCATGTGCACAGACATTTGTACTCACCAATGAGCCATGTGTCGCCATGCTTACCAGCTTCTAGGTCCCGGCTCAGGGTGGACATTCTGTATTTGAAACTGTCATGGGTAGACCCAGGAGAATTTGCATAGATAGGATTGATGATTCCATGGGCATCGCATACAACCTGTACGTTGATGGAATGGCAGTGCTTGCGGTTTCGATAGATATGCTCAGTGGCCCTAGGTGGACGTAGGGCCACATGGGTGCAATCTATGGCACTAAGCACTTTGGGGAGGTGTGCCAGCCTGTAAAAGTACTGGACCACAGCCTGCCTTTCTGCAGGTGTTCTGGGCATGTATATGTGCCTGTAGACCGAGGGGCGCTCAATCGTGACTGCCAATACCTGTTGTAGGCAGCGTGACTGCGTGGCCTGTGAGACCCCCAACTCTATGGCAGTTGTCCAATGAAATGACCCAGTGGCCAAAAAATGCAGGACATTGAGCACCTTTTCCAAGGGGCTCAGTGCTTGGGAGCACAAGGGGGGTGATGTAAGGTCATCCTCCCACTCCCTGACCAGGTCTAGGATGATATGGGGTGGAAACCTGTACCTGTCATAGACCTGTTCATCAGGCATCCCAAAAAGGCTGGTCCTGGGCAAAAAAATGCAGGCCCTGGCTATTCTCCTCCTCCTGCGGTGTCCCACGATCAATGCTGCGAGAAATGGGACATTCATCGTAGCTTTATATACGTGTTTGTTGTTTGCGCGCACTTTTATACTGCGCCGGGACGCTTCCACCTGCCTTCATGTGGCAGACGTGTTTATGCCTGTGCGTGTCTTTTGGCATGCGCGGGCTTCGCCTATTCAATTTCATGAATATGTGCTGTTCGCGTGCGTGTGAGCGTTCCGTGTATTTCCCAGCAGTCCTTCCCCAGTTACACCTTTTTCATGCATTGTTCCCCATTCCGCGTGTTCCTCCCACTTTTTGGTGTGTGCACTACACGTTGTGCGCTTTCGCTCTGCGCGTCGCACACAGCTTGCGACACAGCTTGCGACATTTGTTGCATGAATCGGCCCCCAAGTGTCTAGACGTATATGCTACAATAGAGGTGGTGACGCCAGCTACCTCTGGATTGAGTGCTTAGTAATCTAGCGCTGTTGGTCCCCTGAAGAAGTTCTGCTGGAATATGTATAATTAATTGCAAAAACATGTTGGGCTTTAGTAACACTGTATTGATGAATAGTGTGTCAAATTAATATCAAATTGTGATAAAACCCTTGTTGCATAAGGGATTTGCTCCATTTTTCGAATTTATGAGAGGATAAAGGTATTGCAAGAGCTATCTGCACTTTTTCTGCCATCCAACAAAGGTTATGAATTCTACACTTTATGGATTGTAGTCAACCTGTAGTTATCATTCCTTGCACATTATGTATTTTAATACAGTTTGTGAGATTTTGTATTGTACTTTAGATTGTAATTGTAATATGAGTTTGTACAATCTATTTTTTTGTATTTTTAATTATTTGCGCACATTGTGTTTAATAAAATTGAGCATTTTTACATTTAAGATATAGGCATGTTTGACAGTACTTTATTTGCTTGATGAACTGTCTGCTTTGTGTTTAGACTGCAAGGTGAAAACACAGAGACTAGACGGTTTTGTAGTTATAAAATGTCTATGGTGTTCTTTTGGGGATAAACCCTAGAGTCATTAAACTCCCTCTGTCTCCCCTTTTGTTGTTGGTTTAGGTTGGTTTATATTCTCCTGATGGACTTGCTCTACCTTTGTGGAGTCTTATATAGCTAACTGCTTCACAGTGGCAAAATACTCTCTGCAGTGGTTGGATTTTGTGGTTGCATCTGGTTCAAAGTGATGAGAGCCTCCCTGTGGTGGCCGAGTATTTCTTCACAGTGGTGAAATAATCTTTGTGGTGGTTTGATTTTGTTCTTGTATCTGGTTCACAGTGTTGAAAAACTCCTGTGGGGCCCAGTAGTAGGGTTGTAAGATACTGGCAACCTTAATCAGAACTGCGCAGTGGGGGGCACACCATGCAGGATAACTTGGCACAAAGTCAAGCTGAAAGCCATGCACAATTTCATCGGTTGTGTGCTGTGGGAGGAATTCAGTATTATCTAGATTCAGAATGCAACCTTACCTCAGTGGCAAAAGTGCCTTACCTGTATGTCGCGGCAGGTGGATATCTCAGTGGTTGAAAGGATGAGGTGCGTGGCAAGCTACCGAGCAGTGGGTAAGCACAGATTCTATCTTGGATTTCAGCACAAAGTTTAACTTTACTGTGCAGCGTGAATATCCCAGTGTATTTTCCTAATCAAGGTGGTTGGGCTGACATGCATTTCACAATCCCACAATTTTTAGGTTTATACCCCATTTGGGTTCCTTTAGCCATTACGCAAGCTAAACAAGTGTCCATATCTCTTTTGATGTCCTTCTGAAAAAAGAAAAAACAAATGAGCAAATAAACGTTGGTTTCTTGGCCAAAGGTGAAAGTTGCAGTCTTCCAGCAATACATGTCCTGCCTCTGTTTTTATGCAGATGTAAACGGATTGGTTAGACAGACGTTGTATAAATCCCTTCCTTACATGTGTGTTTGAATTGTGAATGAGCCGAGCAAGGTAGAAACAACATTCCTGGTCCATTGTCAGCAGCAGGAAAGATGAATTCCAACCTGTTCACAATTTATCAGTTGCATTTCCCTGTCACTGTGGTGTTCATTCAGTAAGTGTTAACCCATTCCTATGCCATAATATGCATGCGTGGTCTACTTGCTAAATTGTCGGCAGTGGGCGGGCCTTTCTCACCTGATCATTTTGTGTAATCGCATTCAAATAGCATCACCTACTTTTGCAAATTCTTGCGTGTAGGTGGTGCATCGGAACACCTCCTTTAAGCTATGGTATGTAGAACTGCGGCTGGTGTTATGTGTTACTCAGGCAGGGCTCAGTTTCACTGAAATGGGTTAATGCTCAGATAAATGTTACATGTTATATGAGCCCAATTCCTGGTTTACCATGGACGTGGCCGTTCATAACCTGGCTGTCCATGATTATCAAGAGATTGTAATCATTGGGCACATAGTGGCTTGTGAATTCCCTTTGATAAATGCAAAAGAGGGTACCCGTCTCGAGTCACTAATGTTTGGTTGCCCTGTACAGCCATTTAACATAACCTGCTTCTATGAACTGCCACTAATCAGCAGGCTCACAGATGAAGATAATACAACATGTACTCTACACAGACGATCTCACAGAACACATCAAATACTCTACTTACACGGTCTGGGGTGCATGGGGTATTGGCAGTGGTGTGACAGCTGTACTGATTACTAGGGGTCTTTCTCACAAAGGCATGGACATTAGCAAAGAATCTGTGGGTTTGTGATGAACCAAGTCGTGCACTGGGCAGAGAGGTACAGAGGTGCTGCCCCTGGGCCTGCTGATTCTCTACCCAAATTGAGGCAGATGTAGATGGTCAAGGGTGAATGGACAATATGCAGTGGATAACAGTGCTAATTTCTGTGGTCTTTCCTAATCCAGAAAGGAATCAGAAATGTAGTGAAGGCATGGTGAAGTCAACATGGAGATGAAGGTCATAGGAGGCACAGCCACATATGGCTTACTATCCTCCACTTATTGAGATAGAGGATGGGAGACTTTAGAAGTGCATGGAAAACCAAATGGGGGTGACAGGGGAAAAGTGAATATAATGCCGTGAATGTAATGCCAATGCATGCACAAACATGTTACAGGTCAATGTAGCAACAGATTTATGATACCTCTTTAATAACAAACTGATGGGAATGCGTCACACTTTTCCACCACTGGCAGACACCAGGAACATGATGTCTCCACCCCAGCTGGTGGGTACCCTTCAACTTGCACCAGAATAAGTTCTAGTGCGTCACTGTAACCTCCGACTCCCTCCACGGGGGCTGCCATGTTGGCAAGTAAACACTTGTGTGGGTTGTCTGTTCCACAAGCATGCACAACTTTGCTGTGTCTCTGTGTTACTATAGGAAACTAAAATGTGAGGCCAAGCTTCAGATGGATGCGGCAAACTGTTATCCCTAACAGATTCATGTACTGGCTGCATCTCGCTTCTGCGAGATAAACATTCCGGATCCTCTGATTCCTACCTGCCTCTGCACTACCCTGCTCTGTGGAGTGTCTGCCACCTGTGAGGCTGCTTCTAGACCCCTCTTGTTTCTGGCGCATTTCCTTCCTAGTGTTTTCGCTCTGCTTGGTCAGGGATCGTATTATCCCTAGTCTTGATCCGTTTGCCTAGCCGTTCTGTCCGCTCTGCCTTTTCTCTCTCTGCTGTTACTGACTGCCTCTTTTCTATGGCAGTCATGCATTCTTGAGCAGCAGAACACAGCACCCCATTCGGTGAATTGCATAGCACTTTATCACAACATTTGAAGTGTGCTGTAACGTGGTGTGGGCAGTCGGTCCAATGACCCCAATGCTAAATCAACAGCAATTGTGGAGGCTGTGGCCAATCTGAAGAATATTGGTAGCCCTTCCTCCCTGTTAGCCTGTAAAGAAATGCAATGGACACAAGTCCGAGCTTGTTGTTGAGAACAACAGAAAGACCATCTTCAAATACAATGTTTCATGATCCTCACAACACCAGGCTTCACGGTAAACGCAAACATACAATCAATTAAACAAGAAAACATAGCAAGGCATACACTCTTTTTCAAAAATAGATTAGCAGAGTTTGCTAATTAAACTTTTCTTGATTAGCAAACAAAAGTATTTGGTTAGCAATGTACTAATAGTTGTAATGTCACCAGAAGTTATTTGTACCCAAGACCAAAAATGAACACAATACAGCATTTTTGTTTACTGCAGTCCGGACAAAAAGGCATGGCGGGCTGCAACTGGCCCGCGGGCCGTATGTTGTGCACCCATGTCTTAGAGGGACCCTAGTGTTGGTCAGCTGCTCAGTGATGACTATATTTGCTCTCACTGACCTATTGCATTATGTGAGTGTATGTAAAATGTAAAGGTTAGCTGCATGAATGGACATATATAAATTAATAGATTTAATAAAAAGGTGAACAGGTTTTCAATGCAAGCCCCTTTGCAGCTGTGTTCAGTCAGTGTTGCACGGGCAGTGTCCCGTATATTATATGACGTACATGCTTGACTCATTCTTTGTCTGCAAGGAGAAGGTCTGATGTTTCATAAATCAAAGACTTCATAATGTAAAGTCATAGCCTGAGACTCAAAATGAGGTATAGTGTTGGGGCAGGCAGAGACTTCAGATGGACAAGATGGCTCTTGCCTCTCATTGATATGATTTTCAATATACCATTAAGTACCACTTCGGTGAAGGGCAGGGCTGCTGACGGTCCTCAGTCATGAGCCAGTTATATCCAATCACATCATTCCAACCCTGTATATTCATGAAAGTGTTTTCATCACCATCAGTACTCAGAACCACCTTTTGTGGTGTGGATACCATTTTAGGCTTTCCACACTATTAAGAGTGGAGGAGATGATCACCTTTGCACTCTCTCTCCATTAGCGCCTTTGAACTTCCAGTGAACAGAGAAAAGAGGGGGCCAACCCTGAGGACAACAGAGGATTGTAGGGTAATTTCAATAAAATCTGTGCTACACAAGTGTCAGTTTAATGAGCAAATCTGCAGAATTGCATTGCAAATTGCTATGTAGCACTGTTTATTTTATGCCTTGCATAGTATTTTTATATATTGAACATATCCATGCATTTTAAATTAGTATTTTCTTTTTTTTTACTGATACATTTAGAAGCTTCAGGTATGGTCTTAACAGATATTTGATTTAAGAAATATTACTGTACAGATGTATAACAGCGCTATCTACAAAATATGATTCCTGATAAACTTGTGATGAGAGTTTGTATAAATTATAACTGCACATGCGGTTTACAATATTATTAAATATAATACATGGCAACTTTACTTACTACAACAACTGACTCATTCATTCACTTTTCTCAGGACATAGTACGTTTCTAAGTGAGCTCGTCAAAGCAGGTATGCGTGATGTATCCCTGGGATTGCAAATTATGGCACAAGTTGCAGCTTTACACCTGCCAGGTTGAGTATGACTTTCCAGTAGTTAGCATCACTAACGTTTTCAAATATGGCTTACAAGAAAAAGCAAGCACCAAATGCTTCAGCATAATGCAATAGGTCAGTGAGAGCAAATATAGTCATCACTGAGCAGCTGACAACACTAGGGTCCCTCTAAGACATGGGTGCACAACATACGGCCCACGGGCCAGTTGCAGCCCGCCATGCCTTTTTGTCCGGACTGCCAGCAACAAAGACTTTCCTAATGGAGGGCGGCCCGCAAGCGGCATCGGCTGCACTCCATTAGGAAAGTCTTTGTTGTCTTCTGGGCCGGACAAAACACTGGTCCTCATTGGTTAAGTGCACATGAACCACGCAGCTCCTACGAGCCACGTAGTGCATGTGTGTTGCACCAATGGAGTGCCAGCACTATGGCTGGCGTAACCAGTAAGGCTTGATGCTGGAAGGCATTTCAGCCTTGTCACGCCCACGCCAGCCTTATTGCCAGAAGTCTCACCAGCGTTTCAGCACATCTGATAAGTACATGGTGGGGGGGCTGTATGTTTGTGTGTGTGTCTGTCTCGGGTCTGTCCTGACTGTGTTTTTTGTTTTTGTATGTATGTTGAGATGCGGAGGTGGGGGTGTGTGTCAGGTGTGTATGGGTGTTTGTATTTGTATGTCTGCAGTGTATGTTGAGATGCGGGGGTAGGGGGTGTGTAGGGTCTGCTTGAATGTGTTTGTGTGCAAGTGCAGTGTGTGTTGAGATGTGGAGGGGGTGTGTGTGTCGGGTCTGCCTGAATGTGTTTGTGTGCAAGTGCAGTGTGTGTTGAGATGCAGAGGGGTGTGTGTGTGTCGGATCCGCCTGAATGTGTTTGTGTGCAAGTTCAGTGTATGTTGAGATGCAGGGGTGGGGTGTGTGTCAGGTCTGCCTGAATGTGTTTGTGTGCAAGTTCAGTGTATGTTGAGATGCGGGGGTGTGGTGTGTGTCGGGTCTGCCTGAATGTGTTTGTGTGCAAATTCAGTGTATGTTGAGATGCGGGGGTGGTGTGTGTGTCGGGTCTGCCTGAATGTGTTTGTGTGCAAGTGCAGTGTGCATTGAGATGCGGAGGGGGGGTGTGTGTTTGGTCTGCCTGAATGTGTTTGTCTTCAAGTGCAGTGTATGTTGTGATGCGGGGGAGGGGTTTGTGTCAAGTCTGCCTGAATGTGTTTGTGTGCAAGTGCAGTGTATATTGAGATGCTGTGGGGGAGGAGGGTGTTGGGTCTGCCTGAATGTTTGTTGTTGTGTGAAAGTGCATGTTGAGATGCTGGGGGGGTGGTGGGGTCGGGTCTGCCTGAATGTTTGTTGTTGTTGTGTGCACGTTCAGTGTATGTTGAGATGCGGGGGAGGGTCTGTATGCGTGCATGCTTGTGAGTTTGTTTGGTGAGTTGGGGGGTGGAGGGTTCAGGTCTGTATGGATGCATGGTGTATGCTTGTGAGTTTGTATGGTGAGTTGGGGGTGGAGGTCTGTATGGGTGCATGGTGTATGCTTGTGAGTTTGTGTGCTGAGTTGGGGTTGGGGGGATTCGGGTCTGTATGGGTGCATGTTGTATGCTTGTGTGTTTGTGTGCTGAGTTGGGGTTGGGGGTTCGGGTCTGTATGGGTGCATGGTGTATGCTTGTGAGTTTGTGTGCTGAGTTGGGGGTGGGGGGTTTGGGTCTCTATGGGTGCATGTTGTATGCTTGTGTGTCTGTGTGCTGAGTTGGGGATGGGGGTTCGGGTCTGTGTGGGTGCATGGTGTATACTTGTCAATTTGTATGCAGGGGTGGGGGGTTGGGGTCTGTATGAATATGTATGCATGGTGCATGCTTGGTGGCATGGGGCATAGTGTTTGGTTGGGGGTAGGGGCAATGGGACATAGTGTTTGGTTGGGGAGTGGGGGCCATGGGGCATAGTGTTTGCTTGAGGGGTGGGTGTCTTGGGGCATAGTGTTTGCATGAGGGGTGGGTGTCTTGGGACATAGTGTTTGCATGAGGGGTGGGTGTCATGGGGCATAGTGTTTGGTTGAGGGGTGGGTGTCTTGGGGCATAGTGCTTGCATGAGGGGTGGGTGTCTTGGGGCATAGTGTTTGCTTGAGGGGTGGGTGTCTTGGGGCATAGTGTTTGCTTGAGGGGTGGGTGTCTTGGGGCATAATGTCTGCATTAGGGGTGGGTGTCTTGGAGCATAGTGTTTGGTCGGGGAGTGGGGGCCATGGGGCATAGTGTTTGCTTGAGGGGTGGGTGTCTTGGGGCATAGTGTTTGCATGAGGGGTGGGTGTCTTGGGGCATAGTGTTTGCTTGAGGGGTGGGTGTCTTGGGGCATAGTGTTTGCTTGAGGAGTGGGTGTCTTGGGGCATAATGTTTGCATGAGGGGTGGGTGTCTTGGGGCATAGTGTTTGCTTGAGGGGTGGGGGCAATGGGGCATAGTGTTTGGTTGAGGGGTGGGTGTCTTAGGGCATAGTGTTTGCATGAGGGGTGGGTGTCTTGGGGCATAGGGTTTTCATTAGAGGTGGGTGTCTTGGGGCATAGTGTTTGCATGAGGGGTGGGTGTCTTGGGACATAGTGTTTGCATGAGGGGTGGGTGTCTTGGGACATAGTGTTTGCTTGAGGGGTGGGGGCAATGGGGCATAATGTTTAGTTGAGGGGTGGGGGCCATGTGGCATAGTGTTTGATTGAGGGGTGGGTGCCTTGGGCATAGTGTTTGCATGAGGGGTGGGTGTCATGGGGCATAGTGTTTGGTTAAGGGGTGGGGCTATGGGGCATAGTGTTTTCCATGTGTTTAATAAAAATCGGGGGTTGAAAAAGCATCCTGCCATGCCACGCCCCACCGCACCTACCACCCCACCCACATTTACTTTTCGGCCCACTATAGCCATCAGGTAAGGTACTTTCGTCCCTCTGTCAAAATCAGTTGTGCACCCCTGCCCTAAGATGTACATTCAAGCACTCTGGCAAGGCACTGAAGTTCTCTCTATACAGTCAGATCCACAGCGGTTTGTAAAAGTGCAGGACAAATGGCAAAGTACACACGTATATGCTGCCATTTGCCGTGCCGTGCAAAGGATGAACATTTGATGATGCTGAGCTATTTATGTTGCAGTGCCGTCAAATTACGATTTTTTATAAAATGAGCTCCACAATAGTTTTTTTTCTGATTTTTTCATTCATATTTGCAGATGAATAGGGGTGCATTGTTTAGCAATAGTGTATAACAGGAATCCATCCATGAGTATGAACCAATAAACTAGATACAGGATACATTCTGTTTTGATTGCTAAATATTATGATATTAGGTGCGCGAGCAAGGCTGCTGACAAAACACAGGGCTTCATATGATTAATATTTCCTGCCATGGCATCACGTAGCTGAATATACACACTGTGATTGATATGAATGCCCTACATCAGATGTTCCTTAAACGTTACCTGTGTAGGTAATGTCCCCTGAGCCTGCCAACTTTAAAACCATGTTATATTCACCCACCAAAAGTGCAAATAAGTGGTCATTTCTGAACACAAGCTCGTAGGAACATGGGACTTGAACAGAGACATGCCTTTATTAATCGATGATGTGTATATGTATTATGAACAACATGTGTATCTGGGAAATATGTTTTTTGGGTAAAATTGATTTTCTAAGTAAAAGCAAAGGGGAGGGATTTCAGTTAAGCCATAAACACAGCATCACTCTGACTCATTCTGACACACTGATCCTTTCTCCAATTAGGGGACAGAGAATCCTCTCACCTATCAAATCCTTAGAGGGTTGGGCATAGAGAATCAGCCTGCCCACCCACTTTGGAAACACATAAATAAGGACTGCTAGGACAGATGAAAAACACACTCTTTTCCACTACTCAACTATTCTTGGCGCAGCACCCTGCCGGAAGACTCCAGAATCCAGATAGATCCAGAGGCCAGACTCTAGAACCAAGCTGTAGAACCATGAAGCAGAAGCCCAATACCAAAAGCTGAACTCTTCTCAGCAGGCCTGCAGAATCTAGCAACCTGATTCTCACCTTCAACAGCCGGGCTGTGCTGTTTGCTTCTAGCTAAGAATCCTGTGCTAGAACCCAGATCCAGACCCAGAAATCAGAGTTGTATCCGGAACCCATCAGATCTAGTCTGAGGGACCGAGCAGACCAGAGGCCGTGCTGTGAGCAGTACCCAGTGACTGAGACCTGTCTGGTGGCGAGTGAAGTCAAACCCTTTACCAGATCTTTGATGAGGCAAATTCCAAAGCCTAGGAGTGAGTATCTAGTCTAGAACTGTCCTTAACCAAGCTCTTAGTTTAAAGTAATCCTCTTCCATCCATTTCAACCTGTTCGGAACTGCATTATAGAATATTGTGTCCATCCGGTTGATGTCAAATCTGTAAAGTGCATCTGTCATTTCTGAAATCTTGATTCTATTTCTAAAAAATCTACCTTCACAAAAACCTCAGTAACTTTTGAACCGCACGTCCTAGAGGCGAAATGTAACTGTCATTTTAAAGCTAAAATCCTAATCCCACATTTCAATTCCTTAAAGTTTTTCTGTAATCACGCACGCAGAAAAAGGTGCCACGAATTGCAATTTAGCTCAATTTCAACACATGTCAGAATAGCTGTTTCTTGTTTGCAACGGCTGAATTTCATTTTCAATTTGATAATCATTCATGAATCATTGCTAGTGTTGACCTGAAGTAATTCTCACTAGTGCTGAATAATCTCCTTTAGTGAATTAAAATCAATTTAGCATATTTTCACTTTCACTGCAATCACATTCAAAAGTATTTTTGCCTGTTTTAAAATCATAGCTGTTTCTCTAAGCTTGCTGGGGAACTAGAATTGAACGGCCTTCTTGATTGTATTCCTGAAATCTGTGTTCCCTCATTTCCATCTCTTCATATTGCATAGGGGGGGGAGTGAGTAGTCACAGGGGAAAAAGTGACCATATTATCTTTTGATTGAAATCATATCGAGTCTATTTCTGTGTTGCATTCTTTCCCATTATTGCATTTCCTGAGTATTCTCTGCTACCGTATCCTCCATATTCATACTCCTAAGTAATTAAAGAGATTGTTGATTTTGTAATATTACCCCTTGTTGATTACCGTCCATATTCATAAGTGTGCTATTCAGATATTATTTTGTTCATAAAAGTGTGATATATATATATTGTTTAATTCTTCAAATAAACCTTTTAATTTGGTTTACGCCTCATAAATTGGCATAGATTGATTGAGGAATTTCTATAGCGTACACAACGAACCAAATCATATCCCGGTGCAGTGGACATTCATCATAATATGAAGAACCATCAGCCATCAAATATCGACAGTGACCTACAATAGTAAAAGGGTTTGTTTAAAAAGGTACATTTTCAGCCCTTTTCAAAACGTTAACAGAGATTACACTTGCATTACTTCCAGTGGATGCCTGTACCACAGTTTGGGCCCAAAGACTGAAAAACTACAGTATCCCCTAAAACACGTCTTGTGATAGGGATAATAAGCAGGTGCTTGTCTTCTGATCTTAAGGACTGATTTGGTTTATATTGTTTTAATTTGTCTCTCAAATATCTTGATGCCAGGCCATTTAGAAACTTAAATATAAGACATCCAATTTTAAACTTAATACAAATCTCCACTGCTAGCCAGTGGAGGGAGCGATCAAGACAAGAAATTGGGATTCATTTTGATACCCCAAAGACTAGACTAATCTAACACTTGCATTCTGTGACTTTTGCAACTGATGGATTTGTTTAGCAAGAGCCCAAGCCGTAAAACCATATTTTGCATAGTACCGCTTGAAAATGAACATTGGACTAAGCACATCTGCATTGCACTGAAAACCGCATCCGAATGAACCTGAATAAAAGCTGACTACGCCGCCATTTTAGAATCATCCACCATTTTGTTTAACTACTGTTTTTGCCTCATGTTAAACTTTGTGTTTTCAGCTGCAGAAGCAGGGACAAATGAACTTTGAACTGGGTCAACGCGGATAAACTTGTGGCTGCTGACGGTGGATTGTTTGTCCTGAACTAAGAAACCTTGGAGCTAAACTAGAGTTGAACTGAAAAGTAATTTAGATGTTGTCTGTAGCAATAGCGTCATCCTTGTGCAAACAGTGAACAGAATGGTGAATAGCTAAAACCTTGTACCTTTGCAGAAATCCTTGTGATACTTCCTTGAAACTGGACTTAATTTAAGCTTGAAAACAAATGTTACCATTGTGTTATGTGTGCAGAAAAGCATGTCTATTGTTTAAGGAAAACTTCGAACAATGTATAATTATTTGATTCTGTATTATCCATGTGAACTCGGTATGAACTCTAGTGAATTATTAACTTGAAGAGGGGCTGGACGATGAAACCGGGATTGGGGAAAAAAGTATATAAGTTGATTTCTTTGTAATGTCCAGCACTCTCTCCCCTCATGGTGTCTGCTAGTACACACCGGGAGGTGTTGGGAGCCAGATAGCTATCTGCCTATTAAAATTGTGCATGTACCTCTGAACTCGTGACTGGCGTATTTCATTTTTGGTGGTACTAAGCCTCGATATTTCTTTTGGTCTTTCACAGCGAGTAATCAATTACAGTATCCATCTTTGAATTCACTAGGGCTCCTACCACCATGGTACAATCCTTTTCAGGCACAAAAGGAAGAGAGAGCCTGTCACAGTAGCTGTAGATTATAAAAAACTGCCTGGTGTTTTGCTGAAACCTGCCCATCATAACTCATGTCGCTTTGGCTAATGCACTCAGGTTTTTTACTTTGGACACATAATTGAATTTTGAGCCCAAACATGAAGGAGGGGGGGCTGCTCTTCTCCTCCAGTAAATGTTTTGGTACAAAAAGGATCACCTCAGTCTTTCTTGGATTGAGTTGCAGCCAATTAGACACCACTCATGCCCCTATTACTTCCAAACACCTACCCACCCTGATAATGGAGTCTTCTATGTCATCAAGCCTGATATATTACTGAGTGTAATCAGCGTAGGATTGAAAAGTGATGTTATGTTTTCTCAGAAAGTCCATCAATGGGTGGAGATACACATTTAACAAGGGTGGTGAAAGTGTGGAGCCATGTGGGACCCCGCAGATTTGTAGGAGAGTTTCAGATGGGATATCCCCCAATTGCACTTGTTGTCTGCACCCAGAAGGAAGCAAACTATTTAAGATTGCTATTTGACACATTTCCAGTGGTTTTCAAACATTTCAATAGAACACTGTGATCCACAGTGTCAAAAGCCGCTTATAGGTTGATCATTTTCAGCAGGGATAGTTTACCGTCATCTCCTGCTTGCAATAACTCATCGAACACCGCAATCAATGCTGGTTCAGTACCAAATTTAGGCTGAAACCCTGATTGTAGAGGGTCTAAAAAGCTCTCTCTTTCCATATAGTCTTGAAATTGTATTGTGGCCACTTTTCCTATAGTTTTCCGAGGCTAGGGAAGACCTGCACTAAGGTGGTAGTTCTGAAGGTTGTCTAGGTCCAGGTTTGGCTTCTTCAACAAAGGGGAGATAACTCACAGTTTCAATTCTGCTGGAACAGTCCCCTGGTTAAATGCCACATTTATAAAATTAGTCACAAATAGTGCTACGTCCAAGGCCATACGCTTTGCTGTGCATGCAGGAAAGGGAAAACATGTGTTATAAGTAGGTTTTAGCAGTGTTAGGATTTTGTCTTAAAAAATGCTTTTTTATATCTTATTAGGGCTACCTTTGCCATATGGGCATATTCAGCCAATTTTATGGAATGCCATCTTCTCTCAAGTCCTTTGTATATTTTCTTTAAATCTAATAGTTAGCCAGTGTACCAAGAAATAGAGACTCTTGGTTTTTGTTCTTAATAGGGCATACATAGTACACACATTGTTAATTATTGAAGACCCCTCCCTAAAAAAAAGGAATCACATTCAAAATTAATGTGTTTCACTTATCTGATTGATTGATACTGACTCATGCTGAACACTGTCTTACATTGCTGATTTTTTAATGTACCACTTACTGTTTTATCTAAAGCACTTTTGTTAAAGGCGCTATACAACGTATAATAAAAATACAAATACAAGAGGCCAGCACATCACTTAACTCACTATCAGGAATTTTGTCTAAATCTTTTCCTTTGTGTGTTAAATCCACACAATTGGTCAAGGGTGAGTACTTTTTATGTTTGAATAAATTGAGTGAAAAGAGCCTAAGATAATGATCTGTCCATGGAATTGGTACTGTTTCTATCATTGGTATGCCCTCTGTCTCTAGTGAAAACAACATCCAGTAAGTGACCAAATTTAGGTGAGGCTGATGTTGTTAAAGGCAGCAGGTTGTGATGAGTCATTATTTCCTCCCTAATATTTAGGTCACTGAGGCAGAATAGCTCCTTGTATTTGCTCCCTATATTTATAAGATATTGATTGAGTCCCTCTTAAAAAAGCTGTGGTCGGACCTGGGGGCCTACATGCAAGCAGTATTTTCAAAGAATAGTTTGGTGACATGGAGAAGGTCATATGACCCATTTCAGCAGCGTCATTCCACTGAATGGATTCAAAGTGTGAGATTTTCAAAAAAATCTATAAATGAATGCAATACCTCCTCCTGTCTTTGAGTGGAGGTTGGTGTTTTGAATTGAGTAACCCTCATGCAATAGATTGTGCAACATAGCATGTGAGGTATCTCTGGACCATGTTTATGTTATAAAAAGAATGTCCAGCTTATATGTTTCAATTAAAATATTTAATTCAGTTGCATGGGCTACTACCGACCTGATGTTCAATAAAGCAGCATTAAAAGTGGTACCTGCACGAGGATTTTCCTCTATGAATCTGTGTTTCTCCATTACTTTCTGTTCTATCCCCGAGTCTATGAATTGTATCCAACTCATAAAGAGGGAGTTTTTCTATAGTATTCCTCAAACTATACAAGCACTTTCCTGCATAATGAATCTGGCGCACAATATTCCACAAAACACACATCATTTAAAGAGGGAGAGAACATTTGTGCATGCAGACAGTATGCTTAATTCGGAGCTGGGGCCATCATTATTTCAGTTCTGGAGCCATCGTTTGGCAGACTGGGCCTTGTCTCTACAAAAGAGCATAGATTTTGCATACTGTACATTGCACCAACTGAGCAGAATATTTTGTAGGCTGTTTAATGTAAAGCAACAGTGCAGCATTGTGGTAGTTTTCACTTCCAACTGACATTTTCATGCATATGCTACATACATCTGTACTAGCAGCATAATACATGTAAATAACATAAAATATGACATGATATGATATTTTATTTGTATTGCGCTCATTCACAAGTGTTTCAGAGCGTGACGAGGCAAGGGAGGGGAACAGGGGAGAACACAAAAACGTTCTTACTGGGTCCATTGACATTGAGAAAGCGCAAATGCTTGGGAAAGGGAAAGGGGAAACGTGCATGGAAGGGGGAGAGTAGAAAGTGCAAAGCAGAGGAGAACAGATACATAATAATACATACAAATAAATAGATAATGGAGGCAGTAAAAAGTGGTAGGGCAGCCAGCAAGTGGCAAGTGCTGTGTTTACGCCAGCAGAACTGGGTACGTCTGATAAGTGCAGAAAAAAAAGAAAATCGTGGGGTGGGAGATTGTATGGGTACAGATACAGTCCCCAAGCGCAAGGGGTGGCCAGGAGGCAATGCAGGAGGGTGACAGGGTGAGCAGGTACCTGGGCACAGGGGACAGAGGGTGGCCAGGTACACAGTGCCAAGAGAGAGCAGATCAGCAAGGGAGAGAGGGAGTAAAGGCAGGAAGGTCTTGAGGTGCTTTCGGAACCGGAGATGGTTCTCCTCAAGTTTTAGAGTGGCAGGGAGGCTGTTCCAGAGGGAGGCCCCAGCAGAAGACAGAGTTCTACCCCAAGCCCGTTTCTTCATAATAGAATGCTATTTATATCAATGCATTGCTTAATGCACTAATTAGCTCATGATATTTATCCCAATGATCCTTGACAGTTTTTGGTCAGCATTATAAGAATCCCTTGTACAGAGTTTTTATGAAAAGTAAATGCATATGTGATGTCATCAGTGATGTCATCAATGACATTTGTGATGTCATCTTTGATGTCCTGGGTGTTAGTGTTAGCAGTGCACGGTGGCGCGAGTTATGGTTGCTTATGTTACCATAACTACCGAATTTCAGGGGTTTTTCGGTTTTACTTTGAACCATAACGTCCCGTAACAAAGTTTTTTCACTGAATTTCATAGGTTTTTAGTAGCGCAACTTAACCATAACGTCCCTTTAACAAAGTTGTTTTACTGAATAAATATATATATATATATATATATATATATATATATATATATATTAAAACGTGCACTTTTGGCAGAGCGTTTAAATACTGTATGAGGGTAACCCTTGTCCACCAGTCTCTCACTAAGAGTGTTAATGAGAGCATTAGCGTTGACCGCACAGTCTTCCATAAAAGTGCAATTGCGTCTTATGGGCAAGAATTGTCTGAAAGATGAATTGGCCCTCAATGGTTTAGGGTGTTGGCAGTTCTATTGCATCAATTAATTGAGGGCTGTTACTTTACAGTAAAGCGCTATATCTGTGTAGGAGCAATGATTTAGTGGGGAAGTTCTGCTCCCTGAAAAAGTGGAGAGGTACTGCATAATGTATATTATGCTTACTGAATATTATGTGTTTTAGGCAGTTGACTGTAAAGCAACTGTGCTGTAATAGGGTAATGCGCAGTTCCCAATGGAATTTTAACGCACGCTACAATGCATACATTCCCGCACCTCTGCATCCATTCCAAAAGGACAACTACTAGAGAACAATTTGATGTTTTCAAAAGTGTTCAGCTGTGTTTTGCCATGTGCCTGAGCTAGAATCCCATGCCCTAAAGCAGAGATGTCTTTATGGGAGGGCAAAAGGGGCACTTGCCCCTGCCCCCCACACCCCTTGGAAGGGAGGCCCACAAGGCTGCCATATCTAAACAAATCACTTACATTGTTCACCAAACTTAAATAGCACCTTTTATGGCATGCTGCTGAGACTCTAAACCTATTTTGTATCTGTTGTTGACAGGTACATTCTGCTCGGCTTTCGGTGTTCACTTTGGCATGCATGGTTTGTGGATTGACTGCAGCAAAACTCCTGTAGCATTCATCCTATAGTGTAAGGGGTTCTAGAGAAATGATAGTACACCAGACATCACAGGCCTCTGGCAAGCATATTTTAAGGTCCGCTTATTTGACACAAAAAAAACGGTTTGCCCTTTTGTACAATTCAAAGGTTTTTCTGTACGCCTATAAATAACAATTTCGCAAGCCTATGTTTTTGGCGTATTCAAAGCTTTAAAATACAAAATAGAAACCTGGATACAATTCTATTAGGGTCACATCAACTAAAATGCTGGTACTTATATACTCCCCTTAATGACGGAGACAATAAAGCTAGAATCAGTCCCATTTTGCAAAGTATGCTTTGTAAATGGTTTCAACCCAGCACTCCACCTAAATCAATGCCTAGTATGGGATGCCCAATTGAAACCCTTATTTATACATTTTTATGTCAAAAGTTATTTTATTTCTGGATGGTGTACCCTTATATAACACCCCTCTCTTTGAATCCCCCCGGTCTCACTGAACCAAGAAATAGGTTTGTTTTGCAAAGTTAAACTATTTATTTGAAGAATTGAACAATATGTATATCACACTTTTATGAATATGAACAATATCTGAATATCACACTTATGAATATTTCTACAATGATCAGCAATGGGTAGTATTACAATAATCAACAATCTCTTTAATCAATTAGGAGTAGGAATAGGAAGAATAATGTAGCAGAGAATGAAACTTTGTGTGGGTTCAATGAAATGCAATGATATGAAATGAATGCAACACAGAAATGAAACTTGATATGAATTCAACCAAAGACAATGTAATCACTCTTTCCCCCTGATACTAATCACTCCCCCCAATATGCAATATGAAGAGATGGAATGAGGGCACACAGCTTTCAGGAATAACAATCAACCATTGCAGTTTCAATCCCGATTCCCCCAGCAAGCTTAGAGAGAAAAGGAATGATTTTAAAACAGGTCAAATGCTTTTAAATGTGATTTGAAATGAATGGGAAAATGTTAAAAATTACTTTAACTCGCTAAATAGGATTCAGGACTAGTGAAAGTTGCTTTAGATTGGTTCAGGTATACACAAGCAATGATTGTTGAATGATTAGCAGATTGAAAACGAAATTCAGAAGTTGAAAGTGTGGGATGTATCAACCCACTCATCCAAGCCCTGCAACATCACTGTGCATTGCTGGCAGCAGAAACATCATAATGGCTGCTGGAAAGCATGCTGCTCACCAGAAATCACCGGAAAGTGTGCAGTGGAAACATGAAAAATAGGCCACCACCCACTTTTGCCTATCTTAGTGAGCACAGGAGATCACTGTCAAAAACCACCATTGGTCTACCCACAAAGTAGCCTGAAACCACTTGGAAATAGCAATGATGATTGAAAAAGAAACACAGAGCTGTTTGAAAATCCGTATTCTTTATTGTCAAAAATTGCTAAATCATGGCTCACAAATCACCTAAAAGATCCAACCTCTTTGTTGGATGTTCCACATCATGACTGCAAGAATCCACATCAATACAATGTCAGCAAAAAAAAATCATATGTTCTCAGAACAAAATCCTATTTTAAAGTTACTTGATGGAAAGACAGCTGTCAAAATGGGTGTAATACCGTTGCTCACCTCTACCAGAAAGCCAGCGTTTTAAAACCATTGGTGTAAAGTTGAACAATTGAACCCAAACTATGCCAAAAGAAGAGAATGCCATCAAAATGCCATATAGAGTGCCACACATTGATTTAATGTGGAAAAAGACTGGATTTAAAGATATGTTGCTTATTGTAAATGTATAAATGTATTTTATTTTAGAAGGAACTATGTTGCAATTGACCAGAAGGTAATCTGATTTAGTTAAAACTTTCAAGAGGCTTTCATTCCCTGAGAACCCTTCAAACCTTGGGCCTTCCCACGAAAAAGGGAGGATGTTGCATGGACATGTTAATCAGATGGGGAGGGGATTCCTCTGCTGGCAGGGGAAAGAGACAATAGTGTCTTTCAGCTGAATAGAGATGCTAATTTGGGTGTGACTGGTCAACAACTGCTCTGGCAGGAAGGCAGGCCATGTGACCATCTGACTCAGCCCAGCTCTAGAGGCGGACCAGACTGAGATGTGAATTCAATTGAAAGCAAATGTATGTTTTATAAAAATGCTTATAACAAATTGTACCAAGCTGACAAAAATATGAAACTTTCGGGATTGTTGAAATGAAAAATTTAAGACTAAGCTGATATCTGTGCGATGTTCTAAGACTAAACCCCGAAATGTATTCATGTTGTAGCTACTATATTTATGCTAGGAACAGGAAAGAATATAGAGATGTGCACAGATCGAGTGTGTATGCCTGTGTAAATTTTGGTGCAGAACCAATATTGGGAAACCCACCAAAAGCGTGAAAAAGTGGTCATTTCTGAACCCAAGCTCGTAGGAACATGGGACTTGAACAGAGACATGCCTTAATTAAGCTGTGATGTGTATATGTATTTTGAACAACTTGTGTATCTGGGAAATATGTTTTTGGGGAAAAATAGATTTTCTATGTAAAAGCAAAGAGGAGGGATTTCAGGTAAGCCATAAAACACAGCATCACTCTGACACATAGGACACACTGCTCCTGTATCAAATCAGGGGACATGCATCCTTCTAAATCACCTTTTGCGTCCCCACTCTTTTTGTCCCAAAGAAAGAGGGAGATTTACGCCCCGTTATTGACTACTGTGCCTTGAATGCGGCTACCGTACGAAAACAGTACCCTCTCCCTTTGATCTCTGTTCTCCTTGATCGATTGGGATCCTCAAAGGTATTCACTAAGTTGGATCTCAGAGGGGCATATAATCTTGTTCGTATGAGAAGTGGGGACGAATGGAAGACTGCGTTCAAAACGCATTACGGTCTTTATGAATACTCGGTGATGCCCTTCGGGCTTTGTAATGCCCCAGCCACCTTCCAGTCGTTTATGAACGATCTGTTTCATGACATCCTTGATCGGTTCGTAGTTGTATACCTGGACAACATTCTGGTCTATTCTCAAAACCTAACGGAACACGAACTACATGTCAAGACAGTGCTCCAACGTTTGAGAGAAAACCAACTGTTTGTAAAGGCCGAGAAATGTATATTTCACGCCTCAGAGGTGGAATTCCTGGGATATGACCTCACCAGCAAAGGGGTTCGTATGAGTCAATCTAAAATTAGTGCGATCCTGGAATGGCCATTACCCAAATCTGTCAAAGCGTTGCAATCATTTCTGGGATTCACGAACTTTTATAGACGCTTCATCAGTGGCTTTTCAGAGATCTCTGCACCCCTCACCTCTTTCACGAGTGCCAAGGTGCCTTATGTGTGGTCCCCCGAGGCTCAGAAGGCTTTTGATCAGCTCAAGGCAGCATTCACTTCCGCCCCGGTTCTCAAGCATCCTGACCCTGATCTCCCTTTCCTCTTGGAGGCGGATGCCTCGGGCTATGCCATTGGTGCTGTGTTGTCACAATCATGTCCTCTCTCGGGTGACATACACCTGTTGCCTTCTTTTCACGCAAACTGACACCATATGAAAGGAACTATTCCATTACGGAACACGAACTTCTGGCCATCCGAGATGCCTTCTTGGAATGGAGACATCACCTCCTGGGGGCTAAACACCCCGTGACGGTATATTCGGATCACCATAGTCTGTTGGCCTTCAAATCAATGAAGTGCCTTACAGCCAGACAGGCACGGTGGCATGTGATATTCTCGCAGTACCAGTTTCTCATCACCTACCGTCCTGCCAAGGCCCAAATATCTGCTGACGCCTTCTCACGCCTCCAGTCAGGTGAACATTCCCAACAGACTGAAGCACCCCTCCTTTTACCTAATAAGGTTGTTTGTGGGTGTTCGGTCCAGCCGTCCTTACGGTCATTAATTCTTTCATGGGTTTCAACCCATTCTGCGGAAATCCTGGATCTGAACCTGGAGGTGGATCAGGGATTACCATTCATCCAAGGGCATGTCTTTATTCCTCCAGGTCAGGCCAGAACCTTGGCTCTCCAGTGGTCTCACAATTCCATGGTTGCGGCACACCCGGGAAACCAGAAAACCCTCGAGGCACTGCGACGGTGGGCCTGGTGGTCCTCCATGGTACATGATGTAAAGGACTTCATATCGACCTGTGCCATATGCACCCAATGTAAAGTCTCCAGGTCCAAACTGGTAGGGTTGCTACAACCTTTGCCTGTTCCGTACAAACCTTGGCAGATGGTGTCGATGGATTTCGTTGTAAAATTGCCCGACGTCCAGGGGCACAACACCATTTGGGTGGTTGTGGACTACTTCACTAAATATGCACTGTTCATCCCTTGTTCCGGGTTACCCTCAGCTCCTGAATTATCGAGCCTATTCATGACGAATGTCTTTTGTTTCTTCGGACTACCCTCGATCATTGTTTCTGATCGCGGGTCCCAATTTACTTCACGGTTTTGGAAGGCTCTTACGTCCTCTTTGGGCATTGAGGACAGATACTCTTCGGCATACCATCCACAGACAGACGGTCAGACCGAAAGGACCAACGCTTCCATCGAGCAGTTCCTGCGATGCTTGTGCCTCCAATTCCAACAAACCTGGTTTGCTTCTCTGCCCTACGCGGAGTTTGCGTACAACAACTCCATGCACTCATCTACCAGTGTTTCTCCTTTCTTTGCGCTCTACGGTGGTCATCCTAGGGCTCTCCCACTTGATCCCACCTTATCATCGGCTAGTCCAGCTGCGAGAGACTGCGTAAGGGATCTGGATCAGATTCATCATGACGTACGGTGTCACTTGCTCCGAGCTCGGGACCGGGCAAAAAAGTACATGGATACGCACCGCTCTCCGGCACCAACTTATCAAAGTGGCATGAAGGTATGGTTGTCGTCCCGTAACCTATGGATTGCGGGCAAACGTTCCCTTCTGCCTAGATACGTGGGGCCCTATGTCATTGACAAGATTATTAACCTGTGGCAGTCAAATTGTCACTGCCGCAGTCATGGCGCATTCATCCGGTTTTTCACTTCTCCCTTATCAAACCATTCCTCCGGGGTACGCGTCTGCACGCACATCCTTCGCCAGTCTTAGTGGAGGGCGAGGAGGAATACGAGGTTTCGCGCATCTTGGACTGCAGGTCATCCAGCGGCACTGTTTTCTACCTCGTAGTTTGGAAGGGATATGGGCCTGAGGACTGTACCTGGGAGACTTTGGCTAACCTGCATTGCCCCCAACTATTGAGGGAGTTTCATTCCACCTGGGGGTTGCCGGTGTCAAGGGGAGGATGCTGTTACACATCGGATCCCCGCGCAGCATCTTTTGCAGCATTCCAGTCATTGCATGCTCCTCTGTGGAGCCGGTACCGGTTACCATGGCGCCTGCATAAACAGAGGCAGAACCCGTGTTACCTGACACGGCTTGTACGTGAGAGACGTGCTACGAGACACGCCCCCATATGGCTTTAAATCGCCGTCTTTCGCGGACACTCGTTGCTGCTAATTAGTGTTTACCCGCTACCGCGGTTACGTCCGTACTATTGTTTGCTAAAGTTATCCTGGTTCCGACCCTTCGCCTGGCTACTGGATTACGACTCTTCCCCCTCATTGGACTTGTTTACTTACTCACGGCTTTTCGACCCGGACTGCTCCTGACCTGCTCCTCCTGCTCCTCTGGTCTCTGTCGTGCCTTCCTGGTTTAGACGCGGAACGCTTTTGGATTTCTTCTTGCTTCTTCAGCCTTTCGTGGCTCCTTCCCGGCTGTTTTTCCCGGGTCTGCTTCATCTACCATCCGCCCTCCACTGGCGAGCATCCAACCGAGCTGCACCTGCTACGCCGCTCCACATCCTGAGACTTTAACGGGCAATCGGGTGAGTGTTTCCAACTCCCTTTGTTTTCTGATATTCGTTCTACTGTGTGCTGTGAACTTGTTTTGGTTTCCTGTTGGTGACTCTGGGAAGTTAGTGGATTTAGAGACATTGGGGACTTTACCATCCAAGTGCAGTCGAACGCTTTCCTGATTCTGCACCAACCCGACACTAGTGCATCCCTCGTGCCGCCCGGGTTATTTCCCAATACTAATTTCCATGTTTGTTATTTTATCCTGCCGTTGTCTTCAAAGAAGGATTTACTCCAACACCGTACCATTCCACTACTCAGGTCTGTTGTTCTAGCTTCTTACTGTATATTGGGAATCCCTTCCTCGGTTCCATACACTAAGTCTCGCTCCTTATTTTTACATAGATCCATTCCGGGGAAACTCCATTCCGATACTTACTTACCTTTGTACGCTGATTGGTTACTTAGAATTTATCAACCACTGTCTAATTTCTTTGTGTTCCTTTACAGCATTGGTATTGGCGGTGCGTGTTCTCCCCGCTCTTTTGTTCAATTGACACCTCTGTTTGTCCCAATAGAAACAGCTGAGAAGTACATTGTAGAAAAGAGCCCCTTTTTGAGGAAGCCTGAGTCTTGAACTCTGGGGGCTGGAAGTTAAGGCTGAACATTGATTCTTGCACACCCATCATCTCTGGGTCGGCTGGCTACTTCCTTGATCCAACGGAGTGGTGAGTAACACATATCAAGTTTATTTCTGTGTTGCATTTTTTCCAATCATTGCATTTCTTTGAATCCTACAAAGTATTCTCTGCTACCTTATCCTTCCTATTTCTACTCCTTACTGATTAAAGAGATTGTTGAGACTGTAATATTACCCATTACTGATTACTGTTAATATTCATAAGTGTGCTATTCAAATCTTATTTTATTCATAAAAGTGTGATATATATCTTGTTCAAATTCTTCAAATAAACCTTTTAATTTGCAAAACAAACCTACTTCATGGCTCAGTGAGGTCGGGGAGATTCAAAGAGAGGGGCATTATATAAGGGTTCATCATCCAGATTTAAAGAACTTTGACATAAAAATATATAAATAAGGGCTTCCATTGGGCATCCCAGACTAGGCATTGACTTAGTTGGAGTGCTGGATTGAAGTCACTTACAGATTGGGGGCTCATCGCAGGACTTCTGGAGCAGATCTGCCACTTGTGCAGCTTACTACAGTGTGCTAACTGACAGGATACATAAATCCTGTTGGGCTACTACGCTGTGTTACACTGTAAAAGCACCCCTCAAAAGGGAACGCTCTAAGGAAACGGTCTGTTTTGCAAAATAAAATAAAAAAAACTTCTGTAAATCAGGGAGGAGATCAATTTCCAGAATGGCGACATTGGTAGACATTAAGATAGCTAGAGTGCACCTTTTGCATAAGTTGTTTGTGAGAGGTGAATGGACAGAGCAGGACCAGAAACTGTGGTTGCAGGCGATCACACAACAGGTCACTGCAACTGGGTTAGATACTGGAGAGATCAGGGTCCCTTACATGTGGCACTGAGTGAACTATATATGGCCCCTAAGGCCAAGGATGAGCACAATAAGATTGCCAGGGTAGCGGCATACCTATATTTATCTATGGGAGCCATACAGGACAAATGTGCTGAAGGCCAAGATCTGGCAAGTAGGCAACTGATGACATTAGAGAAGGCCCAATCTGATCTGGACACAGGCTGCAGAGGAGCCAGGAGTCAGAAAATGAAAGTAGGCATTATCTCGTTAAAATCAAAGAGGATATGGGTATCCTGCAACAGGAAAGGGCAGACCAGGATACCAGAATTCTGGCCTTGCAGAAGGAGTATCAAGAAGGTTTGGACTCCCTACTGCAGATCCAGAAAAAGCTGTAGCAACAACTGGATTTCAATAGGGCATGCGCAGAGAAGGTAGTCACCCTGCAAAGCCACCTGGATAGAGAGAAGGCAGAGTGTAACAAATTATTTCCGAAAGACCTGGACACCCAGGCAGAATTTGAGGAAGAGTGCCAGAAAGCTGGTGCCCTTCAAAGGCAGAGGGACGACCTGGCGGCACAGAGGCAGGCGCTTGCTCAGGAAAGGGATACTTTAGGCCAGGAAGTCTGTAACTTAAAAGGGAGGCTGGAAGAAAATCACCTGGCCCTCCAGGGACTGGGTGACCTCCAAAAAGAGCATCAAAACTTGTTAGAGCACACCAGGAAGGTGGAAGATGCTCTGGCAAGAAAAGAACAGGCCAGTAGGGACGGGACTCAGGAGTTAACCCTCCTGCAGCAAAGACTGGCCCAGTACTCCAGGACAAACCAGGAAGCACAGAGAGAAAATGAGGCTCTCTGTCTCGAGCAACAGGTAGCCATGCAGGAGAGACTGATAGAGTCTAGTAAGGCCTTTATTGAGGAACTGAAACACAGGCTCTTGCATGGCAACAGGGAGCAGGGGCTGATAGAGATGAGGTTTACTGGGAACGGGAAACACCTGAGCATAACCTCAGGAGCCCTAGTACCAGAGGCCTCCATCTCTCACATCCCTGGACTCTGCCACCCCCATGTCCCCTGGCGCACATGAGCCCAGGGCCACGGGGATGGCAGATTACTATCCAGTCAGAAATA
Source organism: Ambystoma mexicanum (assembly GCF_040938575.1). Classification (NCBI taxonomy): domain Eukaryota; kingdom Metazoa; phylum Chordata; class Amphibia; order Caudata; family Ambystomatidae; genus Ambystoma; species Ambystoma mexicanum. Next base: position 1,368,184,550 of record NC_090931.1, read on the forward strand.
TGGGACTCATGGACCAGTACCTCCCAGGCATGGATGGGCGGGCATCTGGGTATGGGCAACCAAGTACTGTAAAGTTTAGTGGGGATCCCCAGGAGAGTAGGCCCACTAAGGGCATCCCGAAAACCTCTGCCCAGTTAGGTCAGTGGGGGGGTACCCATCAAATCCTGGGAGCAAGGAGGAATCAGAACACTTCTCTGAACACCCCAGGACACAGGAGACTAGGTCCCCACATTCTGCCAGCCATTCACAGGCTCGCAGAATCCAGGAGAACCTAGAAGACCCGACGGGCACCTCTGGGAGCAGTCCCTCTGAGTCAGAGGAGGATTGGACCAGGGTTACCCGAACCAAGATGGCCAATAAGGCAAAAAGGGCCTTGCTTAAGGACCCTTTAAAACAAATCAAGGCAAAATAAAGAGCGTCATCAAATATTCTGTTTGGGAGCACCTAGAGATCTTTGAGCAGATGATGGAAACTTTCCATTTGAAAGACAGTAGTAGCTGCATTCAGTATGTGAAATGGACCTTCTCACCAGAATAACCAAAATCATTCTAGATGGTCGACATATAGGGTGGCCATCTTGAAGCATTTTTCGTTACATAGAAATCCGCAGGAGGCTCGGAAGGCAGCCTACAACGTACAATGTGGGGAGGATCAGGCCCCACAAGAATTTGTGCAGGAATTAAAGCGTGCCTTTGCACAGACTACCAGAAGGGTGCACACGGACAGCAAAGAGTTTGTCAATACTTTTTTCCATGCTCTACCAAAGTACATCATGACCCAGCTAGTGAGAGATTTTCATGAGAAAAGGTCACTAGACTGGGTCATTGAACAGGCCACCCGGATCTATGAGGTGCAGAAGCCCATAGAAAATAAAAATAATGCTCAGAAAAGCCCCAAACCGAACAGCACCCCTGCCGCTGCCAAGGTGGCAGAGGTTAAGGTTGCCCCCATTTTAGATTTGGAGACGGGGGGGCCTAAAAACCTGCCTTCACAGAATAATTGTAAACCCAGAAGGCCCTCGGGCCAGTCACAAACAGGGAGTCAAGGAGGTAGTCCCACAAATGGGGTCCATCACTCCCCTGACTATGTAAGTCCCCGCTACAAGGGAAACCGACCCATCCTGGGTTATGTGTGGACTCCTCCAGCCCAAGGGGTGGAGATCCAACCAAGCACCTAACCCAGGGAACTTCCCTCCTAACTTCCCCCAGGAGGGCAGAAATTCACCAAATCCTGGGCAGAACTTTTTCCCCAGGTATCCACAAAATTTCCAACCCCAAAATCATCCATAATTCTTTCCCCACTTTCCTGAGCCCAGACAACCTAATCCGGGAGAGGGGAGGCCAAGTGTGGAGGGGAACCCAAATCTTCCCCACCCGGGGTACTACCAGAGAAGGGATAGTTACCCTTCCCCGGATCAGCCCAGGGGAGAAAACAGAACCCCGTATCAGCCTGAGCGGGTTTCACAGTTAGAGCGCCAGGTCCAAAACATGGCACAGGATCTGGGTCACATGCTGAGGGCTCAGCCGAACCCTCAGATGAGCATGCCGGCACAGAATGCCCCAAACTCTGGACCTGGTGCTCCAGAACAATGACGGGGGCAGCACCCCGATAGCTCACCGGTTCCCAGGGAGGAGGCCCAAGGGTAAGGGGGGGTGTAGAGCCTTGGAGGAAGCTTCCTTCCCCACTTGTAGACAGCCCCTGGAAACCCAGGAACCGGAAACAAAATCTCCTGTCCCTGAAAGCCTGTCACCCAAAGAGCAGAGGGGGGGTAGGAGAAACAAAGGACCCAAACAGACCCATTTTAAGGAGGAGGTAAAAATCTTCCAATTTGAAGGAGAGAGAACCTCAGAGGATCCTAGGAAAAGGATCTTCTCCTTCAGAGATGGGGGAACTCCTCCCAAAGAAAAATGGGTCCCTAGGGATTCAAATCCAGACTGGGTAGATGTGGGGACTGAGCTAGCGCCGCCCATCATCCCATCCCAGAACCAACCGCAACAGAATCTCCTGGTTCAAATCCATCCTGGTGACGGCCTACAAAAAGGGGGGGGCGGCCCAGAACTGGAACCAGGGGAACTAAAAACCACTCCTATCTCCAGTTGCCAGCTTTTTCTTTCAGATTCCCAAGACTCTCCAACAAATTCTGCCCAAATCTCTTCTCTCTTTATGGCCAAAACAAAAAAAATAGCCCACCAGTTGTCCAAAAATGTGCATTATATGTGCCCCCTTGTGGATTTGGAGGGAAGATACTATGCCCTAGTTCAAGTACAGGGGCAGGGTACAATTTTGGCACTGGTGGACACTGGATCCCGAGCTACCCTTCTGTCCAAAAAGGACTTTGATGAACTGAATTCAGGAAGGGGGGAGAATTACCAAATTCCTCTCTCCTCTCTTCCTGGACAAATTCAGCACTTTGACAGGAAGGAAATTCCTGTCGAGGGGACTGCGGATTTGGACATTAAAATTGGGCGACATAAGGTGAAACACCCAGTCATATTAGTGACTGTAGAGGGCACCCCCTGTTTACTAGGGAATGACCTCCTGAGAAGGTTGTCACCCCTAATAGATTGCGTAACAAAGGTCCTCTGGACCCAGACTAGCCGACCCATAAAATTGTCAACCATGTTAGTTTAAACGGCACATGCCACATGGGTGAACAAAAATCTGACCAAGTAGAATTTCACTTCCAGAAACAACCAAATTCCAGACGTGACAGTAATAGCAGTAGGACAACAGACTGGTGATGGGGGGTCCTCTCTATTTCTGAAAATCAACCTTCCTTCCAGTTTGAGGTGGTATTCAGGAAACACTCTGAAATTGTTTACCAATCCACAATCAGACATTCACACTCCTATAGTCCAGAAAGATGTGAAATCAGCTCAGAGCCTGGCTGATATTCAGCAAATTGGAGAGCAGTTGTTCATCCCTGTTCAGTTAAATGATGGGAAGGACTCTGTTCTCGCCCGAGTGTGTGTGAACAACGGTAAGAGCTTCATCGGCGAAGCCATGTTCCGCCAACTCCCAAAAGATACAGCCATTCCCAATTTTAGACTTATAGACAAATGGGAAATGGATCTGGAAGCACCCAATTCCAAACATCTCCTGCCAAGCAGGTGTATGCTCAAAATCTCCATAGGCAACAAGAGCATAGTCCACAATTGTTGGGTTGTGTGAGACGTCACTGCAGCCTTTTACTTAGGCAGTGACATTCTCAATCGCTTTGCCATTAGTTTGGACCTAATAAACTTCAAAGCTTGGCCCCGATTAGCGGATAATGCCATGGGCTTTGATGATCCAGAGAAAGCATTTAGGTCAGCTCAATTGCTACCTTATGCAGTTGAAATTCAGACTGGAGAGGAAGTCACCATCCCAGAAAGGACCCGACAATTCTCCCTGGAAGTGAAAGTTAAAAGAGGAAAAAAATTGAAAAACCCTGATGCTTATACTCATCTGAATGCTTCTCTCCAACAGCAAGGGTTTGGGGTAAACCCAACACCAATAGTCAATATAGAACATGACACCATTCCAATAGAGGTGGATAACAGCGACTTAAAGAGTATCACTCTAGCCGCAGGCACCATTATTGGAATGGCGGTTGATAACCGACATTTTTCCGTTGACCTAGGAAATTAACTGTTAGGACTAATCCCCAATGACTGTTTTGACAGTGACAGTGATGACAGCACCACACCAGGTAGGATCTTTACCCGGCATGGGGGGAAATTCCTGGTGTACACTTCCTGCCCTTATGGCAAGGAAGGTGTGACTGTGACTTCAGAAGGGATGAGGTGATTTTCCAGGTCCATGAGGGCTGCCTTTCCCACCTGAAGCCACCAGTCCAAATCAACACTCTGACCAGGGACTTCTCCGACCAGCTGGAGGAGGCGGCTGAGATAGCGAAACCAGAAGTCTTTCCAGTCTTCAGGCAGATGGTTGAAGAGAGAGTCAACCTAGCTGATGCTTGTGTGACTCTTGAGCAGAAGCAAAAGTTGAAACAAGTTTTCTAGGATTTTCAAGATCTCTTTGTGGTTGACTCATATTACTGTGGTCGCACCGACATCCACACAACAACAATTCCCACGGATCCTGGTATGACTCAAGTGTTTGTGAAGCAATATCGCTTGACTCTTGCATCAATAGAGACCCTTACTGAAATTATTAAGAACCTTGAGTCCCGTGGGATAATCCGTCCAGTCCACAGCACCTTCAATAATCCGGTGCTGGGGATATTGAAGCCAAACGGCCAGTGGAGACTCTGCGCCGACCTTAGGGAGATCAACAAACGGGTCCATACTTCCCGATGGCCTCTTCCCTACATTGACCAAGGGCTGGTCCAGATCCAGGGGTCACAAGTATTCACTGCAATAGACCTGACCAATGGATACTGGACTGTGCCTGTCAGTAGGGAGGACCAATACAAGCTGGCTTTTACCTTTGGGGGCCAGCAGTACACATGGACCCGGACTCCCTTCGGATACCTCAACTCCGGCAATGAGTTCAACATTTTTCTACATAAGGCCATGCCCGACCTGGGTGAGAGGGGTAACCTGGCTTATGTAGATGATGTCCTCATAAAAAGCTCAACTTTTGAGGAACACATAGTGGAGATCCATTATGTTCTGACACCATTGAGGGCCGCCGGAGCAAAACTTTCCTTTCAGAAAGCACAGTGGTGCAGTACCCGTTTTAATTTCTTGGGGCATGAAATTACCTCTCAGGGTCTCTGTCCCCAGGAAAAGAAAGTGGAAGCACTCCAGAAACTGAAGGACCCCACAACTCTGTGGGAACTAAGGAGCCTCCTTGGACTGACTAATTACAGCAGAAAGTTCATTGAGGGCTACGCAGAGATCACTAGACCCCTGATTCATCTCCTGAAGGGGGTGGTCAAGTGGGAATGGGGTCCAGAACAAGCCGAGGCAGTAAGACAACTCAAAAGAAGCCTCTCACAAGCGCCTTGCCTAGCTTACCCTGTCAGAAACAAGGAGTTCTTCCTGGAGACAGGGTTTTCTAATACGTGCTTGACTGCAGTATTATACCAAAAGCATGACAAGGTCTATAAAGTAATCTCCTATGCAAGTAAAATGTTATCCTCTGTGGAGGAAACATTCAATGATTGTGAGAAGGCACTCCTGGCAACGGTGTGTGCATTGAAGAATTACCGCCCGTTTTTCCAGGGGAACACATCATAGTGGAGACTCCACACCAGCCTTTGCAATATCTACAAAAAGTGACAGAATCTTGGACGGAAATGTGAGTAATTCCCGAATTACTTCCTGGATTCTGTCAATGCAATGCTTTCCTGTGGAGGTCAGATATGGCCAAAACAAGAAGAGTCCCCTTGCCCAAGGTCTGGCTGACTTGCATGATTGTGCCAGAGAAAACTGTCTCGAGGACGAGAGTCTAAAAATCAAGGACAACATGGAGGCATACCTCAATTCCCCACATAAAGTCTTTGAAGAAGACAAGTGTGAGGGAATGCCCACTGTCTATGTGGATGGATGCTCTTACCATGTTGACATCAACGGGGAAAAAGAACGTGTTGCCGGCGTATGGAATGCATGGGTTAATGAGTCCCCAGAACTCACCGCTGGATACAAGATTGGTCCCCGAAGTAGTCAAGTGGCAGAGTTGATGGCTGTGCATCAAGCCATCCTCACTGCTGTACAATATCAACTCCACAAACTGGTCATAATCACTGATTCAGATTATGTACGGAACGGGTTCGTGGAGCACCTGGTTAATTGGAAAACCAGAGGCATGCTATGTGCTAATAACAAACCCTTTAAACATGGGAAGTTAATCCAAAATATTGATGATCTGGTCACCTCGAATCGGATGACCCTCTACTGGAATAAGATCAAGGGTTATTCCAAAGTAGAGGGACCAGACAAAACTGGAAATGACTTAGCTGATCAGTTGGCCAAAACCGTGGCCATCCAAGGGGATCTAATTGAGATTGAGTATCTGTTGGGCGAAATCCAGGTCACTGCTATCACTAGGTCCCAGACAAATGCTCACAATGATCTCTCAACTGCACAATGGAGTAAGGAGACCCCAGATGCTGATTTGATTACGACTCAAAAAGGGGATCCAATAATTGGTAATATCAACACATTGATGACACTGAGAACTTTCCCCTGATGGATACCGATTACATTGGGAAAGAGGACCTCAGAGTGTTGATGAAATGTCCAAAAGTGTTCTGAATCCAAGACGGTTTGTTGGTAAGGAAATCCCAAGCTAGCCTTGATCAGTGGGTGGTTCCTACCTCATTCCGAAGCCTGATGTTAAGTCACACCCATGATGCAGCCACAGCCAGTCATAGGGTGTTTCATACAACACTTGAAATCTTAAGAGAGGTTGCATACTGGCCACACATGGGGCAGGACCTCGACCAATACTTAAAGGGGTGCCTTGTGTGTGCACAATTTCAGCCAACATCCCTCACACACCGTGCGTCTCTAAAAGAGGGGGATGACACTGCCATGGTCAGATTTGCAAGGCGACTTTATCGGGCCTGTGATTCTCTCGACTAGGGGGAATAAGTACATGTTGACCGTGAGCTGCTTATTTACTAAATGGGTGGACTGTCTCCCGGCCCCAAACTGCAAGGCAGAAACAGCAGCTGCCCTGATTATCAACCACATTTTTTCGCGTTTTGGTCTACCCCAAAGGATTGAGTCAGACAGAGGTAGCCATTTCACCAGCGAAGTAATGACAAAGATGTAATTAAAAGAGGAGATACTTGGGGTTAAAAGGAAGCTACACATTACTTACCGGCTAGCCTCTAGTGGTGCAGTAGAACCTTACAACAAAACCATTGTGAGCATATTAAAAAGGTTTGTGGCAGATTCTGGGCCATGTTGGGATATTCGATTACCTCTTGTCCTAATGGCCATCAGATCTACCCCTTCATCTGCAACACAAATGTCACTGTTTGAGCTGATGACTGGACGCAGGATGGTGCTTTTTTCCACTCATCCTCCGATTTCTTCCCGAAGCACCCTGCAGGACTCCAGACTCCCGAACCCAGACTCCAGACTCCAGATTGCTCCAGAACCAAACTCTAGAACACAAACTCTAGAACCTTGAAGCAGAGAGGCCTAACCCACAAGCTGAACCCTTTTCAGCAGGCTTCAGAATCTTTTACAAACCTGATTCTAACCCCTAAACATCCACAGGGCCTAACCAAACCATTCAACAGCCCGGTTGAGCTGTGTTGCTTCTAGATAAGAACCTTGTGCTAGAACCAATATCCAGACCCAGAGAGAGCAGTGCTTGTTAGGGAGAATTCTCTGTTTAGGCTGAATTTCCTAACCTAGTGAGTCCCCCAGCAGCTTTGCTGGATTTTTTGGGGTTTATTTCTTTTCCTGCCAAGAGTGAGACTCTTTTACCCTCACTCTTGGACATGATTTGAGAGTGTTTCTGTGACTTGATATGTGCTTATGGGCTCTGGGGTAATTTTTTCCCATAGGCTATCATTGGTTTTTGAATGTGTGTTACACAGCACCCTCAGTGCAGTAACACAGGGGTGTCATAGAGACCCCCAAACATAGACTCCACACCCTGGGACTGACTACTGTCTCCCTGGGTCTGTAAAGTCACCATTGACTTTACTAGTCTTAACTTAGGAACTTAACCAGTACAAACCATCTTATTGTGGAAGTACTGGTAGGGGCAATTAGATTGCCCCTGGGTCTGTTGTCGAGGGGGGTACTGTCCCGTCCCCCCCTCGCCGAGTTCTGGCTGGTGGCAGTGGATACCATGGAAATATTCCACCGGAATATTTCCCAATGGGATTTCCCATTGGTTTTTATGCACCACTTTTTGGTGCAATGTTAAAGATACCGCCGGTTTATTTTATTAATATAAATTCACCGGTTGGGATTTTTTGCCAGAACTCGCCGCCAAAATGGCGTTTAGGTTCACTTCAGTAACCCTGAACCCGAGTTGAGCCTTTGTTCCACTTTTGGCGGGCTTCTGCACAGAAGCCCTCCAAAGTGGTGCCATTCTGTCTGGGTACCACAGGGGGTGTGGGAGGGGGTTTAGGCACCCTGGACTGAGTTGCCTTGCCAACTCATGTCGCACTCTAGTGTGATTGGCCCAAGTGGTGAGCCACCCCGCTCACCACTTAGCATGTTTGAGTGACAGCTAGGCTGTATGAATGGGGGTTTGCTGGATAAAAGCAGGGTTTTTGGGACTGGTTCTTCAGAAGTCGCCACAGGACCTAAGAAGCCGAAGAGGGAGAAGCCGAGCCGACCTGCCAAGACGACACCACCGGTGGAGCCCTGCGGAACCGTCTCACCACTTTTCCCGACGACAGAGGAGATCTCCCGCCGGAGAGTCTTCTTCCCTTAACTGGTGGGGACAACCAGTTGCTGCCTTCTTTTCGCCGTCCCAAAGCATCTCGTGGCCGCCTTGCCTGTGCCAAGCACCCCGGCAACCGGGATACCACTTTTTACCTCAACCGCGAAAGAGGGGTAAAATCCTTTGTGTGTGGAAAACTCCACGGCTGGCCTCATCCCTGGTAGTGCAACGACCTTCAGCTTTCCTCCACGTCGAGATCACCTCTTCCTCTGGACGACGCCGCGACTTGCACCCACTACCAGGAACGACTACCACCGCTGGAGGATCCTTTCCACCTAGCTCTGGTCAGTGTTTGCTTGTGCTATTGTGTCTCTGTACCTATTGTGTATCCTCTGTATACTGTCTAACTCTTCTTGAGGGAAGTCTGACTGCTCAGCCACAGCTACCACAGTGAATCTGCGTGGTACAGACTGCTACCAAGTGGGTTTACTGCCAACACCTGTAGTCTTAAATCTTTTGCAGTGGTCCCAGAGGGAACTGCACAGGTTTCTGCCTAACAGTGCTGTAACCCAGAACCCGTCCGATCCAGTCCGACAGACCGAGCAGACGAGAGTCCGTGCTGTGAGCAGAACCCAGTGCCTGAGACCTGTCCGGTGGTGAGTCCAAACCTTTAACCAGATCTGTTATGGGCCCATTCCATTCCATCCCAAAGCCTATGAGTGAGTATATAGTCTAGAACTGTACATAGTCATCTCTTGGTTTAAAGTAATCATATTCAATCTATTTCAACCTGTCACGAACTGCATTATAGAATCTTGTGTCTATCCTAAATTCTCCTCTCCTCCACATAATTCCTTATAATAGTAGCAATAATCATTTTTGCGCTGATATTTTCTGAAGAGGGACAGGTGTTTTGACGGACAGAGATCAGAGCGGTGGCTCTATAGTTTTTCCGTAATAGCGATTCACGCACACAGAAAAGTTGCCGCGAATTGCAATTTGGCTCAATTTCGTTTTCTGTCAAAATAGCTGTTTCTTGCTTTCCACTGCTGAATTTCGTTTTCAATTTGATAATCTTTCATGAATCATTGCTAGTGTTGACCTGAACCAATCCAAAGTAACTATCACTTATCCTGATTCTCCTTTAGTGAATTAAAATCATTTTAGCATATTTTCCCTTTCATGACAATCACATTCAAAAGTATTTGTGCCTGTTTCAAAATCATTCCTGTGTCTCTCTAAGCTTGCTGGGGGAACTGGGATTGAACTGCATTATTGATTTTTTTTTTCGGAAACCTGTGTACCCTTATTTCCATCTCTTCATATTGCACAGTGGGGGAAGTGAGTAGCCACAAGGGAAAAAGTCATCATATTATCTTTTGATTGAAATCATATCAAGTTTATGTCTGTGTTGCATGTTTTCCCATCATTACATTTCCTTGAGTCCTACAAAGTATTCTCTGCTACCTTATCCTTCCTATTCCTACTCCTTACTGATTAAAGAGATTGTTGAGACTGTAATATTACCCATTACTGATTACTGTTAATATTCATAAGTGTGCTATTCAGATCTTATTTTATTCATAAAAGTGGGATATATATCTTGTTCAAATTCTTCAAATAAACCTTTTAATTTTCAAAACAAACCTACTTCTGGGCTCAGTGAGGTCGGAGAGATTCAAAGAGAGGGGCGTTATATAAGGGTTTATCATCCAGATTTAAAGAACTTTGATATACAAATATATAAATAAGGGCTTCCATTAAGCATCCCAGACTAGGCATTGACTTAGTTGGAGTGCTGGATTGAAGTCACTTACAGATGCAAGAAATAGCTGTTTTTACGTGGTGAAATTGAGCCAAATGCAAAATCGTGGCTAACCTTTCAGCGCATGAAAAACGATTACAGAAAAACTATGAGGATTTGGTATGTGGTTCTTGAACGGTGAGGATGTTAGCTTCAGAACAACATTTACATTTCATTCCTAGCTCATACGGTTCAGAAGTTACAGAGGTTTTAGTAAAGGTCGATTTTTCTCAAAAAGAGGTCAAGATTTTACATCAGAACAGGGCGCTTCCGCTCTGACTTTTGTCCGCCAGGACACTTGACTTTCTTCAGAAAAATATCAGCGCACAGATGATTATCACTACAATTATCACAGAATTATATGAATGAGAGAAGGATTTAGGATAGACACAAGAGATTCTACAATGCAGTTTTGGTTATGTTGGAATGGGTTGGATCGGATTACTTAATACTAAGAGGTTGGTTATGGATAGTTCTACGCTAAATACTTACAACTATGGTTTGGAATGGGCCTGTCAGAGATCTGGTCAGAGGTTTGGCTGGAATTTGCTTGCCACCGGACAGGTCTCAGGCGCTTGGTTCTGCTCTCAGCAAGGCACTCTGGTCTGCACGGCCTCTTGTACTGGATCATACGGGTTGGTTCTGGGTACAGCTCTGCTCTACTGATCTGGATGTCAGGGTCCTAGCAAGGTTTTTAGCCAGAAGCAGCCAAAACACTACAGCCAGGCTGTTGAATGGGTTAGGCCCGTGGAAGTTTAGAGGTTAAAATCAGGTTGCAAGATTTTAAAGGCCCGCTGAGAAGGGTTCAGCTTTTTGGGTTGGAATTCTGATTCAGGGTTCTGGAGTCTGGATATTGGTTCTGGAGTCTGGATCTTCCTTCAGAGTGCTTTGCCGTTCGATCAGTGATGGGTGAATGTGTGTGTGTTGCCTGTCCTCAGCAGTCCCTATTTATCAATTTTCCAAAGGGGTGGGGAGGCTGATTATACTTTGCCCAACCCTCTGAGAATCTGATAGGTCAGAGAATTCCTTCTCCCCTGATTTGAGATGGAACACAGTGTCATGATGTGTCAGAGTGAAACTGTGTTTACGGTCCAGAACAAATCCTCCCCTTTGTTTCTGTTCCAGAAAATCTATTATGCATAAAAAACATATTCACAATATCCCCAACTTGTTAATATTACATATACACATCACAGCTTAATGAAGGTACGTCTCTGTTCAAGTCCCATCTCCATAAGAGTTTCGGTTCACAAATGACAATTTTTCGCGTATTTGGTTGGTTTCTCAATGTTAAATCTATACAAATTTTTCCCCATACATGCACATTCCATCTGGGCATATTCCTGTACATTTTCAAATTTTTAACATAATCACAACTGCTACAAAGTCCACATATTGATAGTTTTGTCTCTGAACATCGCAAAAATTCCGGCACAGTTTCTACATGTGAGCAATGTTTTAATTTTAATAATCTCTAAATTCCATATTTGTGCCAGTTCGGTACAATTTTTTATAAGTCTTTTCCTCAAACATGTATTTCCTCCAGTTCAAAATCCACATTCCAGTCTCGGCCCGCCTCCAAGGTCTTGGCTGAGCCAGAGAGTCACCTGGCCTTCTTCCTGCCAGGGCTGGTTTCAGTTCACACCCAAATTAGCATTTCCATTAAGTTCAAGGGAGTCCTTTGTCTGCTAGCAGAACAAGAGGCCAAAGTCCCCCTCGCAGTTCCTTTCACACCAGCCTGCCAGTTTCTTAGCAGAGAGCAGGGGGAAAGATTCCTTTGTTGGGTAAAAGGGTGTGGAATGTCTTTGAAGCCCAGTGTAGCTGACTTTAATTCACTTTGAAAACCAAGTTTAACAGTTTTGTCCTAAAATACAAATTACATTTAAAAAAAATATATCCACCAATCTCTTAATTCCAGCCTTTTAAAAATATAGTTTAAATTGTAACAACCCGTCTTGCTTTTGATAGGAAGTCTCTTCTTTGGCATACTTTGGTTTCAAGGTACAATCTTTAAAATGACAAGTTTAGAGATCGCCAACTTCTGACAGAGGTGAGTAACGGTATTGCCCCCATTTTCAACATATTTTCCCAAGCAAGCATCTTTAAATGTGGATTTTTCTTATGATGAAATGAACTTTTGCTGACATTGTATTTATGTAGATTCTTGAAGTAGAATGATGTTTAACACCCAACAAGGAGGTTGGATCTTTTGTGTGGTTTGTGAACCATGACTTTTGCAAATTTGACAACCAAGAAAAATGGATTTCCAAACAGCTTTGTGTTTCTTTTGGCAATCAGCATTGCTTTTTCAAGTAGTTTCAGGCTACTCTGTGGGTAGCCCAATGGTGGGTTTTGGCAGTGGTCTTCTGTTTGACCACTGACATGGGCAAAAGTGGATTGCCGGCCTATTTTTCAGGTTCTCCTGTGCACTTCTGGGTGATTTTAGCGAGTAGAATGCTTTCAGGCGGCCATTTCTGATGTTTGTGATGCAAGCAATGCACAGTAATTTTGCAGGGCATGGACTAGTGGGTTAGAACATCCCACAGCTTCTATACCATTTTGTTTTTAGAAATTGTCATGTTGAATTATGTGAATTGTGTACTTTTCAGGTCAGTTCTATAAAAGGGGATTCGTTTAGTACATGGTAAGTACTGGAAAAGAAAATGGTGCAATGCAGACATTACAGAGTGGGTGCAAATCCCAGCCTCACCTCTTAACCAATGCGTGATCCTGGTCATCACATGTAATTTCATATTGCAGAACCGGTAATAATTACCAGTCCTGAAATCTTTGGAAATTGTCAACCTTCAGAGGGATTTTGTTCTCAGGGGTTCAGAGTCAACAAAGCCTCACTCATGGTTTCACTGGCTATAGTGTTGCTTCGGCTGTAATAATGTTGAGCATTGATATACACAAAGTAGCACACCAGAGATACTTTGCTCTCTAATTGCAACATTTCTTGAAATCCATATCCCTCTTCTAATCTCAGTATGCCTGAATATGGACTTGTTCCGGGTAGCTTCTAATCTTCATCCGCCAACTATGCTATGGTATTGGTATCTTTCTCCTTGCTTTCAATTGGTTTGCGGTATCCATGTTTGAGCCCTTTTGCATTCTTATAGGCACCTAATCTGAGTCATCTGTCTATTCTGGATTATGTGCACCTTTTTCATACGATCTGTGTTCGGCATTTATACTATAGCTGGTCTACCTTTCTCATGCCTGTTATTAATGAAAAGTGTCCTCTATCTATAGTAGAACACAAGTGTCCTTGTCGTTAACTGCTAATGTTGGCCTTGAAATGCTACTTGTTTATCATTCAGATTACAGCAAGAATGAAGAGGGCAGTGGGACAGAAAGGAGTACCCATGATTATCCTGATTGCTGCAAAGCAGCATATCAAGTTATGGGTTGTGAGTACGATGAGGGCGGTAGGACCAGATATTTTGGATCTTTTAATCTCTGGTTCAATGGAGGGTGGCTCCAAAGGTGTCTGTGCCCCGAGCACCAAAAGTGTTTAAGATGGCCCTGCCCCAAAGCGTATCATTATTTAATTTGTTCTCCTCAACAATGTGGCCATCCTCCCAACACCAAACTCATTTAAATTCTGAATTCACACCTGATCTTCCCGAAGAAACTCCCTCTTGAACATGTTCCCAAAGATAAACATCGATGGTGAGTGAGGTTCTGCTCATGGAAGCAGTGCTTGATTGATCTATGTTAACATTTATTTTAATATTGGTATATAGTATGAGCCAGGCCCACCAGCGAGTCTTCGCATCACAAATATCTTCCTGATAGGATAACTTCCTAAATAGAATGTGATTTGTGAATATTGGGGCTCTAGTGGCCAATCAGACCACCCAGCTGTGATAACGGAAGCAATGCCCCCAAGGATTGAGTCAGACAGAGGTAGCCATTTCACCAGCGAAGTAATGACAAAGATGTGGGAGATACTTGGGGTTAAAACGAAGCTACACATTACTTACCGGCTAGCCTCTAGTGGTGCAGTAGAACCTTACAACAAAACCATTGTGAGCATATTAAAAAAGTTTGTGGCAGATTCTGGGCCACGTTGGGATATTCGATTACCTCTTGTCCTAATGGCCATCAGATCTACCCCTTCATCTGCAACAAAAATGTCACTGTTTGAGCTGATGACTGGACGCAGGATGGTGCTTCCCCAGCATTTGCTCTACATGACCCAAGAGCAGACATTGATCAATGCCTCCAAAACTCATGAGTATGTTGAAAATGTAAGAAAACACCTTCAACATGCTTTTGCCTATGCTCAGCGAAATCTAGAAAGATCAGCCGATAGCATGAAGACCCACTATGACTTAAAGACCACCAGAAAAGAATACAATGTAGGAGACCGGGTCTATCTATACAATTTCCAAAGGAACCAGGCCAAACAGCGAAAATGTCTGCCTATCTGGAAGGGACCTTTTGAATTGTAGACAAGATCTCACCAGTCGCCTACATAATCTGCATCCCCAAAGGCAGTTTGGCAGAGGGGGAAGACACATGGGTCCATATTAATCAGCTAAAGTATTGCCATCCTAGTCACACTCTGCAGCAACTGGAGGAGTCCTCTGGAACCCCAGAGGGGGCCACTCCAGATCCATAAAATTCCAACCCTAAAATATTCCACATATAGTCTATAAAATACAATAATAAAAATGCAAATGTCTCCTGATTCATAAAATGTATATGTCCATCCCACTACATTAATAGTGGTGGGGAAATGTCTACAAATATGTTTTTGCTTTGTCATCCTAGGAGAGAAAGAGGGAGAGATAAACCATGGTGTACCCTGCCTGGAGAAAGGTAGGCACCTCTTGCGCTACTCGAGCGCACCCGCATCCTGAGGCAACTTCACGGCGACTTTGCTTCTCACCCTAGCGTCATCCCTCACAATTGCCCAGCTGCCCCTCCTGCATCCTGAGCACCCAGATCTGCACCGAAGTGCATTATTTTGCCATTGGAAGCCACGAGGCTTACCTCACTTCAAGATGGCCGCCGCCATCATTACAGCCTCCTATCCGGCCTCTCAGCACTGCGCGCGCTGTGATTGGCTCCCCACCACCACTTACTGCCAATCACAAGCCGGCACGCTGAGAGCCGGCCCACGCCTCGAAGGCACTCACCCTAAGGCACAGTGCCTGTCCCTTGCCACTAAGATCATCTCGTTCGGAGGAGCAGGAGCTCCCCCCACCTACTGCAGGAGCATTAGGCAACTGGTGTACCCTGCCTGGAGAAAGGTAGGCACCTCTTGCGCTACTCGAGCGCACCCGCATCCTGAGGCAACCTCACGGCGACTTTGCTTCTCACCCTAGCGCCATCCCTCACAATTGCCCAGCTGCCCCTCCTGCATCCTGAGCACCCAGATCTGCACCGGAGTGCATTATTTTGCCATTGGAAGCCACAAGGCTTACCTGACTTCAAGATGACCGCCCGCCATCATTACAGCCTCCTATCCGGCCTCTCAGCACTGCGCACGCTGTGATTGGCTCCCCACCACCACTTACTGCCAATCACAAGCCGGCAGGCTGAGAGCCGGCCCACGCCTCGAAGGCACTCGCCCTAAGGCACAGTGCCTGTCCCTCGCCTGTCCTAAGCCGCCTACGCTGCTAGCCAGGACACCTGGTCGACTACCACCAGACTCTGCATAACCTCTTAAGGTAATTGATTGACACTATCCCCGTGATCGGTACTTCCATTTCACTGAACAGCGTTATCTCCGTGATCCGAACGGTCACGTGATCGAATATGCATCATGCCTTGCCCTGAATTGATTTGCCAGTGATTGAACTGAATTTTAGCCTGTTTTGAGCAGCCACACTATTGATTGGTATTCTGCCTTGCCCTGAATTGATTTGCCATTGATTGAACTGCATTTTAGCCTGTTTTGAGCGGCCACACTATTGATTGGTATTCTGCCTTGCCCTGAATTGATTTGCCAGTGATTGAACTGCATTTTAGCCTGTTTTGAGCGGCCACACTATTGATTGGTATTCTGCCTTGCCCTGAATTGATTTGCCAGTGATTGAGCTGCATTTTAGCCTGTCTTGAGCGGCCACACTATTGATTGGTATTCTGCCTTGCCCTGAATTGATTTGCCAGTGATTGAACTGCATTTTAGACTGTCTTGAGCGGCCACACTATTGATTGGTATTCTGCCTTGCCCTGAATTGATTTGCCAGTGAATGAACTGCATTTTAGCCTGTCTTGAGCGTCCACACTATTGATTGGTATTCTGCCTTGCCCTGAATTGATTTTCCAGTGATTGAACTGCATTTTAGCCTGTTTGAGTGGCCACATTACTGATCTGCACTTTGCCCTGCTATGAATGGCCATGTTATTGAATTGCCATATCACTGAACTGCATTATCCCCTGGTCTAAACTGCCATTTCACTGTACTACAGTATCCCTGTGCCCTAACCGCCATTCCATTGAATTGCATTATCCCCTGCTTTTACCACTGTACTGCAGTACCCCGTGATCGGATCTGCCATGCCACGGTGCATAGAACCTAGCCATTACTGCACCTCCGAACTCCACTGACTTGCATCTGGACATCTAGACTGTCACCCTACCCTATTAGACCTGCCTATCTCCCAGATAGCATCTACACAGCTATTCCCGCCTTGCTCCCACAACGCCAGCGCTGATTTGCAGAAAATGCTAACTGTATTACTCACCCTCTGTGCGATGGCCACGCTCACATCCCCTGATACTCCCATTCAGGATACCGACTCAGGAGCCCCCCCCCTCTCAGTTAGCCACCAGTCCTCCTAATGATTCCTACATAGCCAGCCATTATCTTGACCCTTCTGGCCCAAGGTATCATCGCAGGTCAGGACCAGCAACCCTTGTCTCACGGCCTTGCCCTACCACCGAAAGAAACAACAAACTTCGCGCTAGACTCTCTAAACTATATGAGCCGCCCCAAAGACTCCTCTCTGATTCCAAAGACGAAACTAAAGGCTACCATACCAGAAACTCCATCGCCCTAAAGCACCCGTCTGCCCCACCTACCACCAAAAGTCCCACCATCCCCAAAACTAAGTCCAAACCAATCTCTCATACAAACATCCCGGAAAAAACGGAAGAACACTCCTATAAAGGAGCTCTCCTTAATACAAGATCACTGGTCGCACATGCCCTTGATATAGCAGACCTAATCATTAAAGAGAAACTAGATTTTATCGCTCTAACCGAAACTTGGCTACACAATGCAGCAGGCCCGTCTCTAATGCTGGCCATCCCAGATGGCTATACCATATCCAGGCAGGACACAGTGGGCAACCGTGCCGGCGGCATCGCCATCATATCTAAAGAAAGTTTAGCTCTCAGACTAGCCCCGACTCAAACCCTGCAATCGTGTGAATCCCTCACTGCCAAACTCCCTATAAATAACACCCAATCCCTCACCATCCACCTGGTCTATAGACCACCTGGTCCGCTCGGGACTTTCGAGGAAGATTTGCATAGCCTACTAACCAACAATGCAAAACCCACCTCACAATTACTGCTACTAGGTGACTTCAACCTAGGGTTTAACGATCCAGCAGACATGCATGCCTCCATCATAGCCAATACTATCTCATCACATGGACTCTCACAAAAAGTCAACCTACCCACTCACCTGAAGGGAAGAACCCTAGACTGGGTTGCTGATGCTAATTGCTCAGCGGTCATCTCCTCTACCACACCACTACCTTGGACCGACCACTCCTTGGTCTCATTTAACTTACTGACCTCCAGACCACCTACTACAACTGGGCCACTGGCACCACCCTGCCTAACAAGGAATAGGAAAAATACAACAGTAGAAAGAATCATCCCAGCCATCCTTCCAACGGTAAACGCATTGCCTGACAATCTAGATCCCAACACACTAGTTCACGAATATAACAAAATTATGTTAAACACCATGGACAAAATTGCCCCACTTAAACTTCGCACCACCAAGCCCAAAACCCATTTAAACAAATGGTACACACCTGAAATCAAAGCCCTCCGCCTAAAAAAGAGAAAATGTGAATCTGCTTGGAAACTATGCCCTTCCAGCGAAAAGAAAGCCACTCTAGATACGATTTCCCGTCAATACAAAGCTGAAATCTGTCTAGCTAAACGGAACTCCTACAACAACCGCATTGCCAATTCCAACTCAAGCATAAAGGAGCTCTTCTCCATCTTGAAGGAACTTGAGTCACCCATTGCCACACCCGACACCTGCACCATGGACCAGACCTGGTGCGCAGACATCCAACAAGCTCTAGCAGATAAAATAAACACCCTACAAAATAAAATTTAACTAAAAAAAGACTCTTAAACCTCACCAAACCTCCGTCTAATGTTTTACCTAGCACACACACTAATTAATTCTCCTTCTCTAAAACTACCACCCTGGAGGTCGAGAAAATAATACTTTCTCTCAAACCCTCAAACTGCAAAGGCGACATTTGCCCTGCACACATAATCAAGGACGCAGCCAGAGACCTATCACCCTTCATTTCCAAACTCATAAACGCATCTTTTTCCTCAGGTAGCATCCCCTCCAACTTAAAACAATCCTGGGTGCTCCCCCTCCTTAAAAAGCAGACGCTTGATCCCCTCATCCCCACTAACTACCGTCCCATCACCACGGTACCCTTTCTACTGAAAATCTTGGACAAACTGGCCTATGTCCAGATCCAAAAATTCCTAGAACTACACAAATTACTAGGCTCCAGACAATCAGGCTTCCGACCACTACACGGTACGGAAACAACCCTCATTGACTTGAAGACCCAAATTGATGATCTGAGCGATAAGGGAAAAACAGCACTCCTCCTCCTACTTGACCTCTCTGCGGCATTCGACCATGTCGACCACAAGGTCCTCTGTAGACACCTGGACTCAGCTACTCACTTCTCCGCAGAAGCCATCAGATGGATTGAATCCTTTTTGAGAGAGAGAACAATGAGAGTCTTCTCCCCATCAGCTGCAGCAGACCCCTCTCCTATTACTTGCGGAGTCCCGCAGGGTTCATGCGTCTCCACCACACTGTACAACATCTTCACCAAGCCTCTGTTCGACGATCTGGATCATCTGGGTGTCACCTACACCAACTACGCAGATGACACTCAGATCCTCGTCCCAATTTCAGGGGATCACAGTAAGGACAGAGAGTTGGTGAACAGGGTGTATCTCATCATTCAGGCATGGATGGCATCTCATGGCCTATGCCTGAATGATGACAAGACAGAGCTCATCATCCTGGGTACCCCCACCAATATCAACAAATTAGGCCTCGAATATGCCGAATTCAACATAGACGGCAACATTATCAAAGTATCCAGGGAGGTAAAAACTCTTGGATTTTACCTGGATGCCACTATGTCATTCACTAAACAGGTCAATTCACTAGCATCTACCACTGCGTACACCTGCAAATTAATAAGAGCAGGCAGACCATTCCTGTCTAATGATAGCTGCATGATCCTGGCAAGAGCACTCATACTCTCCAGGCTCGATTATTGTAATGCCCTATATAGCGGTGCTAACAAAGCCATTACCCATATGTTACAAATCCTGCAAAATAATGCCTTGAGAGCTGCCCTCGGCATTAATAAAAGAGAACACATCTCCACTACCCGACGCCAACACAATTGGCTCTCCACCGATAATAAAATCAAACTAAAGTTGGCCTCCCTAACCCATAAAGCCCTCAACAATGCTGCCCCCAGCTATTTGATGGACAAAGTTAAGAGAAAGTCATCCATTAGACAAACAAGAACTATCAATTCCAACTGTCTGATAATTCCCAGATTCAAACTCTCCACCATTGGAGGTAACAGTTTCCCTGTGAAAGCCGCCACATTCTGGAATTCTTTGCCACACAACCTGAGAGCCGATCAACCCTACCAGCACTTTAGAAGGAATCTCATCAGTCATTTGAACTCCAACAACCCCCGTACTTAATTGTACATTTTACACCTCTGTATAGATACTTGAGGCCTTTGTTCTCACCAAAGAGCCCTATACTTATCTGTATATTTCACTCCTTTGTAAAGATATCATATTTTTATGTGTACATTTTTGTATATTTCTCATTCCTGTAATCCTTAATTGCATATGTCTATAATTTTATCTTGTATATTTCTGTATATTTCTGTAACATAGTAAGCCTTGCATATCCTTTCTGCCTGCGCCCTGCTGCCCCTGGGTATGGTGCGCCATATAAATAAATAAACAAACAAACAAACAAACAAACAAACAAACAAACATGGAGGCTGACCAGGGAGGACGACCTGGGGACCGGGAGCAAAGATCCTACAGGTCTGGGGTATTGCTCAATACTCCCATCAGGACTGGCGAGGAGAACCGATCGATCCACATCTGATGGAGGAAAAGATGCTGAACTTAGCCATTTCTGGAATCCTTAGAGATGAGGCTTACATCCCAGTCTCGCGAAGTTCCATTGATGGAAGATCAATGGTCATCACAAGAGGGGGCTTGTGGGATGTATCAACCCACTCATCCAAGCCCTGCAACATCACTGTGCATTGCTGGGAGCAGAAAAATCATAATGGGCACTGGAAAGCATGCTGCTTGCTAGAAATCAACAGAAATTGCACAGTGAAAACCTGAAAAATAGGCCACCACCCACTTTTGCCTATCTTAGTGAGCACAGGAGATCACTGCCAAAAACCACCATTAGGCTACCCAGAAAGTAGCCTGAAATCACTTGGAAATAGCAATGCTGATTGAAAAAGAAACACAGAGCTGTTAGAAAATCCGTTTTCTTGATTGTCAAAAATTGCTAAATCATGGCTCACAAATCACCTAAAAGATCCAACCTCTTTGTTGGGTGTTCCACATCATTACTGCAAGAATCCACATCAATACAATGTCAGCAAAAAAAATCGTATGGTCTCAGAACAAAATCCTATTTTAAAGATACTTGATGGAAAGACAGCTGTCAAAATGGGTGTAATACCGTTGCTCCCCTCTACCAGAAAGCCAGGTTTTAAAACCATTTGTGTAAATTTGAACAATTGAACCTAACCTATGCCAAAAGAAGAGAATCCCATCAAAATGCCATATAGAGTGCCACACATTGATTTAATGTGGAAAAAGACTGGATTTAAAGATATGTTGCTTATTTTAAATGTATAAATATATTTTTGTACAAGGAACTATATTGCAATTGACCAGAAGGTAATCTGATTTAGTTACATCTTTCAAGAGGCTTTCTTTCCCTGAGAACCCTTCACACCTTTGGCCTTCCCACCAAAAGGGAGGATGTTGCATGGACATGTTAATCAGATGGGGAGGAGATTCCTCTGCTGGCAGGAGAAAGAGACAATAGAGTCTTTCAGCTGAATAGAGATGCTAATTTGGGTGTGACTGGTCAACAACTGCTCTGGCAGGAATGCAGGCCATGTGACAATCTGACTCAGCCCAGCTCTAGGGGCGGACCAGACTGAGATGTGAATTGAATTGAAAGCAAATGTATGTTTTATAAAAATGCTTATAACAAATTGTACCAAGCTGACAAAAATATGAAACTTTGGGATTGTTGAAATGAAAAATTCACTCACAATTTAAGACTAAGCTGAAATCTGTGCGATGTTCTAAGACTAAACCCCGGAATTTATTCATGTTGTAGCTACTATATTTATGCTAGTAACAGGAAAAATTACAGAGATGTGCGCAGATGGAGTGTGTATACCTGTGTAAAATTTGGTGCAGAACCAATATTGGGAAACCCACTAAAAGCGCGAATAAGTGGTAATTTCTGAACCCAAGTTTGTAGGAACATGGGACTTGAACAGAGACATGCCTTAATTAAGCTGTGATGTGTATATGTATTATGAACAACTTGTGTATCTGGGAAATATGTTTTTGGGGAAAAATAGATTTTCTATGTAAAAGCAAAGGGGGGGATTTCAGTTAAGCCATAAAACACAACATCACTCTGACACATATGACACACTGCTCCTGTCTCAAATCAGGGGACAGGAAATTCTCTGACCTATCCGGATCCTTAGAGGGTTGGGCATAGAGAGTCAGCCTCCCCACCCACTTTGGAAACACATACATAGGGACTGTTGAGACCCAGAGGGATAGAGACCTTTTTCCACTCATCCTCCGATTTATTGCCGAAGCATCCTGCAGGACTCCAGACTCCAGAACCTAGACTCCAGACTCCAGATAGCTCCAGAAGCAAACTCTAGAACCCAAATTCTAGAACCTTGAAGCAGAGAGGCCTAACCCACAAAATGAACCCTTCTCAGCAGGCTTCAGAATCTTTTGCAAACCTGATTCTAACCCCTAAACTTCCACGGGGCCTAACCAAACCATTCAACAGCCTGGCTGAGCTGTGTTGCTTCTAGCTAAGAACCTTGTGCTAGAACCAATATCCAGACCCATAGAGAGCAGTGCTGTAACCCAGAACCCGTCCGATCCAGTCCGACAGACCGAGCAGACCAGAGTCTGTGCTGTGAGCAGAACCCAGTGCCTGAGACCTGTCCGGTGGTGAGTCCAAACCTTTAACCAGATCTGTGATGGGCCCATTCCATTCCATCCCAAAGCCTAGGAGTGAGTATTTAGTCTAGAACTGTACATTGTAATCTCTTAGTTTAAAGTAATCATATTCTATCTATTTCAACCTGTCAAGAACTGCATTATAGAATCTTGTGTCTATCCTAATTTCTCCTCTACTCCACATAATTCCTTATAATAGTAGCAATAATCATTTTTGCGCCGATATTTTCTGAAGAGGGACCGGTGTTTTGAAGGACAGAGATCAGAGCGGTGGCTCTATAGTTTTTCCGTAATAGTGATTCACGCACACGGAAAAGTTGCCGCGAATTGCAATTTGGCTCAATTTCATTTTCTGTCAAAATAGCTGTTTCTTGCTTTCCACTGCTGAATTTCGTTTTCAATTTGATAATCTTTCATGAATCATTGCTAGTGTTGACCTGAACAAATCCAAAGTAACTATCACTTATCCTGATTCTCCTTTAGTGAATTAAAATCATTTTAGCATATTTTCCCTTTCATGACAATCACATTCAAAAGTATTTTTGCCTGTTTCAAAATCATTCCTGTGTCTCTCTAAGCTTGCTGGGGGAACTGGGATTGAACTGCATTATTGATTTTATTTCGGAAACCTGTGTACCCTCATTTCCATCTCTTCATATTGCACAGTGGGGGAAGTGAGTAGCCACAAGGGAAAAAGTCATCATATTATCTTTTGATTGAAATCATATCAAGTTTATGTCTGTGTTGCATGTTTTCCCATCATAACATTTCCTTGAATCCTACAAAGTATTCTCTGCTACCTTATCCTTCCTATTCCTACTCCTTACTGATTAAAGAGATTGTTGAGACTGTAATATTACCCATTACTGATTACTGTTAATATTCATAAGTGTGCTATTCAGATCTTATTTTATTCATAAAAGTGTGATATATATCTTGTGCAAATTCTTCAAATAAACCTTTTAATTTGCAAAACAAACCTACTTCTGGGCTCAGTGAGGTCGGGGAGATTCAAAGAAAGGGGCGTTATATAAGGGTTCATCATCCAGTTTTAAAGAACTTTGACATACAAATATATACATAAGGGCTTCCATTGGGCATCCCAGACTAGGCATTGACTTAGTTGGAGTGCTGGATTGAAGTCACTTACAGATGCAAGAAATAGCTGTTTTTATATGTGGTGAAATTGAGCCAAATGCAAAATCGCGGCTAAATTTTCAGCGCACGAAAAACGATTAGTGAAAAACTATGAGGATTTGGAATGTGTTTCTCAGTGGTTTTGAACGGTTAGGATGTTAACTTCAAAACGACATTTACATTTTGTTCCTAGCTCATACGGTTCAGAAGTTACAGAGGTTTTAGTAAAGGTCGATTTTTCTCAAAAAGAGGTCAAGATTTTACAAATGAGATTGCGCTTTTGAAGATTTACCAACAAGGATGGGCTTATACTAAGGGGCTATGAAGATGCAAGATACCCAACAGTCAGCCACCAGAACACGGCGCCTCCGCTCCGATTTTTGTCCGCCAGGACACTTGACTTTCTGCAGAAAATTATCAGCGCACAGATGATTATCACTACAATTATCACAGAATGATATGAATGAGAGAAGGATTTAGGATAGACACAAGAGATTCTACAATGCAGTTTTGGTTATGTTGGAATGGGTTGGATCGGATTACTTAATACTAAGAGGTTGGTTATGGACAGTTCTATGCTAAATACTCACAACTATGGTTTGGAATGGGCCTGTCAGAGATCTGGTCAGAGGTTTGGCTGGAATTTGCTTGCCACCGGACAGGTCTCAGGCGCTTGGTTCTGCTCTCAGCAAGGCACTCTGGTCTGCACGGCCTCTTGTACTGGATCTGACGGGTTGGTTCTAGGTACAGCTCTGCTCTACTGATCTGGATGTCAGGGACTTAGCAAGGTTCTTAGCCAGAAGCAGCCAAAACACTACAGCCAGGCTGTTGAATGGGTTAGGCCCCGTGGAAGTTTAGAGGTTAAAATCAGGTTGCAAGATTTTAAAGTCCCACTGAGAAGGGTTCAGCTTTTTGGGTTGGGCCTCTGATTCAGGGTTCTTGAGTCTGGATCTTCCTTCAGAGTGCTTTGCCGTTCGATCAGTGATGGGTGAATGTGTGTGTGTTGCCTGTCCTCAGCAGTCCCTATTTATCAATTTTCCAAAGGGGTGGGGAGGCTGATTATACTATGCCCAACCCACTGAGAATCTAATAGGTCAGAGAATTCCCTCTCTCCTGATTTGAGAACGAACACAGTGTCATGATGTGTCAGAGTGAAACTGTGTTTACGGTCCAGAACAAATCCTCCCCTTTGTTTATGTTCCAGAAAATCTATTATGCATAAAAAACATATTCACAATATCCCCAACTTGCTAATATTACATATACACATCACAGCTTAATGAAGGTACGTCTCTGTTCAAGTCCCATCTTCATAAGAGTTTCAGTTCACAAATGACAATTTTTTGTGTATTTGGTTGGTTTCTCAATGTTAACTCTATACAAATGTTTCCCCATACATGCACATACCATCTGGGCATATTCCTGTACATTTTCAAATTTTTAACATAATCACAACTGCTACAAAGTCCACATATTGATAGTTCAGTCTCTGAACATCGCAAAAATTCCGGAGCAGTTTCTACTTGTGAGCAATGTTTTCATTTTAATAATCTCTAAATTCCATATTTTTGTCAGTTTGGTACAATTTTGTATAAGTCTTTTCCTCAAACATGTATTTCCTCCAGTTCAAAATCCACATTTCAGTCTGGGCCCGCCTTCAAGGTCTTGGCTGAGCCAGAGAGTCACCTGGGCTTCTTCCTGCCAGGGCTGGTTTCAGTTCACACCCAAATTTGCATTTCCATTCAGTTCAAGGGAGTCCTTTGTCTGCTAGCAGAACAACAGGCCAAAGTCCCCCTCCCAGTTCATTTCACACCAGCCTGCCAGTTTCTTAGCATAGAGCAGGGGGAAAGATTCCTTTGTTGGGTAAAAGGGTGTGGAATGTCTTTGAAGCCCAGTGTAGCTGACTTTAATTCACTTTGAAAACCAAGTTTAACAGTTTTGTCCTAAAATACAAATTACATTTAAAAAAAATATATCCACCAATCTCTTAATTCCAGCCTTTTAAAAATATAGTTTGAATTGTAACAACCCGTCTTGCTTTTGATAGGAAGTCTCTTCTTTGGCATACTTTGGTTTTAAGGTACAATCTTTAAAATGACAGGTTTAGAGATCGCCAATTTCTGACAGAGGTGAGTAACGGTATTGCGCCCATTTTCAACATATTTTCCCAAGCAAGCATCTTTAAATGTGGATTTTTCTTATGATGAAATGTACTTCTGCTGACATTGTATTTATGTGGATTCTTGAAGTAGAATGATGTTTAACACCCAACAAGGAGGTTGGATCTTTTGTGTGGTTTGTGAACCATGATTTTTGCAAATTTGACAACCAAGAAAAACGGATTTCCAAACAGCTCTGTGTTTCTTTTGGCAATCAGCATTGCTTTTTCAAGTAGTTTCAGGCTACTCTGTGGGTAGCCCAATGGTGGGTTTTGGCAGTGGTCTTCTGTTTTACCACTGACATGGGCAAAAGTGGATTGGCGGCCTATTTTTCAGGTTCTCCTGTGCACTTCTGGGTGATTTTAGCGAGTAGAATGCTTTCTGGCGGCCATTTCTGATGTTTGTGATGCAAGCAATGCACAGTAATTTTGCAGGGCATGGACTAGTGGGTTAGAACATCCCACAGCTTCTATAACATTTTGTTTTTAGAAATTGTCATGTTGAATTATGTGAATTGTGTACTTTTCAGGTCAGTTCTATAAAAGGGGATTCGTTTAGTACATGGTAAGTACTGGAAAAGAAAATGGTGCAATGCAGACATTACAGAGTGGGTGCAAATCCCAGCCTCACCTCTTAACCAATGCGTGATCCTGGTCATCACATGTAATTTCATATTGCAGAACCGGTCATAATTACCATTCCTGAAATCTTTGGAAATTGTCAACCTTCAGAGGGATTTTGTTCTCAGGGGTTCAGAGTCAACAAAGCCTCACTCATGGTTTCACTGGCTATAGTGTTGCTTCGGCTGTAATAATGTTGAGCATTGATATACACAAAGTAGCACACCAGAGATACTTTGCTCTCTAATTGCAACATTTCTTGAAATCCATGTCCCTCTTCTAATCTCAGTATGCCTGAATATGGACTTGTTCCGGGTAGCTTCTAATCTTCATCCGCCACCTATGCTATGGTATTGGTATCTTTCTCCTTGCTTTCAATTGGTTTGCGGTATCCATGTTTGAGCCCTTTTGCATTCTTATAGGCACCTAATCTGAGTCATCTGTCTATTCTGGATTATGTGCACCTTTTTCATATGATCTGTGTTCGGCATTTATACTATAGCTGGTCTACCTTTCTCATGCCTGTTATTAATGACAAGTGTCCTCTATCTATAGTAGAACACAAGTGTCCTTGTCGTTAACTGCTAATGTTGGCCTTGAAATGCTACTTGTTTATCATTCAGATTACAGCAAGAATGAAGAGGGCAGTGGGACAGAAAGGAGTACCCATGATTATCCTGATTGCTGCAAAGCAGCATATCAAGTTATGGGTTGTGAGTACGATGAGGCCGTTATGACCAGATATTTTGGATCTTTTAATCTCTGGTTCAATGGAGGGTGGCTCCAAAGGTGTCTGTGCCCCGAGCACCAAAAGTGTTTAAGATGGGCCTGCCCCAAAGCGTATCATTATTTAATTTGTTCTCCTCAACAATGTGGCCATCCTCCCAACACCAAACTCATTTAAATTCTGAATTCACACCTGATCTTCCCGAAGAAACTCCCTCTTGAACATGTTCCCAAAGATAAACATCGCTGGTGAGTGAGGTTCTGCTCATGGAAGCAGTGCTTTATTGATCTATGTTAACATTTATTTTAGTATTGGTATATAGCATGAGCCAGGCCCACCAGCGAGTCTTCGCATCACAAATATCTTCCTGATAGGATAACTTCCTAAATAGAATGTGATTTGTGAATATTGGGGCTCTAGTGGCCCATCAGTCCACCCAGCTGTGATAACGGAAGCAATGCCCCCAAGCCCAAACATTCCAAGCGTGGTCTGACGACAGCTCAGCCAATTTACTGGCAATTGGATTGAGCACCTACATCAGATACTCACCTATTGCAAGCATTGTGTTGAACGCATGTTATCACATGTTTGTGGTCATGCCCTACTGTCATGCAAAATATATGCTCCTTTCCTGCCGCCCAGTTTGATGTGGTTAAGAGATACATGTAGCACAGTGGACCTTGCTGCTACAAATGAGATGTGTGATGTGAACATTACAAGTGTTTTTGGCCAGTGAAGGTTGCAGAATGGAGCATGCCAGTTGCAAGCCATGTACAATACTCAAATGTTTGGGAGAACCACTTTTCTTGGCACTGCAAGGGCAGGCACAACCCCTCTCTCTACTGATTACAGTACTTACACATTGAAGTTCTTTGTTTTCCAATAAACCATCATAAATGCGTCCGCCAGCATAAGCGAAATGCCATAAGTAAGGCCCAGAACCTTATTGGAGGTGCCAAGATCAGAGGCGTTACTTTTACAAATAACTCTAACGTTATCCTCGAGAGGATAGCACCTTGGAAGCAAGATGACATGGAGCAACACAGGTTCAATCTCCAGGTCCGCACTTAGAAACCTCTGGGTATTACCTATCCTATCATATCAAGTAGCAGCCTGAACAGGATAGGGCAGGCCATTAATTTACTGTCATGAATGTTAAGAAATTACAACCAGCTTGCTATTTACGGGACACTAGTTAGTCATATTTAAATACGGCAAACAACACATTCTTAAAGAATATCAGAGCTCAGAATGATTACTGTTTGCCCAAGATCACATAAGTATACTGCACTGCAATTCTTCCACCCAACCACTGCTACTGTAATTGTTGTTGTACACATACTGTATGAAAATACCGATACTGCTAGACTCACACTTGCAATATGACGTTTCACAAGTTTCACACTGTATCTTGTCACTTAGTTTATAATTCGTCTCCAAATGATGCGTTACAGGATAATCTGGGGCAGAGTTTGGTTATTTATCTGAAAACCTTGGTTCATCTTGGCCCACCAGTGTCTAGTAATTAGCATGCAAAGGGCATGTGCTGCTCGGTCTCAACCTTAAAAGGCTGTGCTGCATTAGCTTGCTCACAGTTGATGGAACTGCTCAAGATGAACAGTGCCGTTTTTTATGGCTCACACACTCAGAATATTCACAGAAAAATGGGGTTCTACAACTACTATCTCGTGTGCCTCATGCCCCAAAGCACACATGTGGCACAGCCCCAAAATCACAAGTATCACAGTCGGCATTACCACCCAATTTCGCTGTGAGAACAAAGTTCTCTGCAGAGAGCTCTGTGCGTTTTTGAAGATTACAATACATTGCAAGTGGGCACACAAAGGACTGTCTAGATATGAAGGCGTAGAGCACAGGGTTCCTGTAAGCATCCTCCATGCAGCATTTATTCCAGGATCGTCATGCGGAGATGCTGACTGGAAGCCTGGCCTCACCATTGACATCCACACCTGCCATCCCTTCTCAACAGACCACAGCTTACCCTGGCCAACCATAGCATCCCCTACCTGTTCCACACTGACCCCACATCTAGTCCAATCACCACCATGCCTCATTTGGTAACCTTGTCATCCAACCCCATGTCATGACTGCACTTGAAAGCGCCACGCGCCCATTGGCACAATGCACAACTCAACGGTAGAACAGAGTTGGCCCAGCATTGCCGGACCTCCTGCAGAAAACCTCTTCAGCTGAGTATGAGTGAGCAGTTGTTGATACGAGCAACCACTGCCCAGGCAACAGAGCACGGACACTCTTTAAATATGTATATATTGTTTAAACTCTTTTTATTAAACATTTTGAACCAAAAAAAGATACGGAAAAACAGACATCATGTCCTCAGTTGTGGTCTTGAGACGTGTGCATTAATTAGACACGTTCCAAATTCATGATGTAGATCACTTATTCCCTCTATCCCTTAGCCCCCAAACCCCACCCTTCTACCCACCCTGCTCCCGCCACCAACATGGTGGTTACCCACCCAACTTCTAATCTCCCCCACTTGCATATGTATGCACGTTTTAATGTGGTTCTGTGCACGTCTGTATGGATCAGTCAATAGGTGGCAAGTCATATATGGTATGGTATCAAGTATAGCTTTAGAGGTAGGCATCTGCCAGTGTCCTCTGTGGTCGGCTTGTGCGGGTTTGTTGCAGCATTTTAGGACAGAGCATTCTAATGAGCACATTCTGGTTAATAGGGATAGCCAAGCCTGCTTAGTTGGGGCTGTGTCAATTTTTCAATGGATGATCAGGATTTTTTCGGGACGAAAAAAGGACTTTATGCACTCGTTTTCTAGCCACCGGGTCGTTATAATAATAATAATAATAATAATTTGGCATTTATATAGCGCTACGAACCCTCAGGTATCTGAGCGCAGCTTATTATTACCCACGGTGTGTGGTGCTCATTTATCGACCTTGGAAGGATGAAAGGCTGAGTTTGGCCCCGCCGGGATTCGAACCTGCGTTAGCAGACTCTGCACCGATGTCAAAGCGAGCGCTCTACTCGCTGTGCCACTTGACCGGCTTTTTTTTTATGCCAGTCTTCGACCCTGTTCCCAAATGGCATTTGAGCCGGGGCTAGGTCTAAGGTGACCCTGTGTGCCCTGGTGAAGTGTCTTTGAACCTTTACACAGAACGTCCTAATCTTCGGGCTGGCCCACAAGATATGTCCCATTGTACCCAGTCTGGACACAAAAGTGATGGGTGGAAGGTTTCGAATTAATCTAAACCACTGGCAATTGCTCTGGGCCAACCTTCCACACCACCGTTTTTTAGCCCGTCTGCGCCATTGCAAAAGGGGACCAGCCATGTGCAAATCAGTCAGCAGCTGCCGCCACCGAAGGTAGCAGCCCAGCCCGAACTGCTAGGCCAGGTCCCCTCTGCACAGAAAAGCAAGCAACCCCAGACATGTTTCGGCCTTGTTGTACCTCCTCAGTGAGGTGCAGCCTGGTTCCCTGTGGCGCAGCGAGCAAGGGACCCACGTCTGGGCATACCCTCTCTCACAAGGAGAAACAAACTGTACCCAGTCCCCTGCAGTGTCTACAGCTTGTGGGTGTATGTGTGATCCCGATTCTGCGTAGTTTGCTCTGTGTGTATTATAGCATTTGGATTCGTTTGAATTGAATCTCCCTGTTGTGGGTATTGTATGAAGTTATAGGTATAGCGTCAAAGAAATTGTAGGTCAACTGGGATTCCCAGGTCGTTGGATCATTGTGTTGCTAGTGTCTGGTTTAATTTAGTATTGTTTGGGGTGCATATGGTGCAGAACGCGTGAAGGCGCGGGTTGAGAGTCACGTTTTGCTCCATCTCAAGCTCCCCAGGTGATGGTTTGGCTATTAATGTTTGCTCTGCGTGTTTGAGCATATTACCACTAGCAGGGTATGGTATCGCAGCCAGTCCAATTTCTGTAGTTATAAAACCTGCTTGGCTTCCTGGAATTCGATGGGGTATTGTTCACTATAGAGTTCCATTACCTTAACCTCTGGCTTTATAGAATCTTGTTTAGGGTGTAGTGAGTGGTCAAGGCCAATCAATAGGATTGCCCTTACACTGATCCATGCGGGGGCAGCTTGGACATCTGCACACAGGCACGCTCTCATTTTCTGCGATTGTGTCAGCATTGAGCCCATTTGGGGGTATGAGCGTATGTTAATGGGCAGCTTCTTTAGCAGGATGGCTAGGATTTCCGATTCAGAATACGGTGCTATTAAGGACAGTTGCATGTGCTTCCAGCTCAATGTGTCTGTCGTGTCCAGCCACCACTTGGCCCAGCATATTTGGGCCGATTGGTAGTAGGTACACAAGGTTGGTACCACCAGTCTGCTGTCTCATTGGTGGCCAGGAGGATTTCTACTTGGAGCCGTGCTTTTCTCACCCGCCAGAGGAATATGGATAGACATGTATCCAGGTCTCTGTACATGTGGCATGTTGATGCAAATGGTAGCATCATAGCCAGGTAGATTCGTGTTGAGAGGGAATTCATTTTGAATGCCTTAATGTGGCCCACAGGGAACAGCACTATTATGTTCCATCTGCAGATATCAGTTTTAATTTTGACTAGGGTCAGAGGTAGTTTAAGCCCATTATTGCATCGAGTGAGGGGCTGATTTGTTTCCCTGGGTATTTAATGCTGCGCAGCTGGAGATGAAATGGAATGACTCCTCCTTGGTCCCATGGTACATCTGATCTATGCAGGAGGATTTCTGATTTCAACCAATTGACTTTGTATACTGTCATGGGGCCATAACTGTGTCACATGTAATGTAGATGTCAGAGTGACTTTCGCCACCCACTAACATAAAGCAGGAGGAAATCTGCATATGACAAAAACTTGGTGTTCCTCGCCCCCTGTAGTATTCCCTCCCATCCCCGGTCATTACGGAGCTTTTCCACCAGTGGTTCAACTGAGCGTGTGTATAGAAGGAGGAGAGGGGGCATCCCTGCCTAGTATCAGAATGTAGCTCGGACGGGTCTGAGGTGATGCCATTGGTGGTCACTGTGGCTGTGAGGTTTTTATAAAGCAGTTTGATCAGCCTTAAGAATGGTTGTGGAAAGCCATACACTTGTAATGCTCAGAACATAAAGTCCCATCTAACTTTGTTGAATGCTTTTTCCGCATCGATCGTTAGGATAACATCATCTTTATCTTTTTGTTTAGCTATAATGTGTAGTAGCCGTCTGACCTTACCCGTTGAGTGTCGGCCCTGGATAAAACCTGGTTGGTCTTTATGAACGTGTTGGGGAAGGATTTTCTCGATTCTTTGAGCTAGGCATTTGGCTAGGATTTTGGGATCCAGGTTGATCAGTGAGATCAACGGTATGATCCACAGTTCTTTGGGTCGTGACCCTTCTTAGGAAACACTATGATGTTAGCTGCAAGCATTGATCTAGGTAGATTACTGGCATTGTGGTCTCCTGTGAAGACTGCCTTAAGTAGGGGGGCCAGTCGGTCAGACATTGTTTATAGGAAGGCCATCTGGCCGGGAGCCTTGCCTGCCCATAGGCAGCGAATAGATGGGTGCTGGGTCTATGATGGACCCGTGTGGGGGGCAGTTCAGCTATGAATCTCCCGCATTGATTGTGGTGCTTTCGGCAAATGAAAGAGCCATGGAAGGCAACATGATCATGGTGTGGCATACCTGTCATTGCGTCTGCGGTCCCAGTCTATCTCAGAGGGGGTCATAGCTGAGAGTGCAACAACCAGTGTGGAGTGAGAGTCACTAGTGAGGAAGCGCAATGAGGTTGCAGACTTCAGGACGGGGGTTTTGCATTTTTTCAGCCATAGCCCTCCAGTCGTGTGCCAGACCACAGTCTCTTTCCTTTCAGTCTCTACTGTTGTTGCCATTGTGAGGCCCCTGCGCAGTTGACTTGACCTTCGTTTTCGGTATCTGGAGGGAAGTTGGTAATGACAATATTGTATTGTTGGAGAAAGGCCATGCTCTCTTCGGGTCATCGAAGTAGTGCCATTGTTTGTCCAGTTGGAAGCAAAGTTCAGGTAGGATTTATGGTTTGAGTCTGTGAGTGCTTTGAATAGAGAGTTGAATTTCCTACTCCTTCGCGAGACCTCCACAGAGTAGTCTTTGAAAATGCGTATGTCAGCCCACTCCATGTGGATTTCACCAGCGGCACAATAGGCTTAAAGGATGGACACTTTGTTTTGGAAATTGAGGAGGTGCATTGTAATGGGGTCACACACAATCACGGTCTGTAGAAGAATCATTCTTTTCAACATATTTTATATGTATGCTCATTGCATCTATCACACATAGCAATAAAAACTTCTGTATCTCAGTGGGGGCTCTGCACACTTTCTCAATCACATATGACCTAGGATGAGCAATTTCTCATTGAAGAAGTGGTATATATAGGCCGCTAGATCTGGTCTCTCCAATTGTCCTTGTAGGCCAACAATGTGAAGGTTTTTGCAGCAAAATTGATTTTCTTGATCCTCAACTTTGGAGCCCAGGCATTACACTTCTCTAATTAGAGAATTTAGTTCTGTGGAGGTTGTCTCAGTGTTGTCTTCGAGTGCACTGATATACTGTTCATTGCCTGTGGTGTGGTCAGCCTGGGACGTTAGGCACGTTTGGCCATCCTGTAGGTCTTCTTTGATTTCCTGGAGTGTGTTATTTGTCTCCCGTGTTCTTTGATCTACTATTCTCATTTCCATAAGGATCCCTTGGAGTTGGTTCTGGCCATCCATTTTTGGTTGGTGCTGTGTTGAGCGTCGCAGTGATGCATCTGTCAGATATGCATCTGTGTCCCTATTAATGTTGCCTACTGGCTTGATATTTGCCATGTGATGGTGGGGGATTAGTGAATAGCCAGGTGAGTTGTGTGCGCAGGTTGATTGCATTCTTTGGAGCCTGGTTTATTTCCAGTTAGTAAACAGTCTCTGTGTGGTGCCCAGCTGTTTGGGTTGGTTAGGAATTGACTATGCAGCTGTATAGACCTGAGCATGGATGGGACCCCCAGCAGGTCTTCATCATTTCCTTATCATTTTCCTCTGCCCCCTCATCCTGGCAGTAGCCCTCCCTCTGCGTGGTAGTGATCGGTGGCAGTGATGAGGGGCAGGAATGTGTTGCCACTTAAGGAGGGCACGTCGTTAAAATGGTGCAATTAGGAGGTGTGTATCACAGTCTCTCTTCAGGCCCAGGTCCGGTGGTCAGGGTGGGTGTTATTCACTGGGTCTTAATGGTGGCATGCACCCAGGCTTCATTCCCCCCATATTCTCCCTACCTCTGGGCGAAGCAAGTTGCAGGTTTTGGTTTCTTCAGCATTTATCTTTCCTCTTTAACGTTCTTCATATTGTTCTCAGCAGTGATTTGAGGCTGAGCACGGATGGCGCCGGAGGCAGTGTAAATGGGCCTACGCCTCTGATGTTCTCGTTCATACGTGCCTCACCTTGGGGCATGTGGTCTGCTTGTCCCTGTTGTGGTTGCATTACGGCATACACGGGCAGCCTTGCTTTAACTTGCCACGAGGATTCTCCATCTTGTAAGTGATTTCAACCCGGCTCTCCAAGTCAATGCCTAGCGTGTGATGCACAATTGAAACCCTTATTTAATTATTTATGTCTATAAGTTATTTTATTTCTGAATGATGTACCCTTATATCATGCCCCTCTCTTTGAATCCCTCCCGGTCACACTGAACCAGGAAGCAGGCTGTTTTTCAAAGTTAAAAATATTTATTTTAAGTATTTCACAATATATATATATATCACACTATTCTAATGGTTATACATTAGAATGGTTATACAATGATCACCAATGGGGTGATGTCACAATAAATCTCTTTAATCACATGGAGTGATGATAGGAAAATAATACAGCATAGAATAATACTTGGTGTCCAGTCAAATGGTCGACTGCAATTTGGTCGACTGCAATTTGGTCGACACCATTTGGTCGAATGCCAAATGGTCGAATTTTTTTTTTTTTTTATATATGTGTTTTGTGGGTTTTCGTGTGGGGAAAAAAAAAAAAAGAAAAAAAATGGGGTTGTGGGGTGGGACCCCCCCCCAAAAAAAAAAAATAAAGGGTAAAAAAAAAAAAAAAGAAAAATTCGACCATTTGGCATTCGACCAAATGGTGTCGACCAATTGTCCTGTCGACCAAATATTTTCGACCATTTGACTGGGAACCATAATACTTTTGTGTGGGTTCAATCAAAATGCAATGTGATTACTCTTTCCCCCTGCACACCACTCAATCCCCCCAATATGCAATATATAGAGATGGAAGGAGAGAAAACAGATTTCAGGAATACAGAATTCAACAAAGGAGTGCCAATCCCAATTCCCCCCCAGCAAACACAGAGAAAAACAGGAATGATTGCAAACTTGTCAAAAGTGGTTTTGAATGTGGCTTTGAATAGAATGGTAAACACACTGAAAATAGATTTAATCCGCTTAAATTGTTTCAATACTAGTGGGAGCCACTTTGTATGGTATCAGACAAACACTAGCAATGATTATTGAGTAACTAACAAGGATGTTAGCCTTAAGTAGACACTTACATTTAGTTTCTAGCATACACGGCGGAGAAGTTATGAAGGTTTTTGTGGAGGTCGTTTTTTCAGAGAGGGTCAAAATAGCAAAACAGGAATGTGCTTTTTTTAAATTAACAAACAAGGTTTTTTTACCCTAGAGGAGACTTTGAAGATGCAAACTACACAACAGCGTAGCCACCAGCCCAGGATATCACTGGTTGGTTTGGCCTGCCGAGACGCTTGCCTTTTTTCAGAAAATATATCAGTGCAAAGATGATTTTAACACTACTATTACAAAGTACTATGTGTTAGGGAGAATTCTCTTATAAGGCTAATTTCCCAAACCTAGTGAGTACCCGAGCAGCTTTGCTGGATTTTTGGGGTTTGTTTTTCATAGACTCCATACCCTGGGACTGACTACTGTCTCCCAGGGCATGTAAAGTCACCATTGACTTTACTAGTCCTAAATTGTGAACAGAACCAGTACAAACCATCATATTGTGGAAGTACTGGAAGGGGTTAATTATATTGCCCCTAGGTCTGTTTTCAAGGGGGCACTGTCCAGTCCCCCCTTGTCGAGTTTCTGGCTGGTGGCAGTGGTTACCACATGAAATATTCCACCTTTTGGTCTGGTACCCAATGTCGGATTTATCCACAATTTTACACATATGTGTGCATGATATCTGGGCATAATCATATGAAGTTTCATGTTTCTGGCATAAAAACAACTGCTACAAAACCACAATGTCTGCAGTCATGTCCCTGAACATAGCACAGAGTTCTGAGAACTTTTAAAATGTGACCACAAATTTAACATTAACAATACTGTAATTTTACAATTTTTACAAATCCACACAGTCCTTTGTCAGTCCTTTTCAAAAATATGCTTTTCTGTGCTTTAAGTATAAACAAAACTGTCTGTTCCCGCCCCCAACATTTCTGGTGTCTCAAGAGCAATCCTGCCTCTTTCCTCTGGCAGGGGCTTCTGTTGACACTTGCATCTGCATATATTTTCCATCAAGGAAGTCCTTTGTCTCTCCCCGGAGCAGCAGCCAAAGTCCCCTCCCCTCTTCATTAACACCTGAATGTGAGTTCATGGGTCAGAGAGCAGAAGGGAGGTGCCTTTTGTTGGGGCAAGCTGTGGAATTTGCTTTGTAGTTCTTTGGCTGGCATCAGGCTGACTTTAAAAATACACTTTGTTAAGTTTTTCTTTGATGAAAATAAACTTACAGTTTCAAAACAGGCAAACAGAACTCTAATTCCAGTCTTTTAAAAATAGAGATTAAATAGTTGCAACCTATATTACTTTTGATAGCACAAGTTTAAGCTTCTAATACAATTAAATGACAGCTGTCATACAGGGGGCCTGTGCCCATATTTGACAGATTTTCACAGAGAAGCACACCTTTTTAATGTGGATATTCTGGTGATAGATTCTGCTTTTCCTGGCATTGTGTGCTCATGTGGATTCCTTAAATAATGTGACGGGTGACATCCAGCAAGGATGCTAGATGTTTTCTGATGTTTGGAACCATTATTTTGTCTTTTCAGAAATCAAGGAAAAAAGGATTTCAAAGCACTTCTTGGTTTCCTTGCACTAAAGTACTGCCTTTCATATAGTTTACATTTTAACTCTGTGGGCAGCCAAATGACAGATTTCAGCAGTGTGGTCTCCTGTTCCACCACTTACACAGGCAAAGTAGATTGGCAGCCATCCTTTCCGGTCTCAAAGCTCAATTTTCATAGGTTTAGCGCGCATAGGGCTTTTTGCGGCCATTTTGCTGGTTCTGGTGCACACAGTGATGTCGCAGGGCAGAGCCTAGTGGGTCAGTACATCCACCAGTAACCTTCCCACTGGCTGTTCATATCAGTCATAGGTTGTCCGCACAGAGCAGGGCTCTTGATCTCATGTGGAACCCCGCCTGACTGTAACAATCACATCAAGCACCATATTGCGGGCTGGCCAGGCTGTAGGTTTTCTGATATGGAGCATCGGTTAACCTTCTAGTCCGTTGCTGGTGGATTTTATTGTCGGATGTGCTGCCTTTTGAAATTTAGGAACCCAATTGCATGGTGATATTGAAGGTAGTTGCAGATTTCTAATCAATGCAGGTAATGCAGTGTTTTTTGTTCTAAGGCACTGGCTTTCAGTGGAGCCTTAATCACTCGGTGGCCATCTTTCTTGGGCTTTCGAGCACTCCCCCCACTGTTTAAATATTTGATGGGCTTTGACTAGTATTAGCCCTGCTAAAAGGGTTTCTAGTTTCATAGCACTGATAACAATTCCAGAATGTACTTTCTTCTGAGGGCACCTGTCCTCGCATTTGAGTGCATATGATTTGAAGGTGATCATTCACTGATGTATTCAAATCTAATTAACACATTCTTGTGTATGGGAAGGTGAAATCCCTGGCTCCCACTGGACCCAAATCTCCCCATCTGAGTGCCTCCTCCACACCAGCCAATTCCCCTAATCAACAGCACCCACAGCTTATCTCCTTTGACTTTAACACTTTTACTTAACACTGTACCAGTCCTACGTGCCTTGATAACTAGCACCTCACTCAAACGCAAACCTCTCCCACCATCAATAGCTCCTAGCCCAAAGGATCCGCCTCACGCCTCCTCTTCCTGCATACCATGCACATCTCACCCTCTGCATACATTCCATTAAATGCCTATATTATTAATAGCTCTGAACTCCAAACCCGGCCACATAGCATCCACCCACACTGGAAAAATTCTATTGTAATGCCCATATATTATCTCTACAAGAGAAAGCATTTACACCTACATGTTAAACCATGAGAGTGAGAGCATAATCAATGCGTTTCTAGTTAAGATTGTAAAACATACTATATTGCAAGTGTTGGTTTAGTGATACAACTGTGTAGGGAAGATACAGATAACATATAATGTTTATCATACAAACAACAATAACAAGCATTGATGCATACATTCACCCAGAAGGTGATCCCATGACAATAATGTTTCCCAATTTTAAGCCTGTCAGGTGCTATGGGATAGTTGTTTCTCTTGCACTAAAGCATAGAGACCCAACCTTCTTCGTAGCTTTACTTCAGGGACAGAACTCTTTTCTACCTCAAATCCTGTCACAGCCCCAGTTTAGCATTTAGGTTGCGTTTGGTGTGCAAGTCAGGCTCTGGCATCCAGAATATGATGTCACTCATGACAGTTGGTGCCTAAACACATGTTTGCATTTGCAATATATTGGCTTAAATATAAAAAAATGCTAAACAAATAGTGAGAGCATTGTTAGGAAGAATTATATGCAGTACCCTTGAGAACTCCACACACAATTAAGAATACAAGTGACAGTACAAATTCACCTTTGGTACAAGCCTGTACTACACAGTTAAAGTGGTAGCGATGGCTGAGCAGCCAGACTTATCTCAAGAGTAAGTGAGCAGTATCAAATAGTTACACAAAGGACAGCAATTACTATGATTCAGGCAAACACTGACTCAAGGTTTTCAAGTAAAAGAATGTACATTTATTTCACTCTTCCGTTGTATAACATTACACCATTATAAGCAACTTAAAAATCACACTCTTAATACACCACACCACTTCCCTTAAATTCCAGACAAGTTAAGCTCACAAAAATGAAGTGGCAGCAAAATGGCACTCCAGTAATTTAAAAGGGAGGGAAAGACAAAGTTAATCAAAATGAACCACACCAACAGGAAGTACTCAGGGCAATAGAGCAAGAGGAACTACAGTGATAGAATCAGGTAGAAAAGGCTTAGGGCCAAAGTCAATAGGACAAAAGTCTATTGCTCAAGATCACACGGTTCAGGATAGTTTGCGGTTAAGTTCGTGCCACGGATTTCAGACGAGGTTGGGTGGTAGAAAAGTTAGTTCAAAGAGAAGAGAAGAACAAGCCCTCGGATTGGAGAAAGATTTCACACACTTTCCCCGTGGCTGAACGAAACAAGCAACCGGGTTTGCACAGTACCTTAAAACGGAGAAGAAGCTGTAGCTGAGGCGGATGTTCCTGGTAGTTCCAGCAGGCTTAGGGTTCCTGAATGGACAGTCGGACTGACACAAAGTAGGAAGACTGGAGGGTCCTGCGCTACCCAGGAAAGAAACCAACGGCAGAGCAAAGCAACAAATAAAAGGTGTGCTTCTTAAAACCCAAGCAGGGTCCGACCTTCTTGGCTCTCCGGCCCACTGTAGCTCTTTACAGTGAATCCGACAAGAGGAGGGGGTCCTGGCTTGCAGTTTGGGTGAACTGGTTGGTCCCACCAGCTCAAGGGAAGACGTTTCCTGGAGTATCTTCTCTGTCGTCGGATTCTGAAGATTCAGACTTGCAGCAGGGCTTCACAGGGCGGTTCAGTCATTGAAGGGGTCCTCTTCCATCAGCTCCTCATTGGTTCTTCCGTTCCTGTGGCGACTCTGCCTTTCCAGTCCCAGAGACCTGCTTTTTATGCAGTTTTCCCTCATTCATACAGCCTGGCTGTCAATCACACAGCGGGTTGGCTGTCCTGGCAAGGACAGTCCCCTTAGCCAATCAAACAGGAGTGCGACTTGGGTTACCAAGGGAACCCATGGCAGGGGTCCAAAGACCCCTCATTCACATCCTGCCTACCCAGACTTTCAGGCACCTTAAGGAGGGCTTCTGTGCAGAAGCACGCAAAAGACGGCAAACAAAGGAATCAACCCCAGTTTGGCACGCAGACAAGAGCACGAGAAAGCCTTTAACAAAAAGAAATGGTGAATAAACCCAGCCGGAGCCAAAATAAAATGTATTTGGTCAAGCAGGTTTATGTTCAAAGCTAATATGATAGTCTAAAACAATACCATGGTTATATAAGGTAGCCGCGCTATAAAAGTTAGGGTAGTTACCACTGCCACCAGCCAAGTCTTGATGTAAAGGGAGTGAAACAATGCTCCAAGAGACACAGACAAAAAGGGATAGGAATTAACTTTTTCCAATAATCCATGTAAGATGGGGTGTACTGGGTCTGTAGTTTAAAGAGACTACATAAAGTTAATGGCAACTTTACATGTTTCTGGGAGACAGTAGTCAGTCCTAGAAAAATTGAGTCAGAGGGAAGTCTAAAAGACAACCTTGGGTCACTGCACTGAAGGTGCTGTGTAACACACACAAAAATGGTGCTCATGGTGTAGGTGAGGCTCCACGGCCCAAGATCACACAAATGGTAAAAACACACACAGCAAAACACATGCAAAAGTGGGAAAAAAAAGCTCACACTCTTACCAGGTGAAAACAATAAATCCTAGAAATCCAGCAAAGCTGCTGAGGGACTCATTAGGTAAAGGACATTAGCCATTTATGAGAATTCTCCCTAACAAGCATTACCAATGTATTTCTATTTCTGAGCATGAAATAACTGACATTGCAAGTGCAAACATTTGTTAGTTTAGTGAAAACATTGTGTATGAACGATACTGTCTAGTGTTTATCATACACAAAAGAGTGTTATGCATTGATTTATATATTGACCATGCATGTAGACCCACACCAATATTGCTGTCAATTATTAAGACGGTCAGGGGTTGAGGGGTAATAGTTTCATTTGCTCCAAAGCACAGAGATCCACGCTTGAGTCTTACTTTGGGAACAAAACTATTCACTGCAGCAAAACCTGCCACCACCCAGGTGAGAATGTATAACACCAATGGGGTGGAGGTTAGTGTAAATCAGTCTCCCCTCACCATCTGACCTACACGATAGAACCTCTAGTGAGCTATAGCCGTTTACCTGGTAAAAAGTGAGTGAAATAAATGATTGTTAGATTGTGTTAATTCTGGTCAAACCCCCCCAAAAAATAATGTTCATGACTTGTTAGAGCCCCCACTTGATTTTTCCAAACTTCATAGGAGTACTTTACAAATATACAAAATTACACATGCACTGTTTAAGAGCACAAAACTCACATTGGGTGATCAAAGTATCTAGTAGAGATTACATGTTCAATCAATCACCTCATTAAAAGCACACATCTCACTGTGCACACATAGCTGGTAGCACTTCTGGGCATGCACTGTATTAAGATAGCTGAACTCACTGTGGGCACATATCTGGCAGAAACAAAATGTCCCAGCATGCACACTAAGGGCACACATGTGTCAGAGATTACACATCTGAACATGTACTGATTTAAGAGCACAAATCTCAATGGGGGTACATATCAAGCAGACACTACCCATCTGAGACTGCACTGAATTAAGAGCACAATACTCACTTTCGGTGTATACCTGGTGGAGTCAACATGTCCCAGCATGCACTGTGCTAAGTGCACAAAACTCACT
This sequence comes from Ambystoma mexicanum, assembly GCF_040938575.1. Classification (NCBI taxonomy): domain Eukaryota; kingdom Metazoa; phylum Chordata; class Amphibia; order Caudata; family Ambystomatidae; genus Ambystoma; species Ambystoma mexicanum. Next base: position 1,368,226,657 of record NC_090931.1, read on the forward strand.
GTAGTCACATATCTGTCAGAGCCTAGATGTTCCAGCTTGCTTTGCATTAAGAGCACACATCTCATTGTGTGTGCATATTTAGCAGAGAATACTTACTTGAGCATGCACTGTGTTAGAAGCATACAAATCACTGTGGACACATATCTAGCAGAGACTGCACCTTACACCATAAACTCTGTTAAGAGCACAAAACTTACTGTGGGCACATATTTTACAGATAATATACATCCAAGCATGCTCTGTATTAACAACACAAAACTCACTGTGGAAAGGTATTTAACAGAGAATACATGCACAAGCATACACTGGGTTAATATAAAGAGCATTCACTGACATATTTACACGGTAACGATGACATTCACAATGAACAACCGTACGGTCGTCCAAACAATGGTGCCTCAGAAAGCGGTCAAAAGCCACAGAGGAGGGCTAACCTGATCTGTGAGAATGACAGGGTTAGCTGCATCATTGTTTATTTGGGCACCATATAAAGATAACACATTTCCAAACAATGCCATTTCCATGCCCTTTCCATCCCATTAAATGCAATATATAACATGTTTTCCTGAACCCTGAGCTTGGGGCAGATTCAAAGAATGTATTCGCACTTGTTCAGACCACACTGACTAAGCCAAGGGAGTTTCCCTGGAGGAGGCCCCCCTGGTGAGGACAGCTCTGTGATGCCTAACACAAAGGGTTCTCCTGGCCAAAACACACTCTAAGGAAACGGTCGATGAAAAAAACCAAAAAAAACCCACTGTTATGGTCCCCAAAAACACGATGGACAGCTAAGCTATAGAATTTTTCAGTGTGTGTTTCAGGGTTCACCCCAAAAAAGACAGGACAGTAAAATAACATGTGGTGCCTTCAAGATTAGTAATGTGTGCCTTTATTTCACGTCCACTTTCTCTCTGAATGATATCCCTTATGCGGTAGGTTGGTGCTTGGCATGTGATTATTAAAAGGAAGAGAGCAATACGCTGTATGCTGTAAGGAACTGTATACTTAGTGGAGAGGTCTCGGGAGGATAGCTCAGATAGCTCACCTTAGGTCTCGGGAGGATAGCTCAGGGGCAACATGCTCCCCTTGGAAAGAAGCCGACACAGAGCAGCCCAGGTCCGTGCTTAGAAACCTCTGGACATTCAGTGAATTGTAAATAACCTATCATATCAGCGGAAAGAGCGGTGACGAATATATCATATTGTACAGTGTGTGTACTACAATACTCAATTCGTACTCTGGGATAGCAATGAAACGCTTTATAAACTGTCTGTCACCCTTAGTGGATATAGAGAACTCGCAGTGCATCTCAGTCACTTCAGTGGCCGAAGAGATTGGAAGGGTGTAAGCATTTTCATCACAGAGATATCAGCAACAAGAACAAAAAATGAAATTAACCAACCAGCGACCGCTTGGTAATAAAGAGTATGGCTGATTCAGGCATATAACAAAAGGGCAATATGGACAAATGTAATTAACGTTTCCTAATTCGGCCCAGTTTTCGCTTTCTTATACTACTACCCGGATGTGATTGTAATGCTTTTTCCCCCATTTCAGAGCGATTCATTTTAGCACAGAAATGTCTCTTCTAGCCCATCACATGTTGTTGATGCAGCACATCACTGCTCATATTGGCTATACTCATTTTGTAAGGGATATAAAGGCTGTGAGTTCACTGATAATGTATTCACCCTCTCTTTTCTATCAGCAATTGATTAAAGTTTGATGTCATGAAGAGCACTTCTGCTCTTTACATCATTGCTGTTTTTACAGACCTGATTTCTACAGATCGAGTATTGATGTCTGGATGTCGTTGCATAGAGTTTTGTCTTTCTACTTTTTTGTATCCAGACTACAGTTTTACATTAGTTCATGGTAGTGTGGTGTGCGCATAATATTTCCTTTTGTTCCAGGTTCTTGGACATTGTGTTTCCCTGTCACCAGTCCATTGCATTTACAGTTAACGATTATGTTCAGATTATTTGTATGTGTTTTGTATACATCTTTTCATGAGAGTGTTGCACTCTATGGTGTACAGGGAATGGTAAAAATAGGCAGTATATAAAACAAATGTTCATTTTAGTGAGGAGTTTCACAAATGTTGTTAATTTGGAATGCTTGGTATTTCACCCCATGCAAAAAAGGGTAAACCAGACCTGGACCCTCGCTCTCTGTACTTAGAGCAAGGCGGTTCTTCTAATTGCTGATGCACAAGAATCCAGAAAAACAGAAGGCAGAAACACACCTAAGGCTGCTATTGGCAATTGTATTACAGGGCAGACCTCCAAAAAATCAAACTGATAGAAAACAATCCTCTAAGGAAAAAATCTTGGTGCACCTCTTTGCAAGGAAAACAAGGTTTATTTTGTGTACAAAAGGGAAAAAGGTGACAGAAGGTGCCGTAGAACCCAAATGCCACAGAGCTCATAGTTAGTTCGAAGCAAATATGCCCTTAGAAAGCAAAACATTATCACTCTTGAAACACGCAGTATACATTGTTTATCCCCCAACCTCATTGGCTGCCACCCATGTACATACTACCAGTCCCTCGTCTGATTAGCCACATTTTTATCTGGATTGTACCATAATGTCGCCACCATTGTGGCGACATTACTACAATTGCACCGGAGCGTGTTACAAAAATCCTGACCACCCCCATTACTGCGCCCAAGCAGAGCAGGGGTTGTGGAGGTGTTCCCCACTCACCTTCGGCTCAATAACCGGGGTCTGTGGTTGCAGGGCTGTCCCCCACTTACCATTAAGGTTAGTAGGGATAAGATTAAATAAGGGGACCTTGCGCATCAGCATCGCCCCATGTAAGTTTGTTTGTTTGTTTATTTATTCATAAGGCACCAGAAAACCCTTGGGTAGCTTGGCGCACAGAATAACAAGAATACTTAGAGCTTGGTTACAGGTTGCAGAATACAGGTTGTTGGTATGATAAATTATATACAGTCATTACATTATATACATTCTATAAGTGGAATCAGTTGACACTGCAGCGGTATAAGGATGCCAGCAGCGCACACAGGAATGTGCCGCAGTAAAGGTAAGTGGTGGGTGGTGGAGGGGTTGTGGAGTTAGGGATTTAGGGCCGGGGCCTGCTGGCAGAAGTGATCTCTCTGATCAGTGTGCTGCGCCGTAAATGCAGTCGACATTTTCATCTGTAGAATTATGGGTGATGCAGTGATCACATAGATCCTTCTTATCTACCCCTGCTCTGTAACAAGTGAACTCCTACTATGTCACCTTGGATTCCTGCACACTGATTGGCAGGCCACTGAGAACATTACCTTCCCCATGGGCCTAGACACATTGTGTGCACCTGGTCGCTTGAAATGAATTCAGTGGATACCTACAAGGTCCAATATCATCTCTAGAATAATGGAGCACTACTCTTGATACCAGACATGTGGGTGCCCCGCCATTCTTCACTGTCATGGGACTACATTTGTTGGCATCACCTCTTGCTCCTTGCATTACAAATTACAGGATGCTTCACTCCTGGCTTCCCACTTAGCAGCTGGTCCTACCCAAGGATCTCCTGGGACGATCGAGGACCAAACTAATCAGTCAAATTCTGATACATTTAGGCATTCTGCTTGTGGACATCTCGTATTTGAAATGGGATAGCCATCCTCCTGGGGGATGCTAAAGCTCTACATCTAGGACGGGCCTTTTGGCAGCAGAAGATCTTTACCCCGGATCTAATGAGTTTATCCTTGGGGACGGGCACAGCACTGCACATGCTCTGCCATTCACATTCCTTTCTGATTTTGCAGGCCTACAACATGATACATTTGTTTCTATCAGGCCTGAAGGCCACTGTGTACATTTTCCTTGCTGGGACTTGGGATGGGAAGGTGATTCAAAACCCATTGCCATGCTAGGCTGCTACTTACACCAGTGCCTGTGACATACTAGGCCTCATTTCAAATACAGCATTGCTTCAATATTTCTCAAATCTGGGACTAGGGTATATGTTTTCATCCTTATCCACTCTACTTTGACTATTGTACTTCAAATCACTGGTGCCCTATACCGGGGGCTACCTACGTGTCCACAACTACTGCAAAAAACTTTGTTTGGTATTCCCACTTCACATTCTCCATCCTGTGCAAACAAGCACATTCATTTTTTTGTGCGCTAATATAATTTCCTCAGCCTCAATAATTTTACTGGCATGGGAGATGAATATGCATCCCAGCATTCCCCCTTTAGTTAATCCTTCATTAACTAACCCAGCTGCTTCTCTTTTCCTGTTATTCTCATCCTTGGGTAGCCATGCCCTACACATGTGATGCAGGCTCCCACACCCTCGGTATACTGCTCTGGGGGAAGCAGGAGAAAGAGGCAACACCCATCCCCACTAATTCAATCCATTATTCTATATAATTTTCAGTATCTGGTGAGGTGATTTAATTTTCCAACCTACGTGGTTTATTAGGGTTTCTGTTTGGGCGTGCCAGTGTTTTGTATTAGGAGGAGCTGTACATGCCCTTATTGAGACCATCATCATAGCACTGTTCAGGATTGTCTTTGCGCAATATCTGAGTATCATTTGGCATTTGCAGAACATTACCAGCAGGAGTACCATAATAAGCATCAATGCCTTCACCACTGCTCCTAGCCATGTTAGTGCCCATGAGAACAACGGATCGAACCAATCTTCAGCTTCCACTCCTGCTTCAGGTTCCATGCCAGTCTTCAGCTTGTGGAGGGCCCCTATAATGTGTGACAGGGACCCATGTTCTGCATCATTTGGTGGGCCGTATGTGCGACATGACAGTCCAATCTTTTTGTACACCCTCTTCCATAGCCGTTAGTATGTCTAGAACATACCACTTTTGGAGAGCCATCAACTGGCTCACGCGCATCTCACTCTTGATCGAGTTCTGCCCTTGCTCTGTATTTTTTGCCAACTAGATCATTTCCCACTGCACTATTTAAAGCCATTAGCATTGGCTGCATTGGTGGCATTGGCTGCAGCCTGGACCCCTGTTAGCAGAAGGGAGGCAAAGATCACTTCTGTTTTGGTGTATACATTTCATTTAGCAAATTGCAGGAATCTTCTAATAAATCGTTTGATCACTTCTACCATCTTCTTAGTGAGCACTTCTTTTTCTTTGCTTGTGCGTGTTGGTGTCACGATTGTGCCACTGGTGCACTAATTGACACCCATCGTGGACTATTTGGGAATCAATTGTTTCCGTAATACTCCCTGGACAACACATATTCATTCATATTATTGTCTTTACTTTCTGTTTACAAGGCTTTCAAACTTTCATATTTACTTTTACACACTACATGTTCCTTTTTTTTTTTTATTGTGTAAAATTTAGTTTACATTACAAAACTTTTATCACACTTTCTCGCTCCGATTCATGACCATTTTCATATGTTTTCGGCCTCCTTGGCTAATATTCTTAACACAAATCTTTTTCCGTGGGTTCTCTTACTGCCTCATTGTCCTTATCTTTCAGAATTTTTTCCAGAAAGTTTATGCCTTCACATGAGAATCTGGGATTGTGTCCTTGAATAAAATAATCCCATCTATTCTCGTCATTACTTAGTGTCAATGTAGACATATGGCTTTCCATCATTTGATTTCTTTCTTTTGATACCTCTCTGCAATTTGTAAGGAGATGTGATGGTGTCTCCTGTTTTTCCTTAATTGTACAGAATCTGCAGCGTCCTTCGATAGATCCTCTACCGCCAGTTCTGTTTTTATAGCTGTTGGTCGGGTAAACTCCTAACCGAATTTTCATTAGTAGTCCTCTATGCACATTTGACGGAAATCTTGTCATTTACTCTGGGAGCATTTTTCTCTTCCGGTGCTCCACTGCCATATTTTTTATGTTTTTTAGATTCATTTTGCCTTCTCTTGTTGATATCCAGTCTTGTCTGAACAATTTTGCTTTTACTTTGTTAGGATTTGAAATTAGTTCTTCTTCTGTCGATTCCAAGTCTAATAGAATTTGAGTCCATTCCCTTTTCCAATGGTTTAAGTAAGTTGAGCTATTTCCTAGACCTTTCTTTACTAGGATTGTATAGCCCACAGCTGGACTTCCTTCTAGTATTTTCCTCAGCAGACTTAGTGATTTCCATTTCATAGTGGCCTCCAATGACTCTAGCCCAAGCTCTGCTCTTATCGCTACTATCGGTGTATTATTAGGTAGCTTCAGTAGCGGTTTCCAAAATCCGCTTTCCAGCTTGGACCAGATTTTATGGGAAAGGTTCACTCCAGCTTCGGTACCGTAGGTTAAAGCTGGTACTACTTTTTGTATGTAGAACATAATCACGGGCGCCAGGGAGAATTTTCAATATTTCCCGTTCAATATTCTGCCTTGCGCACTTAAGTTCTTCTCTTTTGCTACCAAGACATCTTTCCAGTTATTTTCCACACTTGAGATGTTGATTCCGACTCCAAGATATCTTATTACGGAGACTCTTTCTAATGTGTCTCCTCCTATTTTCCATGTGAAGTTTTTCATAGTGGCGTTGTTTTTGCCATTTATTGTCATGATCTTTGATTTTTCAACGTTGATGATCAAGTCGTTCTTTAACATATATTTCTGAAGGTTATTAATAAGTCGCTGTAGTGCAATTCTGGTTTCGTCCATTAGGACTATATCGTCGGTGTAACATATTAACGCCACCTCTTGATCGTTTATTTTTGGACTAAAAATTCTTATATTGGAAGTTATTTCGGGTAAATGAGATAAGTACAGTTTGAACAACGTGGCGTCAAGCTGACATCCTTGTTTGATGCCCTTCTTGATTATAATGTTGTTCGTCAGGTCTCCTTTTTTATTCAGCCTGATTTGTGTTGTTGTGTTTTGATGAAGTGCTCTTATTGGGTTCATCATCTAAATAGGACAATTCAGTGTTTTTAGCTTTTCCCAAAGCTTTCGTCTATTAACTGTGTCAAATGCTTGACTTAAATCAATAAATGCGAGATGCAATTCCCTTTTACATTCTACCGCATTTGTTTTGAGCATTGACAGGATAAAGAGATTTAGATCAGTGCTGGTTTGCTTCGTAAATCCTGTTTGTCGTGGATCTATTATGCTGTTTATTTCTGCCCACTTAGTCAAGTTCTTCCGAAGATCTGATGCAAAGAGCTTTCCAGTGGTGGCCAATAAAGAAATGGCCCCTAGTTAGTCAGCAAGTCTCGCTGGCCCTTTTTATAGATCGGTACCGTTATACTTTTGTTCCAAATTTCTGAAATCTTTCTTTGAGTCTCTATTGTTTTAAACAATTTACTTATTATCGCCGCCCAGGATTTTGGATCTTTTTTCAGATGGATATTTGTTACCCCATCTAGCCCGGCTGCAGAGAAGTCCTTCAGTTTTCGAATTGCAGACTCTATTTCTGCCTCGTCCATCATTGTCATCCAAGCATGCTCAGTGATTGCCTCAGGAAGGTCGACGTCTTCTAACCTAGATGAGAATACTTTGGTGTAGTGCTTTATCCAATCTTGTTCAGACACCCCGCCACACAATCTACTTTGTTGGTTTAAAAAAGAATTATTGATTAAGTCCCATGTGTCTCTGGTGTTAGCCTTCTGTAGGGTCTTTAGCATTGCCTCCCCTTGTTCTTGTTGTCTTCTGTTTCTAAATTCTGATAACCAGTTTTTATATTGTGATCGACTTGTCTTGATCTTCCTTAGTCTTTCCTCTGCCGTATCATTTGTTCTTCTCTTGCAATCTCTTATTTCCTTTCTAAATTGTTTCCTTCTTTCAACTAGTTGTCTACTGTAGTTGTGCTTGTGTACGACGGCATCGTTTTTGAGCCCCGATTTCTTTATTATGAAGGGCTCCAAGAGAGTTTCATAGTTAAGGTGGCCAGACCGGATGATTTCTGTGTCACTAAGGATCCCTTTCAATGATTGCATATCTTTCTTTGTTAACCTTATTCGATTTATCGACGGGTTCAATTCCACTTGATGTACTTTCTCTAAGTTTTTCAAAATTCTTTGCACACCTCCATGTTGCTTTTAGGATGTTGTGATCGCTCTCTTCCTGTTCAATGAATTTGAAGCTTCTTATTTATTTTTGTATAGATGGGGATACCCATATGTAGTATAGTGTAGATGATACTTGACCATTTGTCCACCTATGGGCTCCTGGGATGTCCCCCGTTGTTTGACCATTTAGCATATGCAGATTAAAGCCTTTTGTCAATTGTATCCATCTGGAGGCGTTTGAATCTCCCAACTTTAATGCGTCCAGCCGTGTTCTCCCAGATGGGTTTAGGCATTTTATGTTAAGGTCTCCACATATGATAATTTGTGTTTGTGGATTAGCTTCCAATCTGGCTACTATTGTTTCTGTGATTGCTTCTATAAATTGATCAGTTGATATGCCTACTGAATTCCAGTACACATTCAGCACCGTAATGGACGATGTTTCTTCCTGCTTGTTGGCATTTTTATTTTCTAATGTTGACCATTGTACAAAGCTCGTCGAGTTGCCTTTGTCAGTTGTCAAATATCTGCTCCCTTTTCTTATTAGGGTTAATAACTCCACAGACGGTCTCCCTTCACTTCCTCTTTTCGCAGGATTCATACATATGTCAAAATTTCTACTTACGGGAAGTTCACTAATCCAGGTCTCTTGTAGACATATTATTGTTGCGATGTTCAGTAGGTGGTTTTCTTTGTTCATCAGGTGTTTAAACCCCCTTGTATTCTAGGAGATCATTATTTCCTCATCCGTCAAAATCTTCTTTTTTGCTATTGGTCGGTTCTCTCTGTCGATAAGGAACTTGCCAGCCATTGCCAATCTTTTTGAAGCTCTACTTCTCTCTTCAGGTTGTCTTTACTATTTCAAGTTTTTTCCTCTCTGGTTTTTCCGGCATCTAGTTCTTCTTCTGTCAACTTCGATTTTGAATTTGCCACAGTTATTCTGAAGTTTTCTTTCTGACGACTTTCCGCCATTTTATTCGATACATTGGAAATCTTTGTCGTCTTTCTCTGGTCTTGAATGGGAGAGTCGACTTTCTTATCCTCCCCGTTTTTGTATCTGAGAATTTCCCGAACTTCATAGCCGCGTTTTAGCAGCTCTTTCCCTTCTCTTAAAATTAGCTCTTTGTCTGAATTTGACTTCAGATGTAATACCACTGTGTCTATTTGATTTTCGTCTGTGTATTCGACTACTGCTATGTCTTGATTTCTTATTTTTTTTTGTCTTTCCACACAGTGAAGTAGGGACATCACGTTTTTTCAATTCAAATTTTTATCCTAGTTTTCTCTGAGCAAATTTTCTATTGATACCTTGTTGGATGAATTGCCCGTTTCCTTTTTTTGCATTTTTTGTCTGTCTTCTTTCATGGACATCACTCTAGCTCATACCTGGTTGCTTTGGATTCCATACCTTGCTGATATTCCCAGAGGAGTAAAGCTTCGATACTGTCTCCTTTTTCATAACCAATTCCTTATTTATTCATTTTCTTTTTTCGTCCATTGTTAGAAACCCTAGGTGTTCCATTGTCTCTTCTTCATCATAGCCTGAATGTGACATCTCATCGTCACTTTTCTCTCTTTGAATGGGCCTAGTTACTTTCTTACTTGATTGAGGTCGCTCATCATCTTCCCTTGGATTAGGTAATGAGCTGTTAACAGGCTC